>NW_026067949.1:43156467-43182906 GCF_014885135.2 Alexandromys fortis
GGCGGAAATCTTTTTTTTTTCAATAAAAAAATTATATTTAAAAAAAAAAGAAAAAGACAGTCAATTCATCAATTATTTTTCTTTTTCAAAACTGTTTTTCTTGATTTCCTTCAACAGAACCACTATGCTGCTGTAACCATGATTATTCATATAACTGACCCCCCATGGATAGTTTAAAAAGTAGAGACGGATGGCATTCCCAGTGGAAGGTGTGTGTCTTTCCTAAGAGTTCTAGCAAAAGGCCAGAGACGGATGCTTACTGATCTCACTCTGGTCACATGTTCACCCTGAACCTACCATTGTGGTGGGAAATGGAGTCCTCTGATGATTGGTCAGTTCAGTTTCACAGGAGTTGAGGAAGATGGTCTGGCTCCTCTGTCACCTCCTGCCTCTCCCTGCTTCTGTGTTTCTCTAGTTCACCCCCATGTATCACAGGGATTCAAACAGTAGAGAATGGTAACAGGAGAGCCAGGCATGTGAAGGGTTTGGTCAGAGGCCAGAAAGAAAGTGAATCTGAGCTGGGAGTGCGCTGTCTACTGGTTCATCCCCAGAGCACTATGAAGTGCTAAGGAGGCTGCTGGAGGAGAATTCTATCAATATTCTTACTCAGCTGCCAACCCCATGTACAGAACTGGCCAGGCAAGATGAGCCCACTGGTACAACAGTAGCAAGCTTTTTACGGGGGTAACTAACCCTTTCTAATTGGATTCGATGTCCACTTCACAAGATAAAATTAGTATCAAGTAGTGTAAACCTAGCCAAAAATACATGGCTTGGGGGGTAATAAGCCTCAGTGGAGAAGCTACTGCAGTTATTTGTTGGATAGACATGATGTGCCCGTCAAATCACCTCCTAAATAACTATGTTTGTGCCCATAGAATTGTCCCTCTGGCAGCTCTGGTCAAAGAGAGTTCACAGTGATCATGACTGACTACGGAGGCTCGGAACTAGTCAAAGTGCTGAAAAGAAATGATTCGCCTTATGCAGGATGCTTGCATCAACTCCTCTGAGGCTCAGAGAACATCTCGGAAGAAGAGGCTGAAAGAATGTAAGAACTAAAAGAAGGGGGAGAACGGTATGGAACACTGAATTCTAGACGTGGCAGAGCTGTTATACTCTTGAACTCAGCTGCTGTGACTACGTGCATAAAAGCTCCACAGGCTGGACACATCAGCACCTGTGATGGACAGGTGAGGGGCTCACTGTTCCTGGGGATTTCATACACAGTTAATGGCTGATGGGGTTGCAGAGACATTTTCTTCAGTGACGTAAGGCTCCTGTGGACAAGCCTAATGGAACTCATGTACCATAGAAAGACATGAAAACTGAAGGGGGCTGGTTGGAAAGATGTAGGGAAATAGAGGTCATGGGATGGGAACAAGAGAATGTAAAAGAATAATGGATGTGATCCAAATACATTGATTATACACATATGTAAACATGCCATAAACCCATTAGTAAACATGCCTAACTAATATATGCTAGCAAAAGCACCTGAAGAAGAAGAATTGGGGATGGTGACACACATCTGTGATTCCAGCTCTTAGGATGTGGTAGCAGAAAGATCAGGAGTTCAAGGCCATTCTTGGCTATATTAAAGTAGCTGCTGAGCTAATGAGATTATATCTCAAAAAAAGGTACAATTAGAATCACAGAGTATTGCTATTGCTCTCCCTTTTTCTTCTAATTTATATTTAATTGAAACAAGAAATGGGGGAATCTGAAATAAGATATCTGTGATTTTTTTTGCAAATGATACTTTTAGTAACACTTTGAAATGGGACACATGTACTCGTTATAAATCTTGCTTTCTTTCTATTTTTATATAATTTTAAATATTGTGAAACTAAAACCTCACAAAATTCTGAGAGCAGCTACCTCTGAGAAGACAGAGTGTGGATTGCAGCAGCAAACCCCTCCAGGAGCTGTCAAAACACACTGCCTGTGTTCCATGCCTCAAGACCGGACCAGGCACACTCGTGTTCATTCTGTTATTAATTTCTTTTATGAGTGTAGCAAATGCTATCTTGTGTATTTAGTCTTTAATTAAAGATAGAAAAGTACCAACAAGGATTTCATTTGGGAACTTTCTAATCAAGAGTTACAGACTTTCAAAGGAATGTGGTTTGACTAGTTTTGTAGGAGGGTTTGAGAAACACAGTGCTCTGAATTGTCCTCTCTTTCATTCTGCTCCCTTGTTAGAACCAGCCTGGGTTGATTACCTCAGCAGAACTGAGTTAGACAATGAGACCCCCCCCCCTTTCCTCCTGCCCAACCGCCTTACCACTGTCCCTGGCTGTAGGGAATCTTTGAGAAAGGGCCACAGGAAGCCAGGCAGCCTCCAGAGGCATGGATCTCTGCAGTAGCTTGGGATTAAACGACAGAAATGAAACACTCAGAGTGCACGTCAGGCAGAGTCTAGGATCTCAGGTGCTTTGTTGTGGGTGAGACCACATGCTGGAGATTTACAGATTGGATGTTCAGGCTGCAAAACTTGATGCTGAACTCTAGCCCAGTGAGCTGGTACTAGGAGATACATCTTTGGGAGATAATTAGGGTCAGACACAAGGGTGGGGCCCTTATCATTCGGTTAGTTTTCTAACAAGGAAGAAAAAACATCAGAGCCTGTTGTTGGACTTTGATGTTGGATGTTCCAGCCTCCAGAACTCTAAGAAAATAACTATTTGTTGTTTAGACCACTCCAGCTGTGGTCTTCTGCTGTAACAGTCTAAGCTACTAACATAATGATTAATATATATATATATTAGAATACCAATAACATATTAATGCAATGAGTAATTCTGTACAAACAAATAATGACAGTATTAACATTAGAGCACAAGACTCCATAGTACTGGGCATCCATAAATCTTCTCTTGCTTAAAACAAAGCTGGTTTATTAATACATTTGAGGGAGAAGATATTATAGCATTAGAGGCTGTTTTGACACAGCTTAACTGCAGGGAGCTTTGCAAACCCCGCCCTCCTCCACACACATTCTCCAGCTGAGTTTGTTGAACCTTGTTCCAGCTTGAGCATGCTCATCTGTAGAAGTAAAATGATGACTATTACTTGGAGAGCTGATGGAAGGGCCAGTGACTATCTGTGTAAAGCAACTAGCACAGAGCTTAACAAAAGGCCACCATGAGAGACATCAAACCCACATTCTCTCTCATGGCCAGTAGCACATAGTTGATCTCACATTACAGTGTCTAGGAGTCTCCAAGATAAAACAACTGCTCAAAATGTGCATATAATGAACAAACAAGTAAAGGAATAAATGAATAAATAGAGGGGGTCAGGGATGTCTGGCTAAAACTCACCTGCTAGAATACCGCTAGCAATGTCCTCCAGTCAAAGATCACCAAAAACATACTGGAACTGAACAAATTTTACTTACTCTCTTCATAATATTCTCTGTGATACACTATGGGGGAACTGGATGGGAGAGGGTCTCGGTAGGAATGTTAAAGAGAACTTTGTGCATTTGAGTTTGCATTGTGAGACTTTGGAAGAGGGTTTGTGGAATTAAGGTTATCATCGGGATTGGATGCTCGGAGAGTGAGGAGAAATCTCTGATTTCCATCATTTCTTCATGTTTACTTCACTAAATCAGAACCTTTAGGGTTTTTTTTTTAAATATTTAGACATTTAAATTTTCTTTTCAAATCAATCTTATTAGTGAATTAATTGTGTGTGCATGTTTGTGATATGACATAGAGCACTTGAGGAGATCAGAGGACAGCTCTCAAGTCAACTGGGTTCTCTCCTGCCACACTGTGGAATCTAGGAATCAAAGTCATATCAACAGGCCTTTGCACAAGTGTCTCTACCCACTGAGCTATCTCACTGGTCTGAACTGAGATATTTTAATGATGAAATTGCACATGAACATTGAACATACTTGTAGGGATAAGCCCTCCCCTTGGGGGCGGGCTGCCCTCGGGCGTATGTTTACTGATATATTGGGCGGGCAGAGGCTGCGCGCCCCTTCCCTTCCTCTCCTGTCTCCGCCGGCTACTCCGCTGGAACCTTGGTTTCGTGAGTCTGGTTTTGTTATTAAACTTGTTCAAATACCTATTATCTTTGGTGCTTATTTAATTCAACCGCTGCACATACTAGATTTCACTGCTTCTTCTCTTTCCACACCATTTTCTACATATATGAAAAGCAAACATAAAAGATATTTCTACATATAGGGTAGAAACTCAATAGTTCATGGTAGATAAACCAACTAAATTATTATTAAAATTGAAAGTGTCATAAAGGACTAATATAAAAAGCATAGTGAAAAGAGAAGGAAAACTCAGATTTCTGATTATTAACTAGAGATCAAGAAAACCGCTGTAATTGTAGGAAATGGAGAAAAAAATGGACACATGGGTTCTGTTCTGACTCATGAGATACCATTACAGATGCTTAAACATCCCCATATTATTTCTATCATACATGCACACACACACACTTACATACATATACAAAGTAATTCCTATGTTAAATTTTTATGTTTCTGTTGCATTTAGATGCCAAGGAACTAGATTTTTAGGGATCTTGCTCAGTACAACTTCTTTTTAAAAGCCCGTGAGTAGCAGGTTACAGAGGCCTTGTGCAAAGAACTGCAGTACTCCTCTGGGAATCCCTAAATTCCCACACCCTTTGAGTTTTGGAGGTCACCATAGCAACAGTTGTGTACATCACCACTCTGATGCAGATAGACCACAGCTGTAAGCTCTGCCGGGGACCCATCACACCCTGTCTGGCTGAAAATTAAGTCACAGTTCTCATTCCAAGTTTTCTGAGATTCTCTGAGGCTTTGAGCTCATCCCAGGAGAAATAATTAAAGCCACACTGACTCGGGTAGCATATGGGACAGCGGTATGTCATTAGCTGTTTTATAGTTCTGGAGCGACAGTCATTTCAGAAAGCAGCTGGCCGCAATTCTCAGGTGCAGCCCTTCTGTGTGGCCTAGAGGAACATGTACTCAGCATCAATGTCCAAGACTGAGACCAATGTCGTCTCAGCCAGAGAAGCTGGCAAAGCTCCACAGAGCTAAGGCATTAACCACACCTTTTGCAAGGAGCTGAGGGCCTTAGCTGAGTGCTGCACTTTACATTAAGAGAACGGACTCTGACTTGAGAACATGGCTAAATGCTCCTAGATTGCCTAGTTCTGATGCTGTCTTGATGCAATTTGGAAAAATATACACAATAGAGATATCTAAGTGGATGGAAGAACCCACACAGGCTTTTCATACCCTTCCTGGTCTCATACACACACATGGAAGAACCCATATGTGTTTTCATACTCTTTCTGATCTCCCACACACAGTCTCTCATCACAAAAGGGATAGATAGACAGTTTTCACTTCTGGGATAGGTCTCATAGTGATCCTCTAAATATCATTACTAGTAAATCTAGAGACTGGCTTATTATTGGCAACCACTCCTCCCAACATATAAGCTAAGGTTGAGCACTGAAAAAAACATATCATATCTAAAGGGATACCATGCACATCATAGGCACTTATTTATATTTGAGAGTGTTTCAACCAACATAGATATTCAGTTGAACAGCCAGGGTAGCATCATCAGGAAATATGTCATCCTACCCACATGTAGTGATGGATTCACCTGGGAGAGCATAGGCATATGCACTCAGTATCACACACATATGTACATGGCTCTGTCCCGCCATGGCTCAGAAACTTCAGCTCTTGCCTCTTTAATCCCACTACTTGGAATTCTCCTTCTCTTCTCCTGCTTTGCCAGTCTGAGATATCCCTCCCAGCTGTGGTGCAGAGAAAGTGTACAAGCATCCGTACTGGCAGTGTCCGTAGGTGAGTCATCCAGTGGTGAGCATGTGTCTGTGAGGCTGGGACTGCAGCATGACGGAGCTCTACAGATGGTAAGATGGTCAAGATATGTAAAGAGGAGGCCAGAGACCAGATAGCCCAAAGGCAAGCAGAAAGGAGCCCCAAAAGAAGAGATAAGACAAGACAAGAAAAGAAAGGGAACAGTATGGGGGTGTGCTGTGCACTGTAAAGATTTGTCACTTGTATTAGTTTAATAAAACACTGGTCAGTAGCCAGGCAGGAAGTATAGGCGGGGTGACCAGACTAAAAGAATTGTGGGAAGAGAAAAGACAGAGATGCAGTCATCAGCTAGACACAGAGGAAGCAAGACGAGAATGTCTTACTGAGAAAAGGTACCAAGCCACGTGGCTAAACATAGACAAGAATTATGGGTTAATTTAAGTTGTAGGAGCTATCAATAAAAAGCCTAAGCTAATAGGCCAGAGAGTTTATAACTAATGTAAGCCTCTGTGTGTTTCTTTAGAACTGAATATCTGTGGCATGGGAGGGACAGAAACTTCCATCTACAGGGGTGGGGAGGTTCTATGTATTTAATTATGAAGGGTCCTCCTGAAAGAAGTGAAGGTTTAGCGATAAAGGCAGGTAGCCATAAGAACAGAGAAGCATTCTGGATTTAAAAGCAGAAACGTGTGGATCTGGGTTGCTCCTCTTTGCTTTCTGGTGATGTAATAAAGACCATGACCAAAAGCAACTCAAGAAGGATTTACTTCAGCCTGCGCATTACAGCCCGTTATCAAACAAAGCCACGGCAAGGATTCAGACCCACCCTTCTTGCCCTAAACAGATGCTCTTGTTTCCACCCCTATCCAGTCTCTCCTGTGATCAGGAAGTGCTGACGATGCCCTGGTCTGCTTTGCTCCTTCCCACACAGCATGACTGCCTTAGCATGAGCAGGGTTTAATGGCTGCTCTGTGATACCCTGGAACTAACAGTGGCCCAATTTCTCTGTGGGAATTTTAGGGCATCAGCCTCTACCAATATTTTTTTCAGTCCAGGAAATTTCTCCCGGCTCCTTCCTTCACATGTATGGCTGAGATGGCACAAATGGCTGTAACTGTGAGGAATCTGGGCAGGAGAGAGGTGATATGGGACTCACTACCAGGCTTGTGAACACTAATTAATCCCTAATCTTCAGACTGATTTTTGATGTCACCAATGCTCCCAGTTCCTTCTGGGTTAAAGGCAGGAATCCAGGCATCATATGGTCTATGTGGAGTCTCTAATCAATACCTGTTTTTTTTTGTTTTTTTTTTTCTCTTCACAGCGCAAAAGTTTATTCTGTAAGAACATAAACAATACTCGTTACCATTTTAAGAACTTGAAAGTCCACTGCAGCTAAGACAGCTGTGAATGGGAATTAAGTGTGATTTGGTTCATAACAATAATACAGACTGCGAGGTAAATATATTCCTTTGAATATTCAATACCTGTTTTAACCTCATCCTTTGCTATAACCTCTGACTGAGGTCACAGATAGATCCCTGCAACTGTTGAGCCCTTTGGAATTCTCTGGAGTACACAGGATTCCTGGTCCTTTTCTTGATTTGCAAAATGCTAAGTTATTAAATGCTAAGTACTAAGTTGTAAGTTCTTATCTATATTTGCTTCTCAAAAAAAAAAAGAGTTGCCAACGGGGCGGTGGTGGTGCATTCTTTTAATTGCAGCATTTAAGAGGCAAAGACAGGTGTATCTCTGTGAGTTCAATGCCAGCCTGGTCTATAGAACAAGTTCCAGGACAGCTAAGGTTATACAAGGAACCCTGTCTTGAAACACACACACAATGGTTACCACCTTTCCTCAAAAGTTAATGAAAAATGAAAACACAAGCCATTTGTTTATAGCTATGAACAGCTAGTGCAAATGCTATTTGCATTTTAAAATTATATAAATATATGGTGAACATATCTGCGTATGTGCATGTGTGTTTTGTCTGCGTGTGTGTCTGTGCACCAACTGCTATATGGTGCTTGTGGAGGTCAGAAGAGGGTGATGGTTGTGGTCTGCCCTGTGGATGTTGGGAAGTGAATCCAGAGTCCCCTGCAAGAACAATAAGCGCTCTAAACCACTGAGCTATTTCTCCAACCCCTATAATTGCTATCTTGTGTGCTATCATTATAATGGAATTTCAGGAGACAGCCAAGAAGAACGAACATACTTAGTTCACTGGTTTAAAAAAAAAGTCTCCTCTCTTCCCCACACCCCCAGCAACCCATTTTCACCAAAATCAGTATATTTCTGTGGAAAGCTGAGTCACGTTACAAACTCTTTCTATACTCAGAACCCTCCAGGAGCTCTCTAGTTCATTTTGAGTAAAATACAAAATCTTTATAAAGCGACATAACTTTGCATCCTGCTCCCCACCGCCTGCATAACCACACCCCTACAGCTCACTACGCATGCATGTGTTTCTCCCACTACCCAGCCTCCTTGTTCTGTCCATGTAGCAGGATGTACATTCACGCCGTGGGGTTTTCCCTCTTTGTGCTCTGCCCGCCTTCCATCAGAGCTGCGCTGCTGACTGCCTGAGTGCCTTCAAGCATCTCTTCCAATATCCTTTTCTCAGTCAGTTTTACATGGGGCGACCTGCAATAGCAGCGACCATGAGTGTCTTCCCCATCCCCCCCTATATCTGTTTTATTACTCTGCGTAGTATTTATGAATATCTAGCGTTCTCTCTATTCAGTTTTTAATGTGATTCTTTGTATCTTCCTTTGAAACACATGTCAATGGAAACACTATTTTGTTTCCTGCGAGGAAAAGTGCTCAGGCATGGAAAGTATGCAATAAATGTTTTGCAAATAAATGAAGGGGAGAATTGAGCAGTCCCCGCTCACCAAGACATAAGTGAGGAAACTCTGTTAAACACCACGAGATGCCCTCACCACGTTCTCCTAGGAAAACCCAGCCTACATGACAAAAGTCCCAGAATGCAATGGTGAGTTAGCCAGGGAAGGCACGATCAATGTTTGGCCTTCTTAGAGGAGCTGCTGCCGGCGTGTTTTCCAGAGTCTGGAAACATCTCTAAGTCAGCTGCCTAGCCTCGCTTCCATGGTATCCCAGCACGAGGAATAGAAGGCAACCACGTGATTATGGTCAGAGCTCTTTTAAGCAAGCATGCGATGAAACCACAAGATGAACACTTATCCGGGTCAGGAAGAGCATAGCCGTGAATGCAATGCTTACCCGCAGGACCACCCAGGAAACATGCATCCTCCATTAGAAGAAACTCGAGGAGGGTCGGAACCAAAACGGGGCTGATCCAGGACTCTCTGGATAGTTCTCTCTTTCCACTTGATCTGTGAGAGATGGAGCAGCCTTCATAGCGCCAGTATGCCCTTAGGATCCCGGAGCAAGCGTGACAGGAAGGCAGGACACAAATAAAAGCCGTGAGGTGGAAGGTCAGCAGATTAAAAGGGAGCTTCCTTCTGCCTGGCTGCAAGAGATTCATTCGGGAAAGAAATGAGGCTTGGCCCCCATTATTTCTGTGAAGCCGGTGAAACAGGCCACGCTGGCTAGTATGTTAAGCCCATAACAGGATGGCAGACGTGATCCGGGCTTTGAGACTTACTCTGATAATTACGTCCCAAGCATCTAGTTCTATCCAGTGCACAGAGATTCTCAAAACATGGGTGCATTATTAGATTAGTAGTTAAAAACATAAATTGTACTTAAATGCCCACATTGTTTAGAAACTAGGTCAGTGCAGTTTTCTCAGTTATTCCTCGCTGGCAAAGTTCAAAGTTGGACACCATCCATGAGGCACCAGAGTTGCATTCTGTAGGCAGAGGAGAGCGGTTACATCATTTCTAGGCAATTCACATTTGTCATTTAATTGCTTTTCCTAGAAGCTAAAGCAGGCCTTTCTGCGAGTGATTTTGAACTATATTACCCTCTTCCGTAATAACCGCCTTCAGGCATTTCTGCAGTGCATTGAGATGGGGTTTCTCTGCAGCATGGAAGTGAAGCTTTGTTACATGACTATTCTTTGGCTCCAGAGCGGGTATCTTTTGCTTGGATATCTCTGAGAGATAAAGAAAGCCTGACATCTGAACTCCCTCCTATCTCTAAACTGGGAATAACTTACCCAAATGGCCCGTTCCCAAAGTTCTGGAAGAATCAGATCTAAGGGACACTGTGGTGATATAAGAGATGTTTTCTTTGAGACCTCAATTCCTCTCAGCAATTATTAAATCTGGACTGACTGTGAGGGGCAGAAGGCCATGGACGATGTAGCCAGCACTGTGTCTCCTCCAACACTGTGTCTCCACCAGAACCATATTCCCAGCACCGTGTCCATCAGCATTGTGTCCACACAAGCACCGCATCCCCACCAGCACCGCATCCCCACCAGCACCGTGTCCCCACCAGCACCATGCCCCCACCAGCACCATGTCCCCACCAGCACTGTTCCCACCAGCACCGTGTCTCGTGTCTCCAGTGCGCTTACTCAGATACAGGCTGAAATGTGCTATTTGTATGGTTCCCTGGGATTAATATTAAGGCTATTATAAATACATCAGAGATCATTCAGTCATAGGTGGTTTTTTTTTTAGTTGGAACTTGAATATTTCGATCGCTGGTATATTTGCTTTTGTTTATTTTATGGAGACTTAAAAAATAAAAATAGCATGTTGGTAAGTAGCCGTGGCTGGACTACAACTTGCTGTATAGTTCAGATTGACTTCAAATTGATATCAGTCCCTGCAATTCACCCCCCACCATGCGAATTTACCAGTACACCCCACCACCTTCTAGAGAATCCTTGAAAATATTCCTACTTTTGTCTTCAAATAAGTATTAAGGCTTAGAAAGTGAAAATATAAAACATTAATTGAATCTGAATTTCTCATAAACAAGTAATTCTAGAATTTATTAGTGTTTTCAATGAGTCAGTCACTGGATTTCATTTTAATCCCCCCCCAAATAATACTTCATGTGTATATTTGGGGGAGTCACTAAGTTTAAGGTAACAGCAAACTGGAGAGGTTTTCTTCTTTTGCTTTCTTTGCGTGTATGTATTTACAGGAAGGCGGATGGTTGCGGGGAGAGTCAGCTCTCTCCTTCTACACTGGGCTCCCGGGTTAGCACACAAGTCATCAACCTTGGCGACAAAGGCCTTTACCACTAAGCCAGCTCATCAGTCTGGAAAGATGGTGTTTGTTTGTTTTCTCTTACCCTGCCCTTCAAGTTGGAGGAAATAAGCGATTCCGTTTTGAGAACCCTGTCTAGAATTCACTTCAGAATAAAAGTTCTGGCACATAGGTTCCCAAATGATATGGACAAGCAAAAGGTGTCAAGGTTTCCCTGTTCAGGGAAAGGGAGAGGTCAGGAACCCTGAGGTAGGTGTAGAATAAGAAATAAATAAGCTCTGGGAGATATTTATGAGGAGCTTAGAAGTCTGCATCGCCGAGTGCTAAATGAGGAAAGTAGAAAATTAAGCATCAAATGTAATTGCAGAATTTCAAGCATAAAGGGTTTAAGTCTGGCTTAACAGAAAATAGATGAAATCGGGAGCCAATATCGATTTTGAGGGATGAAGACATTAAGCCTTGCAGAATTTTAACTTTTCTATGATTCTATTAACCTAACATCATTTACTTTTCCACGAGAATTTAGAAGGAATTAAAGTAACCTTTCAAAAAAGTAGAAACACATATACTTATGTGTGTGCATGCAAAACACAAAGAGGGAGAGAAAGAAATGGAGGCAGTGAGACCGCATACTTTAATCTTTAAACCTAACAAGGGTTGGCGCAAAAAAAAAAAAAAAAGGAAAAATCTTCCTCCCAAACAAATAAAAGTAATTACAACCACTGCTTAATTCACTGATGTTTCTAGTGTGTACAAAGGTCTCATTTTAAGTCCCAAGGTATCCCATGTAATGGGAATAAAGATATGGGGAATGGGAGACAACAGACTAGAATAGGTCTATAAATATCATGCAATGTTTTTAAGGGAGACTCATTATGGAGAGAATGCAGCAGGACATACGGTAGAGAATGGCTTGGTTTCTGGGGAATCTATCAAAGGTAGGTCAAGGAATTCCCTCTCACAGGGTAACATCTGAATAAGAGATCGTGTGGATACAATGAGAAAAGAAGTCTGGTGAGACAAGAGCCAAAGGGAAGAAACTGCACCCACACATTCCCGAGACCAGCGACTTGAAAAACGTTTGTCTCAGCTCTCTGTTCCTTCTCCACAGTTTCATCTGGGCAGAGATTACTCCTCCCGCCAGCTTCAGCTTTGGGTACATATCTTTCATTGGCCTCACTTGCCTGAGATTAGATGTAGTAACATCATGTCTACCCAGAAGTTTTGATTGCTCTCTGTGTTTGGCC
The DNA here is from genome assembly GCF_014885135.2 of Alexandromys fortis. Lineage (NCBI taxonomy): Eukaryota > Metazoa > Chordata > Mammalia > Rodentia > Cricetidae > Alexandromys > Alexandromys fortis. The sequence goes on from NW_026067949.1 coordinate 43,168,677, forward strand.
ATCTGCCATCAGAAGGCATCCCTGAGAGCGGCTACTCCCAGACCTAAGGTAGAAGGACCACACACAAATCTGAGCCACGGTCTGCAGCAGGGATGCCTAACCCAACTACGGAAGCCTCAGCAAGAGTGAAGCGTTGGTTTCCCGCCATTACTTCAGCAGAGATGTCATTGTTATGGCAGGCATTGGTTTCAGTTGTGCAGAATAAGGAAAGGCCAGCGTACTTAGAGCAGGATGCACAATAAGAAGAATGCTGAGCTAATGACAGGTGGAATCAAAGGCACCTCAGGCCACTTGATGTTCCAGTTTGAAGCATCCTCTCAGTATGAAAACAAGTATAAGATATTCCAAAGTCTCTGGGTCAGAGGCAGCAGTGATTAGACCCAGAGTACAAAAGCAGAGAGTGTGAAGTGATTTTGTCTGACAAATATTTGATAGCTGAGTTGTCAGGACTCGAGACCTTTTCGGCAGGGGACAGGATTGCAGGTTAAGAAGGATCAAGATGTTAGGGGAGCAATTCCCTAAAGTTTTAGCCCCTGAAGCTCTGGTGATTCCACTGTCCATAAGGGCTCTGGGGGCGTCAAGAGTAGCATGCGTGCTTTTAGTGTGCTAATGTGGTGAGAATATGTGTCACTTCTAAAATAGTCATCATTTTAGGGAGAAAGAAAAACTGAAGCTGCACTAAATACTGAAAATCTCAAGGAATATACTGGATAAGAAATAACATCTGGGTGTGGAGGGTAAAAAAGGGAACTGGTGGTTCTGCGCCAGCTTGGTCTGTGTAGTGAATTCTAGGCCAGCCTGAATATACAGTAGGACCATGCTAGGGAGGAAGAAAGAAAGGGAGGAAGGAGAGGAGAGACATGTTTATATGTATAAATATGAATACCTATTTGTTTATCTTTTACACACACACACACACAATTTTAACCCCAAGCTGTAGCCACCTTTAAGAAGTACAAGAGTGTTGCGGGAGGTCCTTCCACCCCTCCAACCAATAGCTGCTGTGATACCAGCCCATTGGGGCGTGGTCTCTCTCCCTTTAAAAAAGCGGCTATTTCCTCTGCTCGCGCTCTTCACTTCCTGCTCCGCCGGAGACTAGACTCCCTTCCTGGTTGTGCAGATGGCTGTTGTCTGGGACGGTGATCTGTAAGTTTTCCCCTTTAAATAAATAACACCCTATTAATCATAACTCCAAACTGGTGTGGCCTTGGTCGTGACTTACGCCTTCACAAGAGTCCCAGGTGTCTTACAAGTGGCTCTGACTTGGAATAGAAGTTCACTAGAAGAACACGCTTAAAAAGAGTGGTCAAGTGGCTAAAGTGTTATATGGAATTTATTGATTCATTTATAAGAACAAAAACTGACATCGGTCTTTAAGGTTTCAATTTTGGATACCTAGAAAAAAGTAGAACTTCAAGAAGAAGAGAGACTGAATTTGGAAGTGAAATAATATCAGGTTTTAGATGTGTCGCACACATGGCAATGGTGGGAGCTGTGTTGGGTGAGCAACCTCACAAAGAGAGAGAAAGCAGCAATGATAATAGCAATCACCAGCTAGCAGTCTGTGGCCTTCCCAGTTGCTGGGCAGCATCTAAGAACTTTCCCTGTCCTACCTTAGTTGGGTCATATTGAAAAAACAAACCAATGAAACAAAACAAAACAAAAACAACAAACATCCCGGTCCTGTGGTTTCTTTGAGAGACATGCTTCAGAAGCAGCAGCGTCAGGTTGATGAAACCAGTCAGTCTCCTTGCAGAGCAGAGTTGGAGGGTTTGATGGGAGGCTCAGATGTGCGGAGCATTATACATCACACCTATTCCTAGCCATTCACAGTGGTTTTCCTTAGGACCTTAGGACCCTAGTTTATCTGCTGTAGTCTGTCTTTCCTTTTCACCCAAACGCTAAATTCCTAGTAAAATAGATCTTTATTAGTATGCATCCTTAGTGCTTAGTGTAGTATTAGATATCATCAGTTCCTTCGACCTTTTATATAACAAACATTTATTTGGCTAACCAGGCAAGACGCTGGGAAATGGGCAGAACTTAAGGACACCCTGAGCTCTTTGCCTGTGAAGAAACAAGCCACTGCAGCAGAGAAACCAGAGTTAGAAGCGTGGCCTCAGAGTGTGGGATGGAATTACTGTGACACACGCCAAATACAGTGACCTTTAGTGGGCGCTCAGAGAGACCAGAACAGCTTGTGTTCTCTTTGACCTAACAGGAGGGGGAAGTATTCATTTCTGATGATATCCACCACCAGCGTAAACCCACCAGGCAGAATTTTATAAGAAAAATAAATTCTTTCTTAGCTCAAGTGAAAAAAATATCCAAAATCAAAGTGTCAATGGGGCTAAATTCCCTCCAAAGGCCTTAAGAGAAGACTGCTTCTTGACCTCTTCCGGCTTGTAGCTCTAATATTCTCTGCTCGTGGCAGCTGATGTCAAGTTCTGCCTCTATCTTCATGTGGTCTTGCTCTCTGTCCATCTGTCTGACTGTCTCCTCCTAGAGCAGTGCTTCTCGACCTTCCTAACACTGCAACCCTTTAATGCAACTCCCCATGTGTTGGCGTCCCCAACCGTAAAATTATTTCTGTTGAGGCTTCCTAACTGTAGTTTTACTACTGTTATGAATTGTAATGTAAATATTTTTGGAGCGAAAGGAGAGGGGTCGCGATCCACATGTTAAGAACCACTGTCCATCAAGGATTTCATCATTGCATGAGATTCGTCCTAAATTCAAGAATCTTTAACTAATGTATTTGAAAAGACCCTGTTGCAAGTAAAGTCATAGTCTAGGCTCTGAGATTCACACCAGACAGGGAACAAAACAAAACACTCCTCTTCATCAAGAACAACTAGTGGTAAATAAACGCTACCTAAAGTGGGCCAGTGGAAAAGTTGGAGCTCTGAGGATGGGGCACACACAGGAAACAGAAGCCCAGTCCAGCCATCGCCTCTCCCTCTGTTGCTCATGCATTCTGGTCTGACCAGGTCACCAGCATTCCTTGGGTCACAGACTGGCCTGTCAATAAGACTAATGGCAGGGCCACCGTCAGCCCTGTATCTTTCCATCTTCACAGTCAGAAAAGAACCAATCATGTCACTCAAATTTGGCACAGGATACCTTTGGACTTACTATGCCATCTGTCCCCGCAAAAGAGAGCTATGCTAAAGAAATCCTGCAAAAGAGATTTTTGGAAATGTTCTCTTCAAAGACTCAATAAGAGAACCAAAAGGGCCAAAGTCATTACCAAGGTAAAGAGTCAGAAAGAAATGTTTTGACTTAGAATATTTCATAACTATTTATAAAAAGGACTGTTGTTCTTTTGATAAAGTAACAATTTAAGACATCTTATAGCATTAAGACCAAAATCAAAGGGAGCAATTAATTTGACTGATGGGAAAATACTGATGACTAGGATAGAATAGAACTCAGCTTTCTTAACTGAAGTTTGTCGTGGGATCTCTATTCTGAATTCCCAACATAGGATGTGAATAGTGAGGGGTGGGTGACTTTTCCCTGGAGGTTAGATGGTGAATATTTTATGCTTTGTAGTATAAAGGGCAAATTGAAGTCATTATACCACATTTTATTTTAAATACATTTAAAATTCAATAATTTAAGAGAGAGTGGGAAAGCCCTTTCTTCACTCAAAGAGTGAACCAAACTTGCTGACAGGCTGTATTTGCTTTAGAAACCCCACCTTTCTAACCTCTGGATCCTTCAAAGTTGCCCTTTTAGTAGACTTGGGCTTTCCTTACGCTCACAACCCAACAGTCTTCAGTGGCTAAGGCTGCCCTCTTACCCGCAAGGAGCTGGAGACCCTGGAACAAGAAGCCTCTGACCTGCAGTTCTTCAGCTATGGTCTACATCAAATCTCAACAGGAAACACAGGTTCTGACCCCCAGCCCCAGGTCTGCATCTCTGTTCCATGATGACTCTTCCAGAGCCTCTGCTAAGCTGGCCTCAGCCATAGAGTAAGCTCCCTTCAAAATTGGATTAAAACAATGTGATGAACTTGGGCAAGAACTGTGGCAGTGGTGGCAAGAAAGGAGCTGGTCTGTTTAACACATTCACCTCTTCGAGCTATCTGGTGCTACAACCTAGCAACCTCCCAACACCTCCATAAATGGCAATAATGCCACTAATGGTGACATGTGCAATATGTACTCCACACCCGCCCAATACTATTAATGCATTTTAAAGCATTCATGCATCTAAAAAATTCCAAAGGAGAATATATATATGTATATGTATATATGTATGTGTGTGAATATATATGAAATATATGAATATATATATATATGAAAATTTGCTTTTACAAAGCATCTGAACACATTACCAAAGCATATCACATGACCTAATTCATTTGTCATTATTGAGGCTAGGGTTTAAAGCTTATAATTTATGACTGCTGCATGCCTCTATAAATTAAAATAGGGAGGGTGTCCAAAATAGCTCATAGGAATGGCGTTCCACCCATGAAGCCAAACACTCAAGGTGGAGAACAGCCAGCATGGCATGTAAAAGCTTTTGTGCGATAACTTCTTGTGTTTCTTGGCATAAATCAGACACCTCCCTCACCCTCTGCAGAGGGTGATTCACTCTCTTCTGTTATGAATTTTGACGGTGTTTCATCAAGACCCTGCACCTGGTACCAGATGCTCATTGTGAGACCACCATGGAAACAGAAATCCTTGCTGAAGTGCTGCTGACTGCCCTTTTACAAAGAGGAAAAAATAAGAATGGAAAAATGTCCAACCCAAACACTAAATACTAAGAAACAAAGTCCATTTTAGTGTGTCTAAGCAAAACAAGCAGCATTGTTCTAATGACAGTAAAATAAGCATTGGAGGCTGCTCCGGCCTTACACTTAAATCAGGTCTAAATACTGCCCTGTCTTACAACCCCAGTTTTCAAAACTATGCAATAAATAAAATATAGAGGAGATGCCCATTTATTAACTTATAAATCAAACCAAAACAGACAATGGACTCCATTTACTTTGAAGAGAATGCTCTAACTTTTAAGATAATTCTTCTATTAAAAGTTATCAGAAGGCCTTCAAAGCTGCCTGTTTAGGATACTGATTTTTTAAAATTCTTCTTTATTAATCATAGCCTTTTACTGGAGCTCCTTTGTGGCGTGAGTCTTCTCTCCAGCTGAGTATTCCAATCTGCAATTCTCAACTTTCAATAACCTGAGCTTCAACACATTTAACACTCATGAAAATGGTTCAAGTTCATCCAGGGACGCATGGCTCCAAAACACCAGACGGCATTTGGAAACCTTTTCAGGACTGTGGAAGAGGTAAGTAAACTCCGTTGGAGAATCGTTAGTCGGGGCCATTGCTTCTCGGCTCCAACTGTACATCAGGAATCCCCAGTGAGCTAGGCAGAAAAGGGATGTGGTACCCATGCCCAACCCTAGACCAGTGAACTTTCCTCTCAAGGGAATGCTACAATGCTTCCCTGTTGTAAGAGCTCTATACATGATTCTATAAGCTTTGGGAACCACTGACCTAAGTTCTATTCTATCCCCCATGATCCTCAGCTTCCTCTAGCTCCCAAGTGGAACATTAATACATACTGTTGTATAGTAGCTTCCCTGAAACCCTAAGGACAGATGTATCTCGGAATTCAGAAATTGTTTTCATGTATGTGTTAAAATAGGTAACACCCTCAGAAGAGCCTAGGGCAGCAGCACCCCATAATCAAACACATTAACATTCTGCAGCCAAACAAACACCCACACCACGTGGAATAAACAGCATCTATAAATAACCTTATCTTAGTTGAGGTCATATTTTACTTCCAAATGAATTAAGAAACTTTTCTTTTCTAGTTCAGAGCTTGGAGAGCTGCATAAGGAATTCTACATCTGGGTTAGCCAGATAATCTCCTTACCTCAAAACTACACATTTAGCACAGATGAAAACAAAGATCCCCCAAAGCTTGGGCTCTAACCAAGGAATAGGAGGGAGAGGCATGGCGATAGTCAGCCACAGCCAAGTCAGTTCTCAGAGAAGGCTTAGCAGCATACAAATTCTCAAAAAAAAAAAAAAAAAAACTCATAAAAATACTAATGTACTTGGTTACAGTGATATTCCAGAGGATTAAATAGGCAGGGTCAGTATCATAGGCCTATTTAAGTAGGTAATAATTTTAAAGTAATCATGAAAGAAGGAGGAGGCAAATAGACTCCCAAGCTAGCACTGATTGGAACTGAAAACTGGTTTGGAAAGTATGCTGATTTCATTTTGAATGGATTAGAAAAGAGTTGGAAGGAAGAGGAAGGCACCAAGAAACACGGCAGTGGCAAAGCATCATTGAGACAGAAAAACTAAAGCTGCTTCCCAAAAGCTGCACGTGCTTTCCTTTTCGTCAGATCCCTACTTCCGCATCAGGTTAGCCATGAGACTCACAGCTTAAAGAACCTTCTCTGTATTTCACCTGTGCCAGCCTCTTGCTCCAGTTCCATCCCAGTTCCAGCTGAGCACAGTCCCAGCTGCAGCCAAAGCTTCTGCTGATGTGGCAACCCATCATAAACCATTTTATAGGACTTGATTGATTGAGCTGTAGTATATCGTGTTTTATGAATTAAGGTTTCCCCCACTTTTACACTTCATCTTTCAATCCGATTATAACCTAGAGGAATTATTTTTATAATCCTCACGTTTCCCCTCAGTACCTACTATCATACATCTTATGATTTTAACTTTCAGTATTTTGATTTCATTTGACACCTAAACCTAAACTGTCAAAAGTGGATACATTGTAAATCAAACTGGATACATTGTGAATCAAGAAAGCAATAAACATATGAATCCCCATTTTTCCTGGTTTAAGAGTATGGGTACACAGGGTACATACCTAAACACGCTGATTGCCAATATCCAAATTAAATGAAGAGAACTTCAAAGCAGTTCTACTAAAATCAAGAACAAGACAAGGTTGTCCACTCTTTTCACAGCTATTCAATATAGTACTTGAGGTTCTAGCTAGAGCAGTAAGACAACTAAAGGAAATCAAGGAGATGTTCATTGGAAAAAAGAAAGTCAAAGTATCATTATTCACAGATAATAGTATACATGAGTGACCCTAAAATCTCTACCAGGGAATTTCTATAGCTGATAAACGCTTTAGCTACATGACTGGATACAAAAATATCAGTAGCCCCCTTATGTACAAATAAGAAAGAGAAAAGAATCAGAGGATCTACACCCTTTACATTAGCCTCAACTAATATAAAATACCTTGTAACCAAGCAAGTCAAAGACCTCTATGACAAGAACTTCAAGTCTTTGAAGAAAGAAGTTAAAGAAGATATCAGAAGATGAAAAGATCTCCTATGCTCATGGATTGATAGTATTAACCTAGTAAAAAAAAAATGGCCATCTTACTAAAGGCAAATTATAGATTCAGTGCAATCCCCATTAAAATCCCAACACAATTCTCTACAAACCTTGAAAGAACAGTACTCAATTCATGTGAAAAAAAAAATCCAGGATAGCCAAAATATCCTGGAAAAAAAAAAAACTTCTGGAGCTATCACAATCCCAGATTTTAAGTTCTACTATGGATAACCACTCTTGGACATATACCTAAAAGATTCTCAATCATATTATAAAGACACTCGCTCAATTATGTTCATAGCATTTTTATTTGTAATAGCCAGAACCTGGAAACAGCCTAAATGTCTCTCAGCCAAGAAATGGATAAAGAAATTGTGCTACATTTACACAATGAAGTATTACTTAACAGTAAAAAACAATGACATCAGGAAATTTGAAGGCAAATAGATTGAACCAGAAAAATCATCCTGAGTGAGGTAACCCAGATCAAAAAAGACAAACATGGCATACATTCAATTTTAAGTGGCTATTAGCTATAAAATAAAGGATAACCATGCTACAATCCACAGCACCAGAAAAGCTAGGTAACAAGGCAACTTTATGGGGGACACCCAGATCTGCCTGGGGAGGGGAAATAGAAGAGATTTTTGTGAGTGGATTGAGGATGAGTCAAGATGGGAACATGAGCAATCAGGTTAGGAGGGCAAAGAAGGAGAGGGAGCACTGAAAGAGATTATTGGAAAGAGCGTGAACATTTCAGGGTCAGGCAAAAACCTGACACAAGGGAATCTCCCAGAAATCTACAAGGAAATCCCCAGCTTATACTTGCACAATAGCAGATATGTGGCCTTCTCTGGTCATCTGTGGTCAGATTGTTGCCTAGCTCAGTAGTCATCAGAGAGGCACCATCTAGCAACTGATGGAAGCAGATGCAGACCCATCTCCAGACATTAGGTAGAGTTTGGGAAATCCTTCAGAAGAGAGGGAGAAAGGATTGCAGGAGCCAGAGGGGTCAAGGACACCACAAAATTTACAGAATCAACTAACCTGGGCTCATAAGGGCTCACAAAGACTGGATGGACAACCAGGGAGCCTGCATGACACTGGTGTAGGCCCTCTACATATATGTGGTGATGGTTGTATAGCTTGGTCCTTTTGTGGAACACCTAAAAGTAGAAAGGCTTTTGGGATTCTCTTCCTCATACTGGATTGCTTTGCCTAGCCTTAATACACAGGGAGATGCTTAATCTTACTGAACTTGATATACCATATTTTGCTGATACTCATTGGAGACCTTCCTAAACAGAACTGGAGAAGGAGTAGGTGGGAGGTGGGAAGAAAGGGGGAATGGGAAGCAGGAGAAACTGTAGGCAGGATGTAACATAAATAAATATATTCATTTAAAAAAAGATTATGAGTGTGCATATTGATCTGAAAAGAGGATTGGGAAATAAAAAATCCCAAAGGTGAACACCAAGTCTCTAAGTCACTCATCAAAAATAAAAAGTCTGAAATACAAGTGAACTTTGAATGTCTGTTCTGAATTCGGATGGCCTAGTTGCAAAGGTAACTGAATGAATTGTTGCCAAATAACAAAAAGAAAACTTTAAGTTACTAAAAACAAAAGTCTCAATTAGACTAAGAGTGAATATAAAGGGACATGTTGCTGCCAGCTCAGCAAACAAAACCAGAAATGGGGACATGGCTTGAAGTCAACAAATGGCACATCAAGAGAGACGGCATGGATCCCTATGTCCCATTTTCACATAACATGAAAGCAATGACTTCAGCATTCTATGCCCCCATTCTTTGTTCTGCATCTCATGAAAACATCTGGCACAGGGAGAGACATGTGGGGGGCTCACTCAGAGAGCCACAGGGAAAACATTCTAGATGTTTGCACAGGTTTAGTGACAGGATTGGTTAGAGAAATCGAATGGGGCTTGAATTAGACACAGAAGCTTAGAGAGAAAGGAAAATAAAACTATGTCATCATCCTGAGGATGAGAGAGACAGGGAGAACTGCTGTCAGATCTGACTGGCCGTCAGAGAGGCAAAAGGACGAGAGACAGAACAGAACTTGAACATCCCACAGTCTGCACTGAGAGCCTTATGCAGAAACATGAAAGTGGATTGTGAAATGCATATTTTATTCTAATTCTGCTGCAAACATGGCTCCTTGGAAATCCACCTCAGGCTTAATTTAAATTTTTTGGAAGAAAAACTTGTACTTTCAGCAGTTGTTTGTTTGATTAAACCTTTGAACTAGGTGACGTGGGTGTGTGTGAATGGTTTTAATGTTTTGATGACCTTGAACTCAATGATTAGAAGTGTATCCAAACACCAGTAAAGCTTCTAAAGAAATAAGAGGATTCCTGGGCTTTTTTTTTTTTCCATATGAAGTTGAGTACCACTCTTTCAAGGTCTGTAAAGACTTTTGCTGGGATTTTGATGGGCATTGCATTGAATCTGTAGATTGCTTTTGGTAAGATTGCCATTTTTACTGTTAATTCTGCCTAACCAAGAGCATGGGAGATCTTTCCATTTTCTGGTGTCTTCAATTTCTCTCTTCAAAACTTTAAAGTTCTTGTCATACAAGTCTTCCACTTGTTTGGTTAGAGTTACTCCGAGATATTTTATGCTATTTATGGCTATTGTGAAGGGTGATGTTTCTCTGATTTCTTCTTGGCTCTTTTACTACTATCTTTGTAAAGGAGGGTTACTGATTTTTTTTTTAGTTAATCTTGTATCCTGATAGATTACTAAAAGTGTTTATGAGTTGTAGAAGTTCCTTGGTAGAACAGCAATACCACTTTAGGTATATATCCAAAGGATGCTCAATCGTGCCACAAAGGCATGTGTTCAACTATATTCATAGCAGCATTATTTGTCATAGCCAGAACTTGGAAACAACCTAAATGCCCCTCGACCAAAGAATGGATAAGGAAAATGTGGTACATTTACACAATGGAGTATTACACAGCAGAAAAAAATAATGGCATCTTGAAATTTGGACGGAAATGGATGAATCTAAAAAACATCATATTGAGTGAAATAACTCAGACCCAGAAAGACAATTACCATATGTCCTCACTCATAAGTAGTTTTTAAACATAAAGCAGAGAGAACCAGCCTACAAATCACAATCCCAGAGAACCTAGACAACATTGAGGACACTAAGAGAGACATACATGGATCTAATCTACATGGGAAGTAGAAAAAGACAAGATCTCCTGAGTAATTGGGAGCATGGGGACCTTGGGAAAGGGTTGAAGAGGAGGGGAGAGGCAGGGAGGGGAGCAGAGAAAAATGTATAGCTCAATAAAATCAATTTTAAAAATATAATTAAGAGAAATCCCTCAGCAGAGCGGGCTGTAATAATGGCAACAACTTTGAAATGAGTCAAGTCCTTCCATCAAAGTTGGGGGTCTATGTGTCTTCACAGATGTGAGCACTCTGAAGCACGATGCCTGAGAGAACATGTCTTTACCTGTAACTCACAGCAAATACTTGGTTCCCAGCAAGCTGGTCATCGTATTTTCCCTTAGGTTTCTTTCCTAGTAGTTTATCCTTGGAAGTCATGAACTTCTTAAAATAAATAGAAGTGGTAAACAGCACAGGTCAAAGATAGGAAATAAGGTCTCCACGGGGCATTTCCTATCAAAACTTGCCTTTTCTGTCGGACTTGAATAAAACTATTGGCATTTCTTAAAATCCTCCCTAAATCCAGATACCTTGGTGGCAATGTTCTGACACAGCCTAGATAGAGGCTGATTGTATTCAGGTGTTTAGCAGCAGGAAGAACAGGTCCAAAAGGAGAGGTCATTTCACCCCTAAGAACCACAAGCATCTTGTGCATGTGTAGCGCACAGGCATATACATGAGGAGAACTCTGAAAAGCAGGTTTCCTACACCAGAGATCAGCATACACGTTGGCTCTTTAGGTTACGAAGTGTTAATAAAACCCATCACCTGAAAGCCCACCTTCTGGCCTTTAAAAGTCAAGGCCTTCTAGCCTTCACCTGCAGCAGGAGACAGAGCACTCAGCCCTTCGTATCCCCCCCTTACCACCCCCCACAGAAGATCCATGACGCTATTAATGCCTTTTTTAGTGGTGGAAAGAAAGACTCAACAGCCTTCCCGAGGGTATCTGACTCTACAGCTTCTTGGTAGCTACTGTGTTACTCTAACTTCATCTGGCACTCAGCCTAGAATCTTCCCTGGCTTGCTGGAAGCCAGCAATATTTATGAAGCACCAGCCTGCAACAGACACTGATCTAGACTATTTCTGACTGTAGTCATTCATTCTTCGCAGTTTGCTCTGGGAGCTTGGGGTTACTATTAAAATGGTAAGTGAGCACCCTTGAACCTTCCAAGATGACAAGATGTAAGGTTGCTTTACTATAGTGAGGAGAAAAAATTTAGATCCAAGTCTCCTAAGGTGGGCTCCATCTTCATTGTAATTATTTAAATGCTCTCAAGCTCCTGTGCCAACGCCCTGGACTCAAGGTACTTTTTTATCCCTTGCCTTGTTCTCATTTCAAGGAAATCCTTCAGTGTGGGCTCTCACACATTCCTCCTACAAGGAACAAGCATAGTGATACCCAAAACACCAAATAGCCACACCCTAGGTCAAGGTGTCTTTGTTAGTAGCCACACCTTAAATCAAATTTCCTGTCAATAACCTCGAAGGAACAAGACTAGGCCTGAACTCTTCAATCTGATGGATGTCAAGGTAAAAGAGATCCACTTCTGTGGGCTCCCATGTATTTTCTGGGGACTCCCACAATTCAGCCTTTTGGGGCTTGTTCAGTTTTTGAGAGTACCATTGTATTTGACTATCAAGCTTGGGTTTTCCCCATTCGGCTCATCCTTCTCATAAAAACTTTGGCTGCTTCTCAATCTCCAACAGTAAAGACACTCCTGATAAGCATGCAAAACACTGCACATTAGTCTAGCATCTGAGGGCTCCAGCCCTTCATCTGATCCTTGCCCAATCATGAGGGTTTGGGACTTTGACAAGGCTTGTCTTTGCATAAGTACAATCTACATCTTCACAAGAAAATGTCAAAAGCAAAATAAAACAATAAAAAAAGTCATTTTACTTTTGTGTTACTTTTTTATAATATCATTTTAAATTTAGTGCTAGAAATGCTCTTTCCATGTGAGAGCATCCATCACACCAAGCCACAAGTCTACTTTATATTTTGTTTCCATTACAACATCCTCTGAAAATGTCTTTCCGAATTCAAGTAAAGAGTGGCAATAAGAGCATGAAGGGGGCACTTGCCAGTATTTAGTAGGTTTCACATTAGACCATTGAAAATAATCTCTGCGTTGTCATGATAAGCAAACTTCTTAATATAGTTTATTAGATTTATTTATCTTTATCTTACCGACACATGCTTTGCCTACACATGTGTGCACCTACTGTCCACAGAGCCAGGAAAGGGTGTCGAATTCATCAAAACTAGAGTTACAGGTAATTGTGAGCTACCACGTGGGTGTTGAGGACTAAGCCCAGGTCCTCTATAAGAGCAGTAGTGCTCTTAACCACTGAGCAGTCTCTCTCCTATCCCAGCATACTCCTTAACTTTTAACAAAGAGATTGACACAGTCGTTCACGTTTTATCCAAGACTGATTTTTTTTTTAACCAACTGGAAAGGTCGTTATTTTACTCTTCTGTATCAGGCATGGATCTATAAGGAATTTATCTCCATATCATGTATATGTGGGAAGATGATTAGCACACGCTGGGCAGCATAGACGAGCTTCATACAGGGATTGTCTGCATTAACCTAGAGACACATTTGTGGTCCTGCACACACCTTACCCTAGGGTCCCTCCACGTAACTTTCTAGAACACTTGACACACTTTTTTTTCTTTCTAAACACGCTTTCTCAAAGCAAGGAAACTGATTTATCTCTTAGTTACATATTATAAATGCTTTTTAGGGAAAGCATGTTTCTAGGACCCTGTGTCCACCCACCTCAGCAATGTGTAGCATCTCAAAAGGCATGAGAATTCTGAGGTGCTTTGTACAATTTGGGAAAGGCTAGATTAAAGTGTTAACTTGAAGCATTAATATCTGTTCATCTGAATGTCTGGGAGAGTACAGTAACCCAACAGAAAATAAAATTAAAAACTGTCTGAAATCTAACAACAAAGCTTTATCAAAGTTCTCCATTCAGCTGTTAGTGTTGATCCAACCAGAAGATTCCATCCTTGGGGAATGGTTACCACGGGCTGAAGTCTGGGCACAGATGAGGGCTCTCAGGGGTCTTATAATTGGGTGAGGAGAAGAAAAGCTAACAAGGAAACAAATGTAGAAGTCCCTGGAGGTAGAAAAGCCTGTCACTTTCCTGGGTTATACTGTCACAGCCACCCTGGCCACAAGTGGTGATTTTAGTTGAAATTAAAGAAAATTAAATAAATCTAAAAATTTGATCCATCAACTTCAGCAGCCCCATTTCACATCCTCAGTGTCTATCCTCGGCTGGTTGCTCTGCCGTGTTGGGTTACCCAGGTACAGAGCTTTGTCATCACTATTAAGTGTTCTATTAGACAGCACTACTAAATAGAGTAAGGAGAGATGGGCTCACATGGCATTAGGTTTATTTATCTTTATCTTACTGACACAAGCTTTGCCTACACACATGTGTACAGCATACACGTAAGCAGCTAATAACACATGAAACATGGCTGCAGTAGGGACTCAGCACACTGAACTGTCATAAGCCATCATGTGAATATATATACATATGTACACATTGGGATGTATATGTATATATATACATATGTGTGTATATTATATATCAATGTGTATATATACCAGTGTATATATACATATATGTGTGTGTGTGTGTATATATAT
>NW_026067949.1:43184303-43312578 GCF_014885135.2 Alexandromys fortis
TGTCTCTTCCCCGCCACTGCCTCCCATTTCCCTCCCCCTCCCCCAAACAAGTCCCCCTCCCTCGTCAGCCCAAAGATCAATCAGGATCCCTGCCCTGTGGGAAGTCCAAAGACCACCTACCTTTATCCAAGTCTAATAAGGTGAGCATCCAAACTGCCTAGGCTCCCACAAAGCTAGTACGTGCAGTAGGATCAAAAACCCATTGCCATTGTTCTTGAGGTCTCAGTAGTCCTCATTGTCCACTATGTTCAGCGAGTCCGGTTTTATCCCAGCCTTTTTCAGACCCAGGCCAGCTGGCCTTGGTGAGTTCCCAGTAGAACATCCCCATTGTCTTAGTGTGTGGGTGCACCCCTCGTGGTCCTGAGTTCCTTGCTCGTGCTCTCTCTCTTTCTGCTCCTGATTTGGACCCTGAGATTTCTGTCTGGTGCTCCAATGTGGGTCTCTGTCTCTGTCTCCTTTCATCGCCTGATGAAGGTTAATATTCAGGAGGATGCCTATATGTTTTCCTTTGGGTTCACCTTCTTATTTAGCTTCTCTAGGATCACGAATTATAGGCTCAATGTCCTTTACTTATGGCTAGAAACCAAATATGAGTGAGTACATCCCATGTTCCTTCCTGTTTTGGGGTCTGGCTTACCTCACTCAGGACAGTGTTTTCTATTTCCATCCATTTGTATGCAAAATTCAAGAAGTCATTGTTTTTTACTGCTGAGAGCTTACTGGAATTTATGCCCAGATTGGTTCACATCCCTTTCCACATTCTGACCAACACAAGGAAGCAAAGCCTATGCAAAATTAATCGAAGAAATTAATGAGACTTTGGGGTCGTTTAAGAAAGAGCATGCTTTGGTGCAGCCACGAGACCCATTAGCCGCCAAGAGCGGCAGCTGAGTGTGTAAGCCTCCTGGATTACTCCCGCCTCAGAACAGCAAAGCCATTGTTCATGACCTTTTACATCAATATTCTCTATTTTGGCACAGCTGTGCACCTAATTTCAGGGGAAAGATGGCAATAGCTTCATTCCTCTGGAAAAGAGATGATATGGAACTTTCTTGTGCAGTTAGCTATGCGCATAAAGTATTTATCATTTTGGGTTCCTTGGTTTCTGCTTTCAAAACTGTTAGGTGTATTCCTTTGAGAGGGGGAAGTATCCAGAAACCCCACAGTGAGACTGTGAAGCCACTTCTCTTTCATTAGCTGTGTGTACTGCATAATGGATTGTAAACATTCGCCTGCGCCATTGCGTGTTTCTTCTAATGCAGAGCGTTACAGCACACTGGCTTTAAGAATCCCTATTTTTGCACATTTGGAGTGTTCCAGATTTGCCGGTATAAATAACACTGAGAAACATGCTTATACATAAATCTGTCTGCATGTTTCCTTGAGACACATTTAGAAGAGCTAAAGTGCTCGGTCAAAATATCCTAAATATTTTGAAAACCTTCGAGAAGTATGGTAAAATGCCAAGAGCCACTCTGATTTATATACAACTGAAAATGAAAAATAGATAACCAGGCTTTGGAGTATTTACTGGCAAAAGCCAGACAGAACGTAACCAAATCACTGCTCGGATAGAATTCTTCACTGTCTGGGCAGCAACTGATCATATGTGACCACCAGGTGTCAGTCTAAAACAGAGCAAGCTGAACTGCACCTAAGAGGCAAGGCTTCTCCGAGGCCTGCAGACCTGCACAGCCTGTTTGTCTCTCCTCCCCACACCCATGCCTGGACTGATAGGAAACATGGACCTTGTTAAAAAAAAAATTCAAACAAACAAGAAATAAAAATACCAATGAATGCCATCCAGAGGAGCCCTGTGCAGTTCTCTAGATCAGAAGTGATTATGAGCATAATATCAAGACAATGAAATAAGAGCCAAGGATGCCTGAAATGGGAATTTGATAGCTTGAAGCTTCATCTTGGAAAGAATATTATAAAGGAGGCTCTCAATCTAGAAGCCAACCAATGAAAGTCTTTCCAACTCCAAGGTTCTGTGTGTCCTTCAAAACCAACCAGGTCCTCCCCACTCCATCTGACTGCTCTTTGGACTGGAAAGGGAAAGGGAGGGAAATAGGGGGGAGGAGGAGGGAAATGGGAGGAGGGGAGGATGTGAACATTTGTAATAATAATAATAATAATAATAATAATAATAATAATAGACCATGTTAAAAAAAAAACTGGGGAAGGGACTGGTAGGATGGGGAAAATGTGATTGGAATGGGAGCGAGCTAAAGGATGCTGGGGAGAGACAATAATCAGAATGCATTATACACACATATGAAATTACCTAAAAAAATAAATAAAAAATAACAATATGGAAAAAACCAACCAGGGATTAAAAACCTAAACCAAGACATCCAGGGAAATATTTTTTGATGACAATTTTAGAGAAACAGCCATAGAGAGACTGGCGGAGGTACATCAGCGGGGATCTTCATCCCTGAATTCCTGATCCAGGGATGATGTTTAAGTCAGCAGAGTGGAGGATGACGATGGGGAATCTCATGTAGCTCTGACGAACAGAGTAAATTGATTGACTCGGAAGTCAAGTGGAATCAGAATGCAAGAGCCAAGCATGTAGGAAAATATCAAACCATCTCCACACTGTGGTTCTAGAAACCCTTGAGAAAAGCTGCTGATGAGAGCACTTATTTCAATAGCTTCTGGATGCCCAGGTTTTAATAATTGAAGCCTTTACAAAGAGGACCACTGCATCTACTTCAAAACCCTTCCCCACCTTCTCACTTCTTTTTCCTGACTATTCACTCTGTTGTTCTCTGATCTCTGCTCCCTACCTGTTTCCTAGTGTGGTGGCTGAAAGAAAATGACCCCCAAAAGGAGTGGGACTATAGGAGGTCTGGATTTGTTGGAGTAGGTGTGGCCTACTAGGAAGAAGTGTGTCTCTGTGGAGATGGGCTTTAAGGGTCTCCTTTGCTCAAGCTATACAGTTTACTTCCTGTTACATGCGGATCTAGAAGTAGAACTCTTACCTCCTTCTCCAGCATCATATCTTCCTGCACACAGCCATGTCCTGCCATGATGATAGTGGGCTAAACCTCTGAAACTGTCAGCAATCCCAAATAAATGTTATGAGAGTTACCACGGTCATGGTGTATCTTCACAGCAATAGAAACCCTAAGACACCTAGATCCCAAGCACACATGATGTCAGATAGTTTATGATAAAATTTGTTTGCCAGGATGCTATGGGAAAACATCACAACTTGAATGGCCTAAATCATAAAATGGTATTTTCTTATAGCCCCAAAGGATGAAAGTCTAAGATCTGGTGTTGACAGATTTGGGTTCTCCTGAGAGCTGTCTCCCTGCCCTGGAAGTGGCCCTCTTCTTTGCCATGTCCTCCCAGGGTCTCTCCCTTATAGATACATCAGTAGTGTACAATACACCCTCTTCTGAGGATATCAGATTGAATTAGGGTTCATCCTAACAGTCTCGTTCTAATTCAGTCATCTCTCTAAATGCTTCATTTCCAAAGTCAGTCTTATTCTGAGGTACTGGGATGTAAAGCTTCAATGTGTGAATTGTTAGGAAACAATTTGGTCCATAGTAATAATATCCACATTTATTCTTTTCTCTGCTGGGAGAAAGCTTTGCGAAAGGGAGCAGAGAAGATGCAGAACTCTTTGTGCAGAGACTCTGAGAGGGGCAGATTGAGGCATGAAACAGCAGCAGCAACAGGAGGAGTGGGAATGAGCAGAGAGCAGGTAGATACTACCCAGATCACCAGGTTGCTAAAAGTCATTTACTTCAGAAGGAATGGTTTCTGCTTTAATTGTAGAAAAGAGTGAAATGTGAGAATATCACCCTCGTGCGTAAATGTGGATAAAATATGCAAGGAGAAGCTTCTCTTGCTAGGACAAGTTTGGACTCAGGAGCAGAATATCAGCTGTGAGGCCCTACGTCTGAAAATGGAAAAACACTGAAAAGTATAAAAGAAAATGCATTTACATTTTCTTATAATATACTTCGGCCATATTTTCCCTCTTCCAATTCCTCTCAGCTTCTACCTACCACCCTACTCACCCAAATTCATGTTATTCATGCTCTCTCTCTCTCTCCACCCATCTCATTCTCTCTCTCTCTCTCTCTCTCTCTCTCTCTCTCTCTCTCTCTCTCTCTCTCTCACTGTCACACACACACATACACTCACACACACACAAACATTTTTACCAAACTTGGGACCTTTTTCCTTCTACTGGGTTCAAAACAAACAAAAAAGTAAGACAAAAATACCAAAGCAAAATGAACCAATAAGCTTACAGAACAAATGAATGACAATATACAGAACAAACAAATGACAGTAAACCCATGCAGTTCATTTTGTGTTGGCCAACTACTGCTGGGCAGAGACCAACCTGGAGTGAGGTTGAGACAACCAGGGAAGCTCCACTGGAGGAAACTGGTTTTCCTTTTGCTAGCAGGTATCAACTGTAAATAGCTTTCTGGTTGGGGCTGCAGGCCTGTGTCCACTTCTACCTCTCAGTCCTTGGAACCCATGTGGATTGAACTGTACAGTTCTCATCCATGCTGCCACAGTCCCTGTGAGTTCCTACCAGAAGCTTCACCCCTACTGATGAGCAGTAATGGTACTGGAAGGTACTCTGCATGCTACTGAAGGAGAAAGATAATTGTTGTGGGATATTTATACACTGTGTGAAGACGTGTTATGATTGGCTTAATAAAAAGCTGAATGGCCAATAGCTAGGCAGGAGAGGTTAGGCAAGACTTCCAGGCAAAAGAGGAAACTGGGGGTTGGGGAGTGAGGGTGAATCTCGATGTGTGAATTTCACCAGTGAGATGTAGATGAAGTTGGACTCATAGTACTGAAGAGAGGTAAAGAACCACATGGCAGAACATAGATTAATATATTAATAGAAATGGGCTCATTTAAGTTATAAGAGCTAGTTAGAAACAAGCCTAAGATAAGAACAAGCTTTCATAATTAATAATAAATCCCCATGTCGTTATTCAGGAGTTGGTGGTCCAAAGAAAGTTCGACAATAAAGTCCAACTATATGTAGTACCCAATGTATGAAATGTATATTAAATAGAGCCCAAGAAAGCTGGGGGGGGGGAATTCTGAACACCAAACTAGGCACAGCTTCATAGTAAGCATAGTCTCTTAGGCAGCCCAGTACTCCCAGGATACAAAGGCATGGCTCCTTTAAGAGGCTTTGCTGTGCAGCCAAGCCCTTGAATAGCTGACTCAGCTCCCTACTCAGCACAAGATACAAACACCTACTGCAACACTGACACAGCAACTTCACAGCTAGGATGGCTTGGTGCAGCTGGGATGGTTAGACATGGCTTCCACTGCTGTCTGTGGGAGGAGCCAGATCAACACGCTAAGCAGAACCATGACAGATGGCATGGATATTTAAGGCTTAGCTTACACAGAGAGGCTGCCAGTGCACAGGAAACCCAAGTCTAGACTGGAAAAAGAACTCTGAACAGGTACAGTATGCTTAGAAAGGTGCTTTGGTGCTGAAGAAAGGAAAGAAAATGGATATAGACAGTCATAGAAAAAAATAGAATAATTTAAAAATAATAAAGTTATTAAAGAAAAGTATATGTGTGTATATACATACATACATGTATACTTACACACACATACAGGGCATCTTGGTCTTGTATAGTACTTTATTAACTTTACATTTTTAAACATTAATGAACAAAAAATGAACACTGCTGAGAGACACTGGATTGTAGAAAAAAGCTACTGAATTAAACCAGCCTATACATTTTAAGGATCTCTTAACTTTAAAATAGAATTCAGAAAATGTGTTACATTGAAGGAGAGGTTATCCCTTTGTTTCCACAGGAAACAAAAAGCTATGAATTTATGGATCACTTCAAAATTAATTAAGACCAGATTTGATCAAGGGTGGCCTCCTGAAAATCTTGGCTGTAAACATGAAAGAAGAAACCAAGAGAAACTGTAGGACAGGTGATGTTTAAACTGATCCCATGGAAACAGCTATGAGACTAGATGAGACATAATATATCTTGTTAGCTACAGAGTTTTCATAACTTCTTATCCATGCCATCCTTTCATATTGCATGGAAGGAGATTTACATTACAGTTTGGTGATGCAGTCCAAATTGACAGATGCCTTTTTATCTGCTCAAACATAGAACAGAAAATCATCTTTAGCTGATTTGTGCATACTGTACATTCCATACTTGTGTTAATGAAGGTATGTATGTTACCTTTTAAAGTGTGTGTGTTTGGGGGCGGGGGGAACCAATCACTGATGAAAACAAGTAGCCCCCATGATCCAGCCTCTCAGAATGTCTTCATTGTTGTTTCCTCAAAAATCTTCATTAGATTTTTTCTTCAATTTTTAACTTCAAAGCAGTTAGCTGAGATGATTCAGCTTCACAGACTACTCCAGCCAGGACCGCACTTTCCCATTACACAAATAATACAGCTAGCTCTCCCAGGACTTGACCATTATTCCAATTTTTGCAGGGTCCCCTAAAGATGCCATCACCTGCAGACAACAGGAAGCAATTTTAAGAACATGAGTTCCACATTCCCAAGAGGTAGGGTAGGAGGTTTTTGGTCATTCTGTGAGTTATGGATGTTTATCATCATTTAGGGAGGTTAGTTGCAAGTTGTTATTGGTCATGGACAGGGAAGAAACCAAAGGAGATTAGATGCAGTAATCTCTTTCTGAAAAGAAAAAAAGAGGGGAAAGGGATAAAAGAGGAATGATAGGATAAAAGGGCAAACTATTGAATCTAATTTTAAAGAAAAAGCCCTTCACTTTCCAATTACACAGAGACTGGACAACAAATGATACTGCTGTACTCTGTCCTTAACTGGAAGCCAAGATGGTAGATTATAGGTTCTGAAGTGAGGTTTGCATAAATGTAGAATCTCAGAGATAGAATAGCTACGCGTGATGATATGCTCGTGAGGAGAGACTGTTGCATTATATCCTCGATTGGAAGCCAAGATGATAGATTATAGACTCTGAAGTCACCCATGCTGACTACATCAGATATCATGCAAAAATCTGAAACTACAGAGAAACCAACAGATGTCTATCTTGAAGGACGTCAAGGAATCTGGTACCAGTTTATAGTAAAAATCTCATAAAAGGGAAAGGATATTGCAAGAAAAATGAAAAGTACACAAATTGTTTGGAACAAGTGAAGATGTCTGACAATTGCTAAAATCCCAGCAGCATCTCCAGGCTTCATGAGAAGCTAACATAGAACAGGGCTTTTCAAGAAAGCTACAGCAGCTACCTTGACCTAGAATTATGCATATATAATAAACATTATAATCTGAATTACTCAAGTAATTGAAGCCAAAAAAACAATTGTACGTCTCAATGAATAAGTACATCTCAACTGTGGAAGGGGAATTAGAGATATTTAGCTCAATGTTACAATATAAAAGCCAACTCATAAACTTTTACCTCAAATTGAAGGTGTGACCCCTATCTTCAAGATAACCACAGTTGCGTAGGGTGGATATAAAAGAATTGAGAGAGATAATGACTGAGGAGACATTGTTTCAAGTATGTGGATTCAGCGATTATTTTTACATACACACAAATTAAACTCCCATTTTGCTTTCTTCAAAGAGACTGCTTTCCAAAGTGAGCTCTTGTTGCTATAAATACACACTGACAAGCTGCATACAGAATGCCTTGGAAAATAGGTCAGAATAACAGAAAACACATATTCCAAAACACACAGAAGACAATCACACAGCCAGATGTGGCGATGCACCCTTATACCCTCAGCATTTGGGGGTGAAAGCAAGAAGCAATGGAGTACAAGACCAGTCTGGGCTACATTAAACTCTTGCGTCAAAAAAAATTACTAATAAGTATGTGCTTATTACATACTATTTTGTTCCTTAACTTTTGAAATAGTGTCATCTCCCTTTAAGATCCAAAGAGGGTGCACTTTAAAAATAATGAGACACAATACCTTGATACTCTGCTTAGTCATTCAGAAATCTCCTAGCCTGGGTCTGTGAAGGGAATAGCATCGCTTTGCATTGGGGAACAGTGACTTAAAACCAAGGGATTGGGCAAAGAATCGCTATTGCTTCCCCTCCCTTCTGGCCTTAGCTAGGAAGCCAGGGAAGGCTAAAAGCATAATGACCTGGAAAGAGCTCACTGCCAGGAGGAGAGGCTGCCCTGGGCTTGGCAATCTGTCATGCAGGTATTTACTGCCTGCTGAGCTCAGCTAGATTGGCTCTGACAGATCTCTTCCGTTCATAGTTGGAGAGCTCATAAACATAGGTGTATTCACTAGGTTTGGATTATTTTTTAAGAATTAAAAATAAGATGCTAATTAAGAACATGGAAAGTGTGTGATTGAGGAGAATACCCGAGGGCTATAAGTGCTTCGTTTTTCTAAAAATTAGATGAGAAATGTTTATAGTGAAGCAATTAGATTTGAACAGGCCCTGTGACCCGCCCCCTTGGAGCAGAAAGCCAATGAGTCAAGGCAGCTGTCCGGCAGTAATCAGCCTTTGCCAAGGCCACATTGCATTTTTCTGAAGTCAAGAAAAATTAATATATAGGTGATATTTTTCAGAAATACGTAATTCCTAAAGGAAGTAACAAAACTGGGGAACACAAGGCTGTCAACTTCTCTTTCTTTTCTATACCTAAACTTGGTTTCCCAGCTCCAGTTTTCACTGACAGCATAACTATTTCATTGACCATTTCAAGACAATTTGTATAGTTTACTACTCTATCCCTGTTGGTTAATTTCCCTTTAGTTCATAGTTTTCTCCTCCTCTCACTTTTATGTGACATCCGGATTTGGGAGAAGGTTACCCAGAATCCCAGTATTAGCTGGTGAATAGATAGAGTACATTGGGTTCATGAATTTTTCTACTTTAATAAATAAATAAATAAATAAATAAATAAATGCATTCTGATACTTTTTAAGATGGTGAAGAAAACTTTATTCAAGAATACT
This sequence comes from Alexandromys fortis, assembly GCF_014885135.2. Lineage (NCBI taxonomy): Eukaryota > Metazoa > Chordata > Mammalia > Rodentia > Cricetidae > Alexandromys > Alexandromys fortis. The sequence goes on from NW_026067949.1 coordinate 43,193,279, forward strand.
ATAATATAGATTTGCAGTAAGGAAAGAGAGATTGGGCTCAGTTCCATATCCAGAAGGCTAAGTGGGGTCATATAGGAGAGGAGTGAGGTAACTGTTTAGAGGGAATGACCAGGAGAGGATACCAGGAGTGGGGATTCTTGCTAAACAACCATAACCCCATTCTTAGAGAAGACAGGCCAAAGGTTTATGAATGAACAGTGGGGAACTGATCATTTATCAATAGTGATGAATTATGAAAGACAGGAACAGCTTGCTTAGCAGGACTCTGTGCTGAGATTAGCCCAGACTGGCCCGAGGTACCATGAATGCCAAAGTCAAGATAGCATAGAAAGGAGCACTCAAAGGAGCCTGACTAAGTTTGGTCTGGAGGAGCGTCTTTGTCTTCGACCAATTCCACTGAGGCGTGTTTATCCTGACAGGCTGAGCGCCTCGGTCACCACTTGGTGTATGCTCTTCCTTGGGTCTCGTAGCTCACTGTGTCCTTGGCTTCTCAGCTTCAACTATTTCTTGTAGGTCTCTCATCACCTTGCTGATACACCTGATCAGCTATTTATGTCTTCTTTAGGGGTGCAAGGACTCTAACTTGCATTCCATATTATATTGCGGTACCTGGAGGAAGGCTCCAATACCACCCACCTAGAAAATTCTCACAGCTACGGGTACTCTACCACCTGGAAGTCTGGGCTTTAAGACTGGCATTCCATCTGTCACATTAAAAAAAAAAACTAGAAGCTGTGTCCTTGATTCTTCAAGGTCACTCAAGTCCCTCAGAGGGTAAAGGCACTTGCTGCAAGCTGCATGCCTAATGATCTGAGTTTGAACCCTGGAATCCATTTTCTAGAAAGAAAGAACCAAATCCTGCAAGTTGTCCTCTAACCTTGTGTGGCAAGACTTTTTCTGGAGAGACACAATACACACATCCACACCCCAGATAAGAAGCCCATAACAGACTGATTTACAGATGCCACCAAGGTATAACATAGTGAGCCAGTGAGTTGTATTGGTGCTACTTACAAGAATATGGGTGAGGGGTTATGTACAGAAGCAGAAATCACCAAAGCTCACCCCAGTATGGTTGACAACTCACAAAAGCTGGGAACCTGGAGCACCTTTCATAGCCTTCAGGAATCTCAGCAAGTTGGAAAGTATCTGTTCCAAGGGACTGGTGGACCTACACTGTTTCCTGGTGGTTCATCCAGTTTCTGCTTCTTCTGGGCGATTGGTTGGGTGTCAGAGTCATCCTCACAGTTTGGTCTGCCTGAGAGTCAGCTGTCTTGATTGCTTACTCTAGGAGGGAAGGACTTAGTTAATCTGGTCAGTTTCAGGGACTCCCTGAGGCTGTTTTGAGTTGTTTTAAGGAGCTTCCCTGAGAAATGGATTATTTCAATCTCCGAGGAAATTGTTACACAACCAACGTCCACAACTGTGCCATAGTACACACATTTGAATGTATACATACACGCATAAATATAAGAAAAACTCTTCCATACATTTCTAAGAGTTTACACTCCTCTGGAGAGATGGTGAAGAAAGCAAGCCTAGAAAACCTGCCAAACTACCTCCTATCTGAAGAGCACAGCCCAGAAAGTTCATGATGTAAGGGGAGTGAAGAGAAGAAAGAATGGGTCACGGGGGATAATCTCTCTTTTTCTTTTCTTCCCCACCTCCCCCCAATTGACAGCATTAACATCTAGACTGGCAGATCTCCCACATGAACAGATTGTTCTGGATAAATTCTGCTGTCTTCATTTTTTATAGATGGGTGTATAATGTTGCTTCATTCTGAAAGCAGGAATTGGTTTCCTGGGCATGAGTTTCTATAACTCATGTTAGTCTTTGGCTGACTAATAAGCTCTGCTGTCATGAAGTACAAACAGCCTGTGCCAAGACTTCAGGGTATTTTGAGCTCTGTTTTAGTTCTATCCGTAGCCAGTGGATGATCCTGCCCAGGTTATTTTCTCTCTACCAACCTTAATGTCTCCACCTGCCAGCTGATAGAGATCTGACTATAGAAGCTGCTTCTTTTTGGGACTCTTGAGGACTTCGTTGCTGGAAGCTGGGCTCCCAGGTTGAGCATGTGGACACATCTGAGCTTGTTCAGTCAACTTCTGTGGCAGACAGCCTGTTGGCCACTGCAAGAGAACACAGGTGCTTCTTTGGAAAACCCAACCTTGGAGAAGAGAAAGCCTGACTCCCGGGGCAACCAAGTCTCAGCCAACACACAGATCAGATATTTGAATGTGTAACGTTGTTTATTGTCCTTATTTGCCTCCTGATCTCAAATCTGAGTCTAATTGAGAGAAGAGTAATTATTTAAATTAGCTTAGTTAAATTTAAATTTAATTCTTAAAACACAAAAGAGTGGGTTCATTAAAAAAAACCTTTTAAAAATATGAAGTCAAACTATTTTGTGGCCCTCCTGACAAATGCTGACAAAAAGGAAAGTGAGCATTTCTTCATTTTCCCACATTCAAGGCAGTCCTCCAAAGTCTTTGCACTTGCTAATAAAGGCACAGTTGCACAGAGATCGACATGACCTCAGAGGAGTAGTTGCACCAAGTAAGATCAGATAATGTCCTGAAATGGCCCTCAGGAGTAGGAAATAATTGGCCTTGACATATTGGTTCTCAAGAGTTCTGATGAGGCTCCCTTAACACTTGAAAGGCTGGCAGGGACTGGTCTATGGGTACACACATGAACAGTGCACACATTTTACTTTTGATGACATGACATGCCCTCCTCCTTCTTCTAAATCCTAATTCTACTTCGGAAAAATCACCCTCTTTCTATTTACAGTCTTTGTAGTTTGGATGCTGTTAACCCATTTCCAAGGAAGACAAAACCCCTAGAAAAACCCATTTGACACATCCTGTTTCTTTTGGCCACAGCAATTGTATTATGAGTGCCACAAGACAAAAGTCAGGACATGGTATAAAACAAGAGGATTTTTCCAGAGTCTTAAGTGAATGTTGCAGTCTCTGCACTGGGATGGCCAACAAGAAGAAAAAGAAAAGCCTTCAGCTGATAAAGTCACACATATCAAAGATGAAGAAGAGGAGGAGAAAAGAGGGGAATGAGGAGAAGGAGAAGATGGGAGACAGGAGAGAAGGAGGAAAGAACGAAGGTTTGAGTGACAAAGAAAAAGTATATATGAGGACAACTAGTATGAAAAAAAGTAAAGTCATTTTGAAAACTATGTAAAACTTAGAGCTAAGAAATAAACTGGTGTAGCTATCCTAATATGTAACAAAATAGACTTCAAACTAAAATTAATGAAAAGAGACAAAGAAGGACATTTCATTTTCGTCACAGGAAAAAATCTATCAAGAAGAAATCTCAATATTGAATTTTATGCCCCCAATACAAGGACACCCTCATATGCAAAGTAAACATAACTGAAGCTTAAATCACACATTAAACACCACACACTAATAGTGGGAGACTTCAACACCTCACTCTTACCATTGTACAGATCTGTCAGACAGAAAATTAACAGAAAAATAAAATAACTAACAGATGTTATGATTCAAATGGAATTAACAGACATCTATAGAACACTGCATCCAAATATAAAAGAATATACCTTCTTCTCAGCACCTCATGGAACCATCTCAAAAACTAACCACATACTAGGTAACAAAGAAAATCGACAGATAAAAAACAATTGGAATAACCCATGTTATTCATATCTTATCAGATTACCATGGCTTACAATTAGAATTCAACAGCAACACTAATTTCAGAAAGCCTGCAAACACGTGGAAATTTAACAATGCTCACCTGAAGCATCAATGGGTCAAGGAAAAAATAAAGGAAGAAATTAAAGACTTCCAAAAATTCAATGAAAATAACCACATAACATACCCAAATGTATGGAACTTAATGAAAGCAATGTTAAGAGGAAAGTTCATAGCAATAAATGCCTACATAAAAAAAAATGGGAAAATCCCACACTAGTGAGTGAGGAGAACATCTGAAAACTCTAGAACTAAAAGAAGCAAACTCACCCAGGAGAACTAAGCACAGAAAATAATCAAATTGAGAGCTGAAATCAACAAAACAGAAACAAAGAAAGCAATACAAAGAATCAATGAGACAAAGAGTTGGTTCTTTGAGAAAATAAACAAAATAGAAAAACCTTTATTGAAACTAACCAAAAGACAGAGAGAGAATATCCAAATTAACAAAACCAGAAATGAAAAGGGGGACATAACAACAAACAGGGAGGAAATACAGAAAATCATCGTGTTATATTTCAAAAACCTGTGCTCCACAAAAATGGAAAACAAAGGAAATGGACAACTTTCTAGATAAATATCACTTCCTAAAATTAAATCAAGACCAGATAAACAAATTAAATAGACCTATAACTGCAAAAGAAATAGAAACAGTCATCAAAAGTCATCCAACCAAAAAAAAAAAAAAAAAAAGTTCAGGGCCAGATAGTTTCATCACAAAATCCTAAAAGATTTTCAAAGAAGAACCATTACCAATACTCATCAAATTGTTCTACACAATAGAAAAGATGGAAGATTGCCAAACTCTTTTTATGAAGCTACAATTACCCTGATACCCAAACCAGACAAAGACATTCCTAAGAAAGAGAATTACATACTAATCTCACTCATGAACATTGATCCAAAAAATACTCAACAAAATACTGGCAAACTGAATCCAAGAACACATCAGACCAATGGGATCGAATGGAATCGAATCGAAGACATGACTATCAATCCAAACACCTATGAACGCCTGATTTTTGACAAACTAAATATAGAAAAGAAAAAAGAAACCAAATTCAACAAATGGTGCTGGCATATCTGGATATCAATATGTAGAAGAATAAAAATATATTCATATCTATCACCATGCCCAAAACTCAATTTCAAATAGATTGAAGACCTCAACATAAAGCCAGCCACACTAAACCATATAGACGAGAAAGTGGGAGGTGCACTTGAACACAATGACACAGGAGACCACTTCCTAAATACAACCCCAGTAGCACAGACACTGAAAGAAACAATTAATAAATGGGACCTCCTGAAACAGAAAAGCTTCTGTAAAACAAAGGACATGGTCAACAAGAGAAAATGGCAGGGTAGAGAATGGGAAAAGATCTTCACCCACCCCACATCAGAGAGAGGACTGATCTCCAAAATATACAAAGAACTCAACAAATTGATCATCAAAAGAACAAATAATCCAATAAAAAATGGAGTACGGACCTAAACAGAGAACTCTAAACAGAGGAATGTAAAATGGCTGAAAGACACATAAGGAAATGCTCAACATACTTAGCCATCAGAGAAATGCAAATCAAAACAACTCTGAGATTCCATCTTATACCTATAAGAATGGCCAAGATCAAAAACACTGATGACAACTCATGCTGGAGAGGATGTGGGGTAAAGGGAACACTTCTGCATTGCTAGTGGGAGTGGAAGCTGGTACAGCTGTTTTGGATATCAGTATGGTGATTTCTCAGAAAATTAGGAAACAACCTTCTTCAAGACCCAGTAATATCACTTTTGAGTATATATCCAAAGGGTACTCAATTGTGCCGCAAGGACATGTGCTCAGCTATGTTCATAACAGCATTGTTTGTCATAGCCAGAACCTAGAAACAATCTAAATGCCCTTGACTGAAGAATGGATAAGGAAAATGTGGAACATTTACACATTACACACAGCAGAAAAGTATAATGACATCTTGAAATTTGCAGGCAAATGGATGGAGCTAGAAAAATATCATATTGAGTGAGGTAACCCAGACACAGCAATACAAGTATCATATGTACTCACTCATAATTGGTTTTTAGACATAAAGTGAAAGAACCTCGACAACAAAAAGGACCTTAAGAGAAATATATATGTTTCTAATCTACATGGGAAGTAGAAAAAGACAAGATTTTCTGAGTAAATTGGGAGCATGGGGATCATGGGAGAGGGTTGAAGGGGAAGGGAGAGAAAAGGAGGGGAGTAGAGAAAAATGTATACCTCAATAAAAACAATTTTAAAAAATAATAATTTGTAAGATATTCTTGGAATTTTTTTTTGGTAGTAGGGTAGTGATCAAGAAGTTGTCAAGTAGTCCCAGTTTCCCTCATTGCTAGCTGAGGTAAACAGAGACTTGTTTTTCTTTCTATTGTAATTAGAAAAATGAACTCTCAAATAACACCTGACATATCACAAGTAAGACAGAGAGTGTTTGTGTATGTATTATAGAATGTATGTATTATAAAATGTTTAAGAGGCCACATCAGATTTCAAGGAGTTTCAAATGCCTGGGAGTCTGAAGCAGGAATCTGATAGGGATACTGTGTAGGGAGTCGCTTGTTTGTTTCCCATCCACCTAGCAGCCCAGCTCTGAAGTAACCACACAGAAACTATATTCTTTAAATCACTGCTTGGCCCACTAGCTCTAGCTTCTTATTATCTAACTCTCACACCTTAATTTAACCCATTTCTAGTAATCTCTGTATCACCATGTGGCTGTGGCTTACTGGGTAATATTTCCATCATCTGCCTCCAGTGTGGCTACATGGCTTCTCTCTGACTATGCCCTTCTTTCTCCCAGAATTCAGTTTATTTTTCCCTGCCTAGCTAAGTTCTGGCATGCTATAGGTCCAAAGAAGTTTCTTTATTAACCAATGATAATCACAGCATACAGAGGGAAATCCCACATCAGGATACAGAATAGAGTCTCTAGGCAGGTTGAATAACTAACTCTGAAAAATATGCTATTGTAGAGTCAAACCACAGGGTAATAAGCAAAGTAGGTGTCGTGGTCAAGTTGAGTCAGAGCAAGGTTGGGACTACTGAGGGTGTTGAGGCAAAAAGCAAAGACCAAGTCCAGATGGTTGAACAGGCAAATGACATTGTCAACTAAAAGACAATGTCAACCGTGAGGCCAAGCTAGGACAGTTCAGAGCTATCTGGCTGACAGTCTCTTGACAAATACACTAGGTGGTCTGCTATCAGATCAATGGGGGGGCACTGTCATCATTGTTGTGTGTCCTCTTCTACATGGGGCTCAGGTGAGGCTATTACACCCTTGCCTCAGTCTGGTATGCTAAGTAACTTCTCAGGCCTGGTTTTCCTGATATGATTTTCATACGCCCACATGTTCATATGTTCCTATAGTCCCAATTAACTTATAGATTTATAGGATGGCACACTTTCTACTCTGAGGAAGAGTTACTATCAGTCTGTGCCTCTGATGCTGGGCAGATGGTGTTGCTTATATCTCAAGTAAGGTACAGGTCAGCCTGCTTCTGCCTTTGCACTCAGGATGGAGTCAAATGCTGTCTGTGTAATGGAGTCCCTTGGGCAAGTGATAGTTGCTCCTCCACAAAGAAAACCAAAACAATAAACACCGTTTCACCCAATATGGAATAACTTAGAGCAGGACACAACTTGATCTCAATAGCATCAGTCCGGACAGACCAATATAACCACTCTGTATTTACAAAAATTGTCCTGATTCCTTGGTTGTTAAATGAAGATTTTCCTTTCAGCTAAATGTTTCTGAAGTTGGGACACACTTTCCAGTCAATTTAGACATTTAACATTATAGAGGCAATGACATTTTTTTCTCTCTACCAGTGTGTTAGCTCACACATAAAGCAACACCTTTATATTAAAAGCAGTGTGGTAATATGGACAGACACTATGCCCATCAGTACTTCATTCCCAGCACCAGTCAAGAATGGCATCGACCGTCTTTTGACAGCCTTAGTGAAGAGCAGTAGACTTTCCACCTGTACTTGGCTAACAGCCTCATTTCTAAAACCTCAGCAGCTGCATCAGCAGGCACCAGATACCAGCTGACGAGCCAACCTTGTGACAGGCCAGGCGTTTCTTACAGAAGGGCCTCAGAAGCCTGGCTCATTTCCTAAGCTCCATTACCGATTCTGGCAGCTTTGCTGTTAGGTAACCCAAATGTCGCTACCAGCTTGGTGTCATCAGGCTCAGGTGACAGGAGGAACCACGGAGGTTTCTTCAAACCAGAAGAATAGATCAGGTGACCAGAAAACTACCTGAATGGAGCAAATTGGCTTTATTAGATTTTGAAGGTATTAACTGATTAAAATTTATTTCATAGATATTTAAACTCCCAAAGACTCTCTTCCTGGGTGAATTAAGAGGACAGGAAAGCAAGCTGTTTCAGGACTCTGTGTTCTGGTTCTGTCCCATGTATCAGCTGAGCAGTTGAGAACCGTATCTCTTTCCTCAGTGGTGGGGCCTCACGCGAACTAACAAAGGGAGGTCCAAGATTCTTCCTTTCTAGCCCATCACATCTTGGCTTTACTGTCTTCCTCTGCCTCTAAGCCACAGAAGCATCCCTTCTGCTCTGACAAACTTTGAATCCAGGCTAGAGGGACACACAAATCTGCCTATTCCTGCCCAGAAAAACCCTCATATGTAAGTAGGTTTTATTTTCTTCTAGGTACCAAGAAAACACTTGAGAGATGAGAACTGCAACTGAGAAAACGCCTCCACAAGATAGGCCTACGGGCAAGTCTATGGGGCATTTTCTTAATTAGTGATTGATGAGAAAGAGACCAGTCCATTGTAGGTGGTGCCTCTCCTGGGATGGTGGTCCTGAGTTCTATACGAAAACAGGCGGAGAAAACCATGATGAACAAGCCAGTAAGAAACCCTCCTTCATGGCATCAGTTCCTGCCTCGAAGTTCTGCCCTGACTTTCTTCAAAAATTAACAGTGATGTGGAAGTATAAGCCAAATAAACCCTTTCCTTCCAAAGTTGCTTTGGTCATGAATATATTAAACCATCTTTTTCCAGTTGCTGCAGTAAATATTCTAACAAAAGCAACTTAAGGGAAAATAGATTTGTTCTGGCTCATGACTCCAGGATACTGTCAAGTCCAGGAAATGAAGGCCACAGGAGCTAGAAGATGTGGTCACATCATATCATTAGTCCACTTCTTTCATCTGTAAGACCCCATTTGGTGCAGAACCATGCAGGTTCTAAGCATGCTGCCCCAGGCTCTGTGAGTTCATATGTGTGTCAAACCTGTTGTGTCTAGGCCTTGTTTCTTGGTGTCCTCCTTCCCCTCTGTTTCTTAGACTCCTTTTTCCTCCTCTTCTGCAGGATTCTCTGAGCCTAGATTTGATGGCGACAATTCATTTAGGGCTGAGTGTTCCAAGGTCTCTTACTCTCTGAATACTATCTTGCTATGGGTTTCTGTGTTTATCCCCATACATGTCAGGAGAAGCTTTTCTGATGATGGCTGAGCAAGGCACTGGTATATGAGTATAGCATAAAGTCACTAGGAGTCATTTTATTGCTACACTCTTTAAGTAGAACAACAGTATTTTGTTTTTTTTCTAGGTCCCTAGGATACTAGTCTCAGGCTCTTTTGTCACCCAAGCAGTGTTTGGTATGGGTTCCATCTCATGAAATGGGCCTTAAATCAAATCAGATATTGGTTGATTACTCCCACAAATTTGTGACACCATTGTACTCATTTATGTTGCAGGCAGGACAGCATTGTAGATGGAAGGGTTTGGAGTTGGACTAGTGTCTACATTTCTCATTTGGTAGCATGCAGAGTACTTTCCTGCATCAAAGATGCTAGCCTGTAGGGTTGAAGGCTCTATGTAGACACCAACTTGACTTCTCCCTGTTCAGCGAGTTGTGTAGATGCTGTCTTCAGTTATACGTTCTTGCTGTCAGTTTGTGGATAGCAACCTATGGTCCACAAGGAGGCTACCTAGGAGTCATAGAAATCAACAAAGAAGATCTCCGAGATGTGAAATTGTATGAGCAGCTTATGTCCTTTTGAAAAGAAGAGAAGACGTGGTTAGGTTGTTTAATGAAGTTGAGGGATCCAGTGTTGTATTGAAATTGAGGGAAAAAGGTTTACAGATAGTATCAGTTGAAAGAAAGGACTGTGGGGAAGCAGGGAGGATGAAGTTGAAATTATAGTTGAAGCTACAGGAGGTTTGATGACTGACTCCTGTGGGATTCTTAAAAAGCTGCTAGGAAGACATGATTATCAAGGAGAAATAAATTTTCATTTGACTCCTTTGGAATTGGTAAAGAGAACCTTGGTGGTGTCTAAGTAGCATCTTGGAAGAGAAGTTGGGGGAGCATATGAATGGACTTAGTCTATGACAGAATCGTACTTAGTTCTTAGCCATCTCTGGCAAGGCAGGACACAGGTTGGGATGACCCAACTGTCATCTGCCATCTCACTCTAAACCTAGAGGTTTCTCTCCCTCCCACTAGTTCCCAAATAACCACTCTGAGGCTTAATATTAGTTACAAACTGTTTGGCCGATGGCTCAGGCTTCTTACTGGCTAGCTCTACATATTTAAATTAGCCCATTTCTATTACTTTGTGTATCATCATCAAGTGGCCTGTGGCTGGCCAGTAATGCTCTGGAATCCTAATCTTCTAGTGACTGCTGGCATCTTTCCCAACTCCATCTTCTTTCTCCCTGTATTCAGTCTGGCTATGTTCTGCCCTGCCATAGGCCAAAGCAGCTAATAAAAGCAACAGATATTCACAGCATACAGAAGGACATCCACATCATCACTCTGCACAACATCCTAAGCTGTTATGGTAAGTAATTTATTAATTTAGGTGGCTCAGTTTTAGTTTACCTGTGTGTGTGTGTGTGTGTGTGTGTGTGCGCGCGCGCGCGCACGGGGTTGTGTGTGTGTGTGTGTGTGTGTGTGCACCACAGCAAGAATATGAAGCACAGCTCATAGGAGTCGATGCTCTCCTTCTAACATGGAACCTGAGTATTGAACTCGTTTTCCTCCTGAGCCATTTCACCAGATCTGATTTGGTTTTATTCCTGAGGAGTAAATAATATAAATTATTCTGTGTTCAGTGTTACTTGTAAGGAGCAGGAAAGTATGGGCAACACAGAGTAAGTGCTTGTTTCCTTTCCGTTCTTCATCATTGTCTCTGGGGGAACAGAACTAGGGAAGACCTGTGGCATACTTCGTGTTAAGAGTTGACATATTGTGTAAGGTAACAGTGAAAGGGGACAGAGTCAAGCTGAGGAAAGGGCATGGCTGACATAGTAGAACAAAGGCAGAACAACACAGAAGTGACCAAAGATGAGGAGAAAGACACAGCAAAGGTCTAGAGAGGAAAAGATAGACAGGGAAGATTCAAAGAAGAGAAACACAGCAAAGGTGGAGAACATGGACTGGATGCAAAGATAAGAACACTGTGAGAAAGATTAAATTATAAAAGAACAAGAATACCTAGATTAATATAATGAATCATGAAAAAATATTTATTCTACTTTTACTATTTACATCTATTAGATTTCCTTCATTCTACTGATGCAGTAAGCTAGAATAAAAGCTTCACATGGCACACGCACACACACACACACACACACACACACACACACCGGCAACTTTCTGACAAGTAAATGCATCCCCCTACTCTAAAACCAATTCAAATCATGTGACAAAGTTTTCCGGACTTCTTAGACGTCTTCTCTGAGCTGTCAAAGCACACAGCATGCTCTGAAGATGTCTCCATAGCGACCGCTGGAACAGGGTATCATTTACACACGTAACAGAGGGGGAAACTGCAGAGTTATTTAAAATTGACATTGACTGGAGCCACTTCTCCGTTTTTGGCCCAAAGAGAGAGGTAAAATTGCCTCTGGTGAGTAGAAAGTCTTCTACTGAACAAAGCCTTTTATAACAGGAAAGAGACCTCCAGAGAATGAGCTCAAACAGCTCAGTGAAGCAAAGAGGGAATAGAATTACTTTGCCTTCAAAATGAGCAGGGATTTGGGAGACTGGCTACAGATCAAGGCAGAAATCGAAGAGGAAAGTAGGCACAGGTGATGACCAAGCAACCCCCACAGCTGGGGATGCGAGGGATAAAACTGACCACCTCCTAGAAACGGAGGTAGTCTAAAACATCAGAAAGAGATTAAGTAACATTAACATTTTATCATTTCCTCTGTGGTCCTTTATCACCTTTAATCATGCGGCTGCTATATGCATGCTTGTCTGATAGGGAAGCCAGCACAGGACACTGAATTCCACACCTGGCTCTGTGTAGAACAGAGGAAATGGACTAGTCCTGGAAGATAAGACTCAAAATCAAGAGGTTAGCCTCACCAGGAAGTGAGTGTGACATGGCTTTGATTCTGCCAGCCCCTGAGACCTAAAATAAGAGCCATAAGAAAACCCTGATGGGGCTGGAGAGATGGTTCAGTGGTTAAGAGCATTGCCTGTTCTTCCAAAGGTCCTGAGTTCAATTCCCAGCAACCACATGGTGGTTCACAACCATCTGTAATGAGCTCTGATGCCCTTTTCTGGCCTGCAGACACACACACACACACACACACACACAGAGAGAGAGAGAATATTGTATACATAATAAATAAATATTTTAAAAAAACCCTGGTGAAGGCCTGGCTCATCGAATCATTGTTTGAGTAAATTGACTTAAATGTTTAAGGAAAGAGAATCCTAACTACTATTTGATTTATATATGTCAATCTCCACTAGTTCATCGTGAATTTCTCGTGTCTAGAAACCTCAAACATCTTTGCGCCCTTAGTATGTTATATACACATGGTAAGTGCTCGATAAGAATGTTTTAAATGCATGGCTAAAATTTTGTAAATGTAAAAGTTCTGCCTTCTCAGAAAGACATCAGACATTTCATGGGTTGAATGACAAAAATGTCAAGAAGAAAAAGTTACTGGGGAACCAAGTGAGGTAACCTTGCCTTTTATACTCAAAGACCCATGACGGGGGTCGTGTTTACCTCTCATTTGGCTTTGGAAAGTGAGTGACTAAGCTAGGTGTGTGAGTAAGGAGAGGAAGCAAAGCACAGTGAAGAAAACAAGACCCTGAAGAAAAGGCTCTGCCAAGCTTCCCGGAATAGAAAGTCCTCTGGCTATTTTCTTTTAGTATGTTTGTCTTACAGCTTTAAAACATTCAAACACAAAACCCTTGGCACATGTTTGCTATCATTTTCAAGACTAGTCTTTTAAAAAGTCAGATAATCTACAACAACTTGGATTGTATATACTGTCTTAGTGAGTGTTCTGTTGCTGTGAAGAGACACCGTGACCATGGCGACTCTTATAAAGGAACGCACTGAATTGGGTCTTGCTTACAGGTTCAGAGGTTTAGTCCATTATTATTACAGCAGGGAGCATGGCAGCATGTGGGCAGATGTGGTGGTGGAGAAAGAGCTGAGAGTTCTACATCTGAATCCTCAGGCAGCAGCAAGAGACAGACACTGGGAATGGCTTGGGCTTTTGAAACCCAGAAGCCCCACCCCCATGGCACACTTCCTGCAATAAAGTTCACACCTACTCCAATAAGGCCACACCTCCAAATCCCTCTCAAGTAGTGTCACTTTCTGATGATCAAACTTCCAAATGTATCACCCTTCTTATTCAAACCACTACCTACATATATCTAAGTCATTTTTCACCAAAGGAAGAAAACCTTTTCTGATGAAATCTAAAGTAAGAAACTTTACTCCAAAGAATTAAAGGGCAGCTTTAATATTAAAGCGATTCTTCCACATAACAAGAGATAAATGAAGATAATGACAATATTCTTAGGTTGCTGTCCCTTTGTAGAAATGAGATAAGGAGAATACACTCAAGACAATAGAATGCATTGTCCATGGGTCAAGGGAGAAATTACCCCCAGCCACAAAATCACATGATATAAACATGTAAGTTAGCACAGCATTCTTTATGTAGTGGGAAAAGCATGCTCAATTTAAAAGTCAGTGACTTTTCAGTGAGTTTTCTATTGTTAGGAATTGACATAGCATGAATAATATATAGAAGCCTGCCATACAGACTAGCTTCATTGTGCCAGAATAATTACTTCAATAGCTAATGGAGAAGCACATAAATTTTTATTTTATTCTCCTGGAAAAATCAACTGTGCTCTCTCTTTTTTTTTTGTTTTTGAAAAGGATTATTTAATCCTTGACACTGGGTGATTATTTTTTACAAAGTACTTTGAAAGCTCATGGAAGAAGATTGCTCTCAAACATAAAGCACTGAGCATTTTTTCTTTCTTATTGTAAAAAATAAGAACTCTTCCCAGCCCGTCAAGTCACTTTATAAAGCCAAACAAATCACTTATTCTCCTCCCTTTCGTAGTTTTCAGAATACTTCTAGGCAATTTTTCAGAAACTCCTTTTTTCTTTTGTTTTAACAAAGGGGCCTTCCTTACTATCTTCCAAGTCATTCTCCATGTTTGAGGGTGCTTTTATGATTTTGCTGCCTTTATGTCCATTATTATGGATACCGTATAACAAGGCTAAGCCACTTCTGGAAGCCGTAGCAATAACTGGAGACTGCTGAGATGCGACTAATTGAGGCAACTCACTCACCTTGTAACAGGGAAGAGGTAGCCACACCTTCAGCACAATTAGGAGAGGCTTAAAGGCAGACGGGGAAGTGGGGGGATCTTGACAATGAACACAAGGAAGGTGCCAAGCAGGATCCAGTTAAAACGATCCGCGCTAGAAAGCTGGAGGATGAGTGGCTAAGTGAGGGACACCAGAATGCGGTTCGTCTGTGTCTGTCATTGCTTGGTCTTGTCGAGAGCCAAAGGGAAAGCTCTTGAGTGACTATTCCCCACTCCTCATGGGATGAAGACTGCAGAGGTCAGGGTTTGGTTTCCTCGGCTGCTGCTACGGAGGCTGTGGGAGAGAGTTTCATTGCCTGGCTACTGACTGCCTGTGCACGCAGTTCTTTGGTCATTCATTGCTTTCATCATTTTTCTACATGTAAACTTTGACATAGTCACAAAAATGTAGAGCTAGAACTCCCATTGCCTTAGAGATTATTCATTCCCCCTTCTAATCAGTGCCATGGGAAATCATCTGGAATGTTTTTTCATCATCACTGCAAGAATCTAAGGAAAGAGAAGCTCCTCTGAGCAAAATGCACAGACTGAGACAATAACCACAAGGACTAAACCACAAGAGAAAAATTCTACTTCTTATAAGATACATGGACTCGGGAAAGTCTAGTTTACAAACCCAAGCCAAGAATAATTCATTTCGGTTTTATAACTTGGATCTTGAATGTTGCCCCAGAGCCCATGTCTTCTGAAGGCTTCATTCTCAGCCTTTGCCCTTTTAGAAGGTAGTAAAATCTTTAGGAGGTGGAGCCTGATGGAAGCGTGTGAGGTCATATGATCATGAATGACATATGAGGACTCCTTTTCCCTGACTTCCTTCTCTTCTTCCTCTTTCTTCTTTTTAACACCGAGAATTAAGCAGGCCTCCTCTACCAGGCACATCAGCCACAATGTACTGTGCTATCACCAAGCTAAAGCAGGACCAATCATTTAAATTGAAACTTATGAAACCATAAACCAAAATAGACCATTCCTCATTTTCAGTTAATTAGGAGGTGATAAAAATCTAACTGATATAATAGAACGTGAGGATCAATCTTAGAGAAATAAGATGCCTAGTTCTTGTGGCGCTATACAGCATGTTCTATCTGAACTGTTTCGATGTTTTCAGTTAAACAAAATTTATAATGGCATAGACACCACCACAATTAGCCGAAAGAAATCTAGAGTGATCATCCACCAGGGCTCATGCCAAGGAGTTGAAACAGATCTGTGTTCATTGAAACGGAGGTGATGCCATTAAGAATCGCTGCCAATGTTAGCAGAAGTTTATGGCAATCTCTTCTAGTTGCATAGTTCCCACAGGTAAGAACACCCTCTCATGGTTTGCATAAGCAATGAGTCAGAAACGTCTGCAGGTAAAAATACAAAATAATCAAAGAGGATGTTGTTTGGGAGCGTGTGACTGAATCAGAATTTCCAGCCTTGGTGATTTATAGATTTGGAGCCTTTTTGTCCAGACAAGTCTCAGAACACTATTTCCAAGATGTAGGAAGTGTGTGTCTGAGAAGAACAGACTGCACACAAAGGAAGTGGTATCTAGAAGAGGTACCGTGAAGAACTAGGAAGAAAGGAGTCATTCATGGCTTAAGGTCAGAATCAAAACCGTACAGCAGATGTGTTACATAATTTGAGTCTTTATTACTTTTATAGGGTATGAGTACTTGGCCCACTGCCCTATTAAGGCTGTTAAAACTGAGAATAACTTAGGTTCATATCATTCACTAGATAGTCTTGTTTCAAGTCATGGGTCACACAGTACAGATGGAAACATCATAAACTATAATTCCCATGTTCCTCCGTCATTAAACCAGAATTTATGCCAGAAGTTTTATGTGGAGACCCGTAGTGGACTATCTGGCAGTCAATAAAACGGGGGCAATGGCTACTCTTAAGAACAATGCCATAGAAGAGAATGTCTATATTCTAATCTAAAAGGTGTCCTTAGGAGGAAGGAAAAAAAGAAAGGGAATGTTATAGAAAAATTGCAACAAAGGAGTAATAAACCATGGGAAGAAGAGTGACCATGAACAAACTGTGAAAAACAAGACACAAATCACTCAGGAATTCCGGCACAGCTATTACACATCTCCTACATATGTTGGCTTAGGTAGAGGAATCAACTTGCCAGTGTCCAGATGATGAGAATCACGGAGAGATTTGATAAATTCCCCTCTGAAGTCATTTTATGCTGCAAAACTGCTAACAGGAGAGTTTCAAAGATGATATGAAGAAAAGGTCAAAGGAATCATTTCTCTTCTTTTTCAAATGCAGCAAAGTGTTATTGCATAATAGCCTACTAGAATAGTTCCTTCAGTGTCTCTTACTGCCACCTGCTCCTCAGCCTTTGGGACAGCCATGTCTCTAGGAAGTAGAAGCACATTTGAAGTTCCTTACTTTGGTGTTCATTTTCCTATGGGGGTGTCAGTGGTGGTGAGAAACCCTGTTTCTAGAGTAAACCCAACAAGCCACTGCTCCAAACCCTATACCCAATCTGTACAGTCTATACATGTACCTCAAATACCCACGCTGACAGCTTGGTAGCCAAAGTAGAACTTCAGGGAGGTCATAGAAGCCTTAAGAGCCATGGTCCACTGTGAGATATTCAGGTTGTTGGGGTGTGTCCTTAAAATTAGTCTGTAATGGGACCCAATCCTTCTCTCCTCTCTTCCCCTGCTGACCCTCCCCATCTCTCTTTGGTTATGATCTGAGTAAGTTCAGCACTTGCTTTGAAGCATTGCCTCACCACAGAGGCAATCAGCCATGAACTGAAACCTCCCAGACTGTGAGCCCAAATAGCCCTTTTTTCTTTGTACATTGTCTTATGTATTTGTTAAAGACTTGGAAAGTTAATGAACATGGTATGTTTACATTTATTTTATGCTTGTTTGCTGGTCTTTGGCTGATTGACAAGTTCTAGAAAGTTTAATGAGTTCTGCCATTTGGTCTGATTTTGTCTCTGAAGAATATATTCCAAGAGATCTTAAACTAGTAACAGCACACCTGCTTAATATTCATCAGGGTTAGTTTTAGCTTTGAGATAGGATCTACCAAAAAAAAAATATGAGACCATAGCTCTCAGTGGAGGATCTAGTGTATCTGAGTGGGGGTGGAAAGTTTTGGAATTGAGGATAGTGGCAGCAGGAGGACTCTTTCAGCTCAGTGTGGAACTGATTTTTCCCAGTTGGTGAGCACCAGGTTTGGTGAGAGACTGTGTCCTAAAAACTAAGGTGGAAGAACAGCACAGTCCCTGTTACTGCAAAAAGAAACGATTTCACGATGTTCAATATTCTTTCCATGCCGCTGATCCTTGGAAGGAAACATCCTACATAGACAATGAACAGTTTAAAGAAAACTCTTATGAACATATATACAAGTTTTATTACATTTAGGATAAAGTAGTTTAAGCACCGATAGTTTAAGAAATCTGAAGAAAAATAATAGAAAACTGGGTTTTCAGAGTACAGTCTGGAATTGCTTTTCAGATTCTAATAAGTGTTTGATAGCTTTAGGTCTAAAAACCTTCCTCTTATCTTATGATTTAAAAGGTACATACTTGAAATTTAAAATTTTAAAACAAGGTAGAAAATGAGGAAGCCACCTGAAATTGTCAATATCTGTTCTTTGCACAAGATGTGTGAACATATATATAAACATACACACGTGAGTATAACATATATATACAAAATAACAAATTTGAAGTTCAAAAATGAAAACGGATGGCTAATTCTGCCAAAACTACAAAATAATTCAGAGTATATATATGCACACACACACATATACACACACATAATTTTGAATAAATATCTAAGGGCAGAATGCAAAGAGCTCCAATGCCAGTGCCAACTTACAGAACTGGTATGAACTTGCCAAACTGTGTATGTGCCCAAGTATATGGGCTCTGCACCTGACTGAATGCTTGGTCTCCAGCACTGAGAAGTAAGGCTATGTCTTGGTGAAATGACGAAGGAAACACTAATAACCAAAGGCCATCCGGGTGAGAATGGAGAGAGAGGGAGACAGACAGACAGACAGACAGACAGACAGAGACAGAGACAGAGACAGAGACAGAGACAGAGACAGAGAGAAAGCATGCTTCTTGTGTAATCTTTCTGGAAGGTGTCTTGATAGGGAACCTTGAGAAATCTAACTAGATATAAGGTAACTTGTGCAATTAATTAGGATGTATATTGGCTTTACTTAGTAGATGTTGACTTATTTTTGAGGCAAAAATAAGGTAGCTAGTTCTGATTGACCAAGTCCTGACTACTTCGGACTGGTTGCCACATCGGTTAGAGGTCAGAGCAAGTGCTCTTAATCATTGAGGCATCATGATTCTCAATGATTAAGAAAATGCCTCAGCACAGGCATTTTCTAACCACTACTACATTAAAAAAAAGAAGTATGCATAAGTAGAGACATAATGGAATATGACTCAACAATCAAAAAAGGATTTTTTTTTCTCATTTACAACAGTGCAGATTGAATTAGAGGAAAGGGTGTTAAGTGAAGTAAAGCAAAAATAGAGAGACAAATCCTCTAGAGTCTCGCTTACATGCAAGTGCTAAAGACCTTGATCTTATGGAACTAGAGGGGAAATCAAACACCCAGGACCTGCAGATAAAATGGAGGAGGTACAGGTGGTGACAATGGTTAATGGGTTTTGGAGATGCAATTGAATAGGCGTGCTCTCAAATTCTCACATCCTCTCATAGTTTGTCAAATTGGAGATCATCATTTTTGTTTTCTACGCTAGCTGCAGAATTCTGGAAAAATTGGGGCCCTTTGCTGCAAATGCACTCTCTGCTTTTGCCAGCCTGCTCATTCCCCTTCTGGCAAGTGCAGGGTGGCAGGAAGGGAGAAGGCAGGCTGAAGGAGAGCAGCAGGCCGGGTCAGGCAGTGACCTGAGCTGGAGTCAGCCCAAAGCCGCAAGTAGGGAATCCAAAACTAAATCCAGCCTAGTCACACTGTAGATTCCAGAGCCAAGAAACTCAGATGCAAGCTAGACTGCCAAGTTGTAGCGAGAGAACCCTGGAGTGGCCAGAGTGAAGGAATTAGACCACAAGAATGGAGCAGAACCCAGGAGAAGGACAGTGACTCCAGGAATGGGGCATAATTATCTGCAATGGTGCTTGTACCTTTTTAAAAGTTTATTTTTGAATTGTGTATGTGTGTATGTGTGTGTGCGCGTGCATGCATGTGTGTACATGTGTGTGCATGCATTGTGTGCATGCATGTGTGTAAGTGTGTGTATGTGCATGCATGTGTGTGTACATGTGTGTGTATGTGTGATGTGTTGTGGAAGTCAGAACAAAGTGTGAGGTGCTGTAGTGGAGCTGGAGTTCCATGTCATTGTGAGTCACCCAGGTTTTAGGAGCTGGATTTTCTTTCCCTGAAAGGGCTGCAAGTGCTCTTGACCTCAGAGCCATCTCTCCAGCCCCAGTTCATGTCCATTCTTGCATTTCCAGATGAGAAGAGATTGGATCAAGTTGGGTCTAAGCACATAATGGGGACAGAGGGGGACAGCGGGCCCTTGATAAAGGTCAGCTTTGGGAAGCACCACTGTTGAAGGAAATGACTGGGGCTTGTGTATGGTCTGGATTCTGTCATTCACGAGATGTCTGATGTAGGGCAAGGCTATTGAACCTTGTAGAGCTGTCCACTTTTCACCTAGAGTAGAAACATTTAAACAGAAAGGTCCAGTCCCTGGCTTCCAGCCTATTCCCAACCAGGACTGCATCAGCACAGCCCTGGTAGCAGTCACTGTGATGGAGGAAATGCATGCATCACGAGCTGGACCACCAAGAATGCAAGCCTGGCAGCTGGTGCTATTGTTATTTTTGTTGTTGTAGGCAAAGAACCAGGCGAAATGGGGATCTTTTTTTCTGCCAAGTACTCTCATTGGCGCTGAGAGGCATCCAATTTGTTTCTCTTGATGCTAATTCGACCCAATCCAGGTATGTGAAGGTTCATTCATCTTGAAGCTCCAGTAGGGGAGAAATCTTCCAGCTGCCATTTGCTTCTGTGGGTTTTAAAGCTGGTGTGTAATTCAGCACAGACATTTAGTTGGTAGATCTGCTTCCCTTTGGTGCTGTGCCCGTCTCACACCCAACAAAGTATGTCCATCTGATGGAGACAGGGAGCAGAAGAGGAGAAGAACGTCTAAAGGGGAATTTGCTGTCTTTAGCATATTTCATTGTACAGAAGAATGGGTTTCATTAGGACATCTTTATATGTGTGTATAACATGGACTTTAGACTATGCACATCCTGTCTTGTTCCCCTCCACTTTATGCCCCTCTTCCCCACAACAAATCCCTCTTCTACCTTCAGATTTTATTTTTGCTTTTAAATCTAAATTCCACAAATGAGAGAAAGCGTGAGATTTGTCTTTCCAAGCCTGGTTTAATTCATTTAACATGATGACCTCCAGTCCCATCTGTCTTCCTGCAAATGACAGAATTCCATGCTTTATAGCCAAATAATGCAGACATATGCCACAATTTCTTTCCATTTATCCACTGATTTACATGACTTGGCTGTTGTCAACAGTGGCAGTAAGCATGTACACATAAACATCTCTGTTGTATAATGATTTAGATTTAAGGAGAATTTTTTATAATGCTGCATAATCTACAACACAGACATTCACAGTTCTCAAATGAAATAGAGCCTTCCCCAATTCATTGCTCACGATTTTTGTTGTTTTTTTTTTATAATTTCCAGTAGATGTATGATACGGTAATTCACTATATTCTTTTCCTGTACTCATTTACTCTCACAGGAAATGGAGTGACTGTCTTTCAGAAGATAAAGAATAAAGGAGGAAAGAAATGGAGGGGTGGAACATGAGGAGGATGCTGTGGGACAATGGTCTTGTACCCTGTCTTTTGTCAGCTGTACTGGTTTAACAAAATGCTGATTAGCCAGTACCAGGCAGGAAGTATAGGCGGGGTGACCAGAACAGGAGAATTCTGGGACGAGAAAACACTCAGTCTGTAGTCACCACCCAGATGCAGAGGAAGCAAGATGAGAATGCCTCACTGATGAAAGGTACCAAGTCACATGCCTAAAACAGACAAGAATTATGGGTTGATAAACAATGTAAGACTGAGCTAATCGAGCTAATAGGCTAACCAATTTATAATTAATGTAGGCCTTTGTGTGTTTCTTTGGAACTGAATAGTTGTGGGACTGGTGGGACAGAAACCTCTAACAACAGAAGGGGTCGGTGAATATGGTGCCAAAAATTGATCAATTTTGGTCTCTAGTTTGAATATGCAAATGTGTGTGTGTGTGTAAACCCAAGAGGAGGGAACATCTGAAACAGGTTCCTTTGAAGGATCTGACATCAACACTGCAACACAAATAAGATGCTAAAAGTCTGTTCATAATTAGCTGTCGGCCACTAGACTGACACAGCAGGATGGCTTTTGGAAGAAAGGCACAGCTCATCAGTTCATCCTAGCCACTCTCACTGTCACATTCCAGGATGCACAGAAGCCCAGGCCTGGGCTGAAAACACCATTGTGTTGTACACCTTTCAACATGGCAGAGTTCTAATTTACTTGTCTACTAAAGGATGCTGCCGTACAGGAGATGGCACATTAGCCATTACCTTCTGTTGTTCACTGAATATGTACACTATCTGTAGCCCGGGGACTTTTACACATGCTGCTGCCTACCCTTAATCCTCAGGCTTTCTTTGGCCCATCTGCACACAACAACACAAGGGTCGCTTTCACAGAAAGTGGTTGCCTGGAATGAATGAAGATCACTGTACTCCTTTCACACACCTCTGGTCTTTCTTCCCACAATGTCTCCTCATCCATTTCCATTAGTGGGCCCCTTGCACTACAAAAAGTAGAATATCCTCCTTATCTTTTCATTATTGTACAATAAGCATTATTCCTAGATCATTATAGATACTTAAAATTGTATTTGCTTGTTGTAAGGAAGCCACTTGTTTGTTTCCTGGCCACCCAGACTCCAGAAATAATCACATAGAAAACATATTATTTAAATCACTGCTTGGCCCATTAGCTCTAGCTTCTTATTTGCTAGCTCTTACATCTTGATTTAGCCCATCTTCATTAATCTGTGCATCACCAAGAGGTCATGGCCCACTAGCAAAGTTTTAGCGTGTCTGTCTCTGGTGGAGGCTCCATGGCTTCTCTTTGACTCATTCTTCTTTCTCCCAGCATTCAGTTTAGTTTTCCCTGCCTACCTCTATTCCCTGCACAGGACCAAGACAGTTCCTTTATTAACCAATGGTATTCACAGCATACAGAGGGTAATCCCACATTATTTGTTGAGTAAACAGATAATGAAAAAGTGATGGGAAGATAGAGTTAAAGAAGAGGGTCACATAAGTGCTCTTCTATGATGTCTTAGAGTCTCTACTGCTATGACAAAACAGAATGACCAAAAGCAACCTGGGGAGAAAAGGGTTTCTTTCATCTTACAACTTTAAGGTCATATTCCACCATTGTACCCTGAAGGAAGTTGGGGTAAAAAGACAAGAACCTAGGATAGGAACTGAAGCAGAAGCTGTGGAGGAGTGCTAATTGCTGGCTTGCTCTCCCCTTTCTCTTATACAACCAAGAGCACCTGCCTAGGGGTGACACCACCTGCTATGGTCTGGGCCCTCTCATCTCAAGCATTAATCAAGAAAACGCCCCCACAGACTGCCTACATGGCAAATCTGATGGAAGTATTTTCTCAGTTAAGATCCACTCTTCCCAAAGACGTTGAAGTTTGTGTCAGGCTGACAAAAAAATCAACCAGGGCTCAATGATATCATATTAATCAGAGTACCATTAGCCTCAACAACAAAAGTTGAAATTTTAATGGCTTAATACAATAGGCATTGGTTGCTTGGTCGTATGATAATTTAGTGCCGGTGTTCTTGGTGGGAAAGGACTCTCCTCCACAGTCCGCTAACTCCAGGCTTTGCCATCTTGTGGAGAAAAGGGATGACAGAGGAGATGCCTTGATAGCATTCCCAGTACCAGCCTGGAAGAGATGCCAGCAATTTCTTACACTTCATTTAAATGGAAATGTTCAGCATACGAGAAGTAAGAGCAAGGTGATAAGAAATGGGATACTTATCTGGACATGCCCCCATGTGACAATATTACAGGTGATATGAAGGGCCAAGACTTTTAGTAGACAGCTAATATGACTAGCCACACCAGATAATAAGCCAATGCAGACAAAATAAAACCTCCACTGAAATGCACCAGTCTCACAAGACTTGTTAATTAGAGAGATTTCTCTTTCATTTTGACTATGAACTCATGGACCTAATAAGGATGTTTGAATTATTAAGACCAATGTTCATAAAGCTCTTTTGGCTTCCTGAAAGCTTCCATAGATTTCCCATGTGTCATATGCTGTTATTAAATTGTGTAAACTATTTGTGTTGACTCCTGGCATTCTCCTCTAATCCCCAAACCTATCCTTACTTATTATCAGCGTCATAATAGAAGGCAACATGAATGCTTACCTCTAAGAAGTCTTAAAATATTTTAACACAGAAGTAAAATAGAATGACATGGCATCTCTGTGGATCATTTTATTAGCATCAAACAGAAGAAATAATTTAAAGATCTTTAAATGTAGTGAATTAAAACCTCTATAAGGATTATTAACCAGTTTCTTTGGATGCTTCATAAACCCAAAATACTATCTGATACTCAAATGACAAGTAATAAAACCAGAACATGTGTATGTGTGTGTGTGTACCTTAAGAAGAACTTATTAAAAATCATGGGCTCTTCTTTGATGAATGATATCAGAGGAAACATTCCTGTTTAATGTGAGTTACACTCTTGGGAAGGCATACTGGTCTGGTAAGTGGGGGTGCTGTGGTGATTTTGATCTCTGCTTACTGCTTCTATTCTCCTGAACAATCAACGTGGTCCCATCTAACAGCTGCTGGTAGCCCAGGGCAGATGGGCTGACCCAGTAATTATGTCCTTTAGACTCCTTATGGACAAATGGCATATTACTAAGTTAAGACCAATATGACGTAGGAATCATTTTTTTTTAGTAGAAAGACTATAGAGACATAAGTTTATTTGTTCATTTTTGAATGATCGTACCTTCAAAAGTGGGGCTGGATGCTGAGGCTGTGTGAACCACACTGATGGTGTCAAGTTCTTACTCCAAAAGGTGCTTATTTGTTGGCATGAGGAAGAGAGCTTGGGCAGAAGAAAAGTCGTAGTGAGAAAAGCACTTCCCACTGAGCCTATGGTCTGAGCTCAAACCTAGGACATATGTAGTGGAAAGACATAACTGACTTGCCCATATGTACACTGTGGCATACACACACACATACACACACATACACGCACACATGCATGTACATGCTTTCATGTGCACACACATACAATGCAATTTTTAAAATTATAAAGAAAATACACTGGGCAGTGGTGGTGCTCACCTTTAATCCCAGCACTCTGAAAGCAGATGGATCTCTGAGTTTGAGGTCAGCCTGTGAGTTACAGGATTGCTAGGGCTACACAGAGAATTTTTATTTCAAAAAATTATACATTCATGTATATGTATATGGAAAGATGGAGAGGATTCTTTTTTGACATCCTGTAGGGATTGCTAAAGAAACCGTTCTTTGGTCCCTGCTCCAGTGTCCTTGGATACCTGATATTTAGCTTCTTCTTGAGTTTGAGTCACTTACATCTTTCAAAAGAATTCATTTCCCTGCTTGAATTAATTAGAATCCATTTCTGTGGTTTGAGACATGAGAACCTAACAAAAGAAAAGACTTTAAAATTGTTGATCAAAGAGTCATCCAGATATGAGAATTCTAAAATACAATAATGTGATTTCTTTTACAATTTTAACAGTTGAACAATTCAGCCAAACAAGACAATTCTGAAATCAGATCAGTCAAGTTTAAAGCCACATTAAACGCTAAAGAAATGCTCAATTCAGGGTAACTGCTTTGCATAGGACCAGAGAGAGTGTATGGTGCTAGTAACGGTTAATGGTCTCCAATCTGTGTGTATTCTATTCCCTGGGAGATAAGAGTCCATAAATCCTAGTACAAAAGTAAATGTGAAGGTTTCCCAAACTCATTATTTCTATAATCGCCACTCAAAACACTGGACCAACAGAAACCCGGAAATTGCATTCCCTGTCCTTCGACGACACGTCATGCCATCAGCTAGCAATGCTGGTGCTTTTGCTCCAAGTACCTCACAGCCCTTTTCCTCTCTGTGGACAGTCATTCCTCTGTGGAAACACTATCAGCCTCTTCAGAACCATCACCTTTCAAACACGCAGGAAGATGTAGTATGGGATTTGCCATTTTAAAAATGTTATTATGCTTCTCCCTGATCACATTGATTTCTCATTACCAGCCTGAAGGAGAAAGAACAAGAGAACAATACATCAGAAAAAGCTCTGGAAATGTCTGGCAACCTTCCATGTCTTTGTAAAGAGCTAATCCCTAATGCCCAAAGACTAGGGTGCAGACAAGGTGTCTATGCCAGAATCATGAGAAGAGTATCATTTCACAGAAACAGGGAATTCCTGAGGTTAGCAGAGTAGGTTAGATAGTAAACAGAGATAGTCCGGGTGTCTAAATACAAAGGGGACCTGGGAGCTACTTCCTTGGCATAGTCCCTAGAGTAGCTGAAGCCCTTCAGTAAGGAAACGACTATTTTTGCAAGAATTTTGACACCTCAACCATTGCAGACAGACCCTGGATCTGAGGACTCATATGGAAAACAATATCTAATTTCCTGTGCTAACCTGGGATTGAGATGGAGCAGATGGCTCAAGTTAGGTGTGTTCATTTACACTCAAAAGTTTAGCATCATACAAGATCCAGGGACCACTGATTTTAAAAATAAATAAATAAATAAATAATCAGAAAGGTAAGAGTGAATAAGGTCAAAATTTTCTACAAACCTGAGAAGTTGGGAAGCATGAATTAGATCTGAGCTTGAGAAAGAAAACAGTAGAAAAGGGAAGGAACAACTCTAAATAAAGCATAAAGGACATCCACCTCCTTAAATGTAAACTTTCTAAAGCCCCACCTGCTGTTCCAAACTGCCCTTCAAACACTGGGAAACTGCTGCAATCTTTTCATAAATACACAGTCTGGTCTAAAGAAAGCCAGGCAAGCCCCGGGGGTCCAGAAGGAGGAGGAAATGGACCGGTAATGAGTGAGAGCAGCTGTTACAGCCCTAGGTTTAATGACCACTTGGGAGACAAGAGGTAAGAACTTGACCTGTGGGTAGCGGAGGAACTGTATCTAAGACTAAGGCCTGTGTATTAAGAGAACTTAAAAAAAAAAAAAGGTAGGCTGTAAAAATATACCTGAGGCAAAAGATGACACACAACGTAATTGTAAGCATCTCAACTCAGCTTCATGTGAAGAATAAAATATATCAGCTGTAACAAAGTTCCGGAGACTGGGCAGTGGGCAATGCATGAAAGGAGGTTTTAAGAGTTCATGGTCTGGAAGGCATGTCCATTCTGGCATGGCCAGCCCTATCTGTTCAGTGCTCTAGACGGGGTCACATCATGGAGCTGGCATCACCATGGGTCCTCCTGTGTGAGAAAGAGATCACAGGGGAAGGCTCGAAGTCAAAAGGACTCGGGCGTACTCTGTTATAACGACTCAGGCTCAAGGGATTAGGTTTTTATCTGAGGGTAACCCCATGGCCAGTGGAGGCTTAGCCACCCTCCACTAGACCCCAGTGTGTATAAAGCTTTTACCACCTGGACACCACCGCACTGAGAGGAAAGCCTTAACACCTGAACAAGGAAGGGAAACTCTATCCAAACTCCAGAAGAGCACAAGCAGAAAGCAGACTTCCTCCAAAATCAGAACCCACACCCTAACGCCACACGATCCGGAATTTGCTATTCCAGTTGCAGTATTCCAGTGTTGGAATCTGTTATTACCTGCTTTAGAAGACCCAGGCTGATCACTGTCTGAACAAAGGTAGGCAGAATCTAATGTAAGTTCCCTTAGAACAGGGGTTGGTAATCTATGGTAATTTATGAAAATTTGTTGCACAAATTCTGTGATCGCAGAACCAAAGCACTTCTCATGACACATGAAAATGACGTGAAATTCAGGTTTCTGTCTTGAATTAACGTTTTATTGAAATGTCCACTCATTTGTGAGTCTCTGGCTGATTTTACCCCTCTAACAATGGTGTCTATGTGGAACAGCTGTGGCAGAAGAGACAGGGCGTCTCACCACTTCCGGGTGCACTACACACCACAGGGATAAAGTCACAGCCTGAGAACATTTTCAGTGACACTTAGATGGCTGCACTGTCCTGGCCCATTTTATGCCTCTGCCTCCCAAGTGCTGGGATTACAGGCATGTGCCATCCCTTGACTTTCTTTATTTATTTATTTATTTATTTATTTATTTATTTATTTATTTATTAAAGATTTCTGTCTCTTCCCCACCGCCGCCTCCCCTTTCCCTCCCCCTCCCCCAATCAAGTCCCCCTCCCTCGTCAGCCCAAAGAGCAGTCAGGGTTCCCTGCCCTGTGGGAAGTCTAAGGACCACCCACCTCCATCCAGGTCTAGTAAGGTGAGCATCCACGAAACTGCCTAGGCTCCCACGAAACCAATAGGTACAGTAGGATCAAAAACCCATTGCCATTGTTCTTGAGGTCTCAGTAGTCCTCATTGTCCACTATGTTCAGCGAGACCGGTTTTAACCCAGGCTTTTTCAGACCCAGGCCAGTTAGCCTTGGTGAGTTCCCGATAGAAAAGACTTTCTAAAATGACCCTCCTCCCATAATCACAGAATTAACCATTCACTCTGCTCTTGTGGCAGAATGATGCCTCATCCAGCCCTACCTCTGAACACTGATGCACTGGGGACTGCTTTTTCAACAGGCCCCTTGAGGGGACACATTGAAACCATAGCACAGGCCAGTGCCTTTTATTTTGCTTGTTACTGCACACTCTTCATGTAAAAACAGGACAAACAACAAAGAAACGAATAGAAAACGAGACTTTAATTATCAACCTTCTAAGGGAGAATGGAAAGTGGATTATTTGTTAACTAAACTGAAAAACATTGTTTCATATCCTTTAATATATTACTAACATGTTAAAAGAATAGAATATATATTCACAGAATGAGACTAAATGTCACATTCTGCATAATATACAGTGTTCGCAAAGAGTTATAAAATGTAGAATTTAATCCTGTTAGGAAATAATTTATTTTCCAAGTGGTTCAGTTGTTAAGCAAGTGTTTGGCTATGAACTGTCCCCCCAGAGGTTTATTGTTTGAACACTTGCTCATCAGCTGATGGCATTGTTTCAGGGGACTTTGGAATTCTTTGGGCATGGGGCCTAACTGGTAGATATAGGGTCATGGGGGTAATGGCTTGTGGTTCTAGCCAAGGTTCTACTGGTTGACCTGCTGGCATCTAACAGGCCTTGCTACAAACTC
This sequence comes from Alexandromys fortis, assembly GCF_014885135.2. Taxonomy (NCBI): domain Eukaryota; kingdom Metazoa; phylum Chordata; class Mammalia; order Rodentia; family Cricetidae; genus Alexandromys; species Alexandromys fortis. The sequence continues at coordinate 43,222,157 of NW_026067949.1, forward strand.
CTGCCATGACTGACAGAACTCTAGCAGCCAAGCCTTCTGACCACGAAAGTGTAGTCTCCTCTCCCTCGCGCTGCTTCTTCTCAAGAATTTGACTGAGGCAACAGGAAAAATAACTAATATACCAAATAAGAAAATCTATTTACCATGTGTGACTTAATTACAGCAGCCAAAAAAAGGACACTCAGAGAAAGTGAATGCCATTTAGATAATTAGCATTCATTCGAGAATTAGTCGCTGTAACTTGAGAATATAAAATGGGGGGGGAGGTGGAGGGAGAGGGAACTGGAATTGATATGTAAAATTTCAATTAAATAATAATGAAAAAGAAAAAAGATGATTGTTATGCTGCATACAAATTCAGAAAAGGGGGGAAAAGAAATAACATAGAGAAATTAAGACACAAGCAATTAATTGTCAGTACTTTCCCTGGGCTCTTGATGAATCGATGGCATTACCCATGCTGTGGTTATTTCTTGATAATATTTCTTATTTTACTAGCTGGGATTCCTTTTGCTATGATGAAACACCATGACCAAAAACAAGCCAGGGAGGAAAAGACTAATTGGACTTACCCTTCCTTCCATATTGCTATTCATTATCGAAAGAAGTCAAGACAGGGACTCAAACAGGACAGGAACCTGGAGGCAGGACTTGATGCAGAGGTCATGGAGGGAAGCTATGGCTTACTCATCAATGACTTGCTCAGCCTGCTTTCCTATAGAACACATGACCAGCAGCCTAGGGGTGGTACCAACCACTATGGGCTGGCTGGTTCCTCCTCCATTAATCACCAATTAAGAAAATGCTCTACAGGCTTGGGCAGAGCCCTTATGGAGTCAGATCTTAAGGAGCCTTTTTGTTAATTGAGTTTCTCTCCTCTCAGGTGATGGTAGCTTCTATCAAGGTGACATAAAGCTACCCAGCACATTGCTATTTGAGAATGAAATACTGAATGTTTTAAGAGATTGAAAAATCAGCCCCTATGAATTTTCTGCGCCTGCGTGGTCACCAAACTATTCGACCAGTTATCTGAGGTCGAATCGGACCCTTTCGAGGTACTGAAGGCAGCAGAGAACAAGAAAAAAGAAGCCGGCAGGGGCGGCTTTGGAGGCCCCGGGGCCAAGAGTGCGGCTCAGGCTGCGTGTCCCAGACCAACTCTAAGGCTGCAGGCAAAGAGTCGCATAAAGAGTCCCAGAAAGACCGCAAGAACCTGCTGCCCCGCATCGTTGGCGTGGCTAACAAAAAGGAAGAGGCGCAGCCGCTGCTGGAGCTTAAGAAAGAAGGAATAAGGCCAGTTGGAAGAAGACATGATCAACAACTTCAGGGTGAAGGGAAAATAATTGATAGGAAACCAGAAAGGCGATCACCTCAGGAAAGAAGATTTGAAAAGCTTTGCAGAAAGGGGGAAGGGGGTGAATTTTCAGGTCATAGGCTGATTATTGAAAAGTCTATTCGAGGCCGAGGTGGTCTTGGAAGGGGTTGAGAAGACCTTGCACGTGGAATGAGCCAAGGCGATGGATTTGATTCTCCTGGCAAACATGAATTTGATAGGCATAGGGGAAGGGATAGAGCTAGCTTGAAGCGTGAGGACAAACGTGGAGGTAGCAGATCTCACAACTGGGGAACTTTCAAAGATCAATGAACTGATTTGGAGCAATACAATGTGACTGAGGAAATACCCGAAGGGAAGAGACAGACTGAAAATAAGGAGAATGTAGTTGAAGAGGTTAAGGAAGGGGGTCCAAAAGAGATGACTTTGGATGGATGGAAAGCTATTCAAATAAAGACCGAGCAAAAGTAGAATTTAATATCTGAAAACCAAATGAAGGTGCGTCAATGGAAAAAGGGATTTGTTCTGCATAAATCAAAAAGGGAAGACTCACGCTGAAGATCCGGTTATGAACCATCATTTCCGGAAGCCACCAAATGACATAACATCGCAACTGGAGATCAATTTTGGAGACCTAGGCCGCCCAGGACGTGGTGTCAGGGGAGGACATTGTGGATGCAGGCGTGATGGACGTCCAAACCGTGATAGCAGGACTGATAGGTCAAGTGCTTCAGCTCCTGATGTAGATGACCCGGAGGCACTCCCAGCTCTGGCCTAACTGGATACCATAATACTACACTGGCTCTTTTGCCAACCTCCTGTTTAAAGTGTTTGCATGCTTAAAGATCCCAAACAAATAAGAATTTTTTAAAAAAAGGCTGTCATTGATACCATTCACACCTAAAGACTGAATTTTATCTGTTTTGAAAACGAACTTCTCTAGCTACTCAGAAGTAACAAATATGTTAGTCAGTTTTGTATTTAGAAATGTATTGGTAGCAGCGATGTTTCAATAATTTTTAGAGATTATGCGTTCTTTATCAATACTTTCATATTGCTACTTGCAAGCATGCATTTCCAAACTTGAAATATAGTTGTGAACAGTGTGTACCAGTTAAAAAAAAAGAACACTTTGAAAGTTGAAAAAATATTTAGTTTGTCCAACTTAAAGTAGAATTTACTAAGATACATACAACTTGTAGTTAAAATATACAAAACAAAATAAGATAAAACAAGATGAAAAGAAGCATGTCTAAGAGAAATGGCTCAGCAGATAGAAGGGACTGCACAGGGCCTGATATTCTGAGTGCTGTCGCTGGATCCCATAAGGGGACAGGAGAGAACCAAGTCCTGAGAGCTGTCCTCTCACCTTCATGTGCACGCTGTGGCTCGTGCACACCGATTACCCCTGAATTGTAAAATCAAAATAATTTTTATACCAAGATGGAATTTAATATTTTTATATTGGCTTTTCTTTTTGTTTCCTTAGAGCAAATGAAAGCAAAGAAAGGAAGCTATCCTAGTAACCACAGGGTTGCTAATCACCGAGTGGTCCCAGTTTAAAGGGAAAAACAGTAAGTTTCATGTGTTAATAACCTTGGTTCAGAAGTACAGTGATTTTATTACATATTCTTGGGAAATATGGATGTAAAACATGCTTGCACCAAATGCAATAGTGACTTGGGAAACAACATTGTGTTATGTCTTCCAAGATATAGGTGTTGCATTTTTCATGAAATACATTGGTTTGACTTGGAAATCAAAGTTATGAACTTTGATTATTTAGACCTGGGATCTGTGAGACACTTTCCCATGAACTTAGCTTGTCATATCAGAGAAAACAGTTGGCAGTGTTTGCAGCCCTAGGAAAACTCAGTATTTCAGGGAACTAAAGACAAGTAATCTTTACCAATAGCTTGATAGTTCCTTAAAACTTATTTTCTAATAATGAGGGCTAAAATTGTACAAATACTTTATATTTGTCAAGTGTGGTATTTTTGATATCATATAGTAAAATGCTTTAAAATTTTGGATAATCTGTAAAACTCAGTGAACCAATGTTTTTCATGTGTCCAATGTTCAATATTATTAAAAAAATCCTTTGTAGAAGAAAAACATATTCAAAGTGTAGAACGGTCTAATGGATTTTAATATTTCCTAATATGAAAATTACATTAATGTGCTTTCAGGTTTCACACTGGGCTGACTTTTAAGAATCCATGCTTCACTGAACACAGTTGCAATGTGAAAGAAGAAAATCTTCAATTACCTAAAGGGATCTGAAGATGCCTTTCTTACATAAACACTTCAGAGTTCTTAAAAGTTTCATCAGTGCAAAGGGTCCTGAGAAATTCTACTCTAAACTGTGCATATGTCAACTTAGATGGCCAAGTGGCACTGCCGGCGGCTTTGAGTAGTAATGAACCTAATTTGTCTAAACACTGTGATGTTTGTCAGGATGTTACTAGCAATCCTACTTTTCCATCATCATCTTCATCTTTAACCTACACAAGCAGCGTTTGCTGAAATTCTTTGTCTAGGCTCAGTCATGACCCTCTCCGTGTGCCTGCAACCATCCGAAGTACAGTCTACAAGTGGAAAACCGAGGGTTGAAAGGTCAGAGACCTTCCTTTGGCCATGCATGCTTCCTTCTCACTCACACCACTCCTCAGCTGTTGCTCTGTGGCTGGGCTGCCCATGATGGCACCCGCTCCTCATATTTACTGAAAAGCAGATAACCAATTAAAATGGCCTGCATGTCCAGAAGTGTCAGATCTACAATGGGATTCAAAGGGCGAAAAGAATGTGAACCAGCTCAGAATATTTATGTTTGATACCCGTTGTTATGATAACTAGGACATCTTGGTTCGGTAACATATATTCTCCAATAAATTCTAGTCGCTGCTTTTCCTTTTCAGAAAAGTGATGTGGGGTGGAGCTGGAGCTCAGTGGTGTAGGGGGAGAGAGAGAGAGAGAGAGAGAGAGAGAGAGAGAGAGAGAGAGAGAGAGAGAGAGAGGGGGGAGAGAGGGAGGGAGGGAGGAAGAGAGGGAGGAAGGAAGAGATGCACGGAGGGCAAGACAATATTAAATGAAGCCACTCGAAAAATTTAAATTGTGCATGTGGCCAGGCCGGTGTTTTATTTTTATTGGACAGCACACACTAATCTAGGGTTATTAACTCAATTAAGTTTTAACTAGTTTTAATAAGTAGTTCCATTGTGCGCATAGCCTCCAAGAAGTCAGCGTCTTCCTTCTTGAGATATTGAAAGAGTTTTAATCGTTAATTAAAAATTACTGACACATGGTTTGTTGTTCTCATGCAGCTTTCAAACCCTGCTGTTTAAGTCAGGTAAACAAACGTGCCTTGTCCTGCCCTTTCATAATTGTCCAGCTCAAGCACTTACTTCTCAGCTAAGTTCCAGGCTTATACTTCTACAATTTGTGTAATCACTTCTGATATATTTTGTTAATATTAAATGTCAAAGAATTAGAGTTCAAAAGAGAAAAGCAAAGCTATAGGGACGTGTGATGTAGCCCCAAAGGAAATGTGTTTGCGATTCAGCTTGTGCAGGGTAAAGGAAGCAAAGATAAAATATAGCAAGGTCTTGAGGCTGATGTGGTTCTGCCTTGCAATAGCTGGAAGGGGTGGGGGAAGGGCTGCAAGAGGCAGGAGAGCCTTCCAAGCTGTTCACCTGAGCTCCAGTCACACAGCTGTGTGTCAAGAACCTTGGCAGTAGGTAGCAGCGTGTTCTCACTGCCCAGAAACTCCCCAAATGTTTTCGTATGCATGCCAAAGTTTCTTCTGTAGACGTGTATTGGTCCTTAGATTACAGCAAGCTTTTCATGTGTATTATCCGTTCTGTCCTTGGGATGAGTTTAGAGGAAGTCTCAAGGTTTCCCTATCCTGTGCTTTGAGAACTGTTGGTTTCTCAATGAGAGAGGACTTGGACTCAGAATGATTCATATCTTGGGTCCTCAGAATGACCCATTTTAGATGAGAGTTGAGAATTGAGATGTGGAGCTGGTGCTGCAATAGCTTAAGATTCTTGGACCTTTTCAGGGTGGGATAAGTGTATGTTGTATGTTGCAACACGATTATTACAAACACAGAGATGGAAATTGGTGTTCAACCTGAAGGTCAGAAAAGCATAACAGCCAGCCACTGGCTCTTACCTCTACCATAGTACAAACTGGCGATCCCGCCTCCAGGAATCTAGGATGAGACTGTGTCTGTAAGCTGTCTCCTCCCATCTTATATTCCTCTCTAGGCCTGGGATTAAAGGTGTGCACCACTACTTCCTGGTTTCTATGGCAAACCAGTGTGGTTACTGGGATTAAACATGTGTGTCATTGCTACCTGGTCTGTAAGGCTGATCAGTGTGGCTGTTTTACTCTCTGAACTTTAGGGAAGCTTTATTTATGAAAATACCAATGAAATATCACTTTATTATGTGTGAGAAGATAAATTTTGGGAGCCAGAAATGGGATTTATGGACCAAGTGAGTGCTCCACTGTAGGTGGCCATGTCAGAGGAGCAGCAGATGGCAAGTGTCTTTGCATGTTTGCCACTGCCATTTTTATCTGGTACCCGGTACAGTGTGGATGGGCAAGGGGAGATCCTCGCTCTCTGTAATGCAGTATGATCTTCTCTTGGAAATATCCCGCTCTACTGGGCATTTTTATCTGTGGATTATTATGAAGATCATTTCGTCCTAAGTTGTATTGTTTAACTGAAGCAATGATTTACACTATGTTGGTGTTAGTTTAAATAGGATTTTGATGATTGAGGGTTTTTAATAAATATAGTCAGGAATTACGATAGAGGTTAGTGAATAAATGATAGAGGTTAGTGAAAAAAGGTCAGATAAAATGTTGCCCCTTCCTCTGATAAAGCAGAGACTGCAGAGGATTAAAAAATAGAAGCAAAGATGTGGTCACACAGCTAGATACATGAGTTTCTACTGAGGAGTCATATAAACTGGGGCTTAGGTTAATGACTAAGAAAAACAATCGAGTCTCAGTAACCCAGCTAGCTTAAATTCTAATCTTAGTGTTGGAGATGTGTTCACAGGTTTTGGAGTGCATCATAGCTGAAACGAAGCTTTGAAAATAACTAAAGTTTAGACTAAGATCTAAACTTACTTTTGTCACATGGCTTTGAGGTGAAAACCCTTGGAAAACACCCTAAAGTTCACAAGGACACATGGATGAGTGGTAGATTCATTAAAGGCAGGGAACAATATCAAAGCAGCCCAATTATTGTCAGCTGCTGTACCTTTTTTGCAAGGATTGTTTGGTGATCAATATGATGATTAATTCCTCATACCCATTTCTGCCTTCAGTCTCCTGATACCTACTTATTGATGAGCAGGTATATGCCCTAAAAATTTAAAGAAGAGCTGATTGATTGTTTTTCATGTGTAAAAGTTTAGGTTTGTGATTACTCTAAGATACCTCATAAAATTACCTTTCAAGCTAAGTAATAAAGTGATTGATTCTTCCTTTGTAATCGCAATATGCAGCCTACCAGCAAAAGAACTGACTGAGAAAAATACCCTGCTTGCCCACACTCTGTTATATAGCTATAACAAGTTACTTAGATATAAATGTATGTGGGTTCTTGGGATGACTTTGTCTTAATCATGTAAGGAAAATGAAAAACATGGTTTTTTTTTTATCTGTATTCATTATAGTCACTCAAAAACCAGAATGTAACGACGTTGTAATTTTTACATTGTCTGAAAGATTTTGTTGGGGAAAATAAAGTCAGAAAAAGACAGAATGCAGAAAAAAGAAATTAAGAAAGAGAGTGTGTGGAGTGTGTGTGTTTTCCCTTAGTCCTTCATTTAAAAATTTTTAGTGCACCAACTCCATGGTTCCCCTTCATGCACTCCTAGAGGCTGGTCCCCATGGCAGTGGAACTCCATACCCATTTCAGACCCAGATGTTGGAGCTCTGACTGCCACTGTCACTCTGTGTTGTAAGGAGGCTGCTTGTTTGTTTCAGGCTACTCAGCCCCAAAATAATCACACAGAAACTGTATTATTTAAAACACTGATTGGCCCATTAGCTCTAGCTTCTTATTGGCTAACACTTCTATCTTAATTTAACCCATCTCCATTAATCTGTGTATCGCCATGTGGCTGTGGCTTGCGGGCTAATGTTCTGGTATCTGTCTCTGGTGAGGCTACATGGCTTCTCTCCACCCCGCCCTTCTTTCTCCCAGCGTTCAGTTTAGTTTTCCCTGCCTAACTAAGTTCTACCCTATCACAGACTCAAGACAGTTTCTTTATTAACCAATTGTATTCACAACATACAGAGGGGAAACCCACATCAACTCCAGATATTTGAAGACAGAATTTTTAAGGAGGTAACTACAGATAAATTAGGTCATAATAGCGGCTCTGCAATCCAATAGGACTGGCGCCCTTATAAAGTAATAAAGTACATGAATATGCACCACAGATAAAAGGTCATTTGAGACTATATCCAGAGGACAGGTGTTGTCAAACTAAGGGGAGAAAAAACAAATGATCATAAATAAACTCTCCAGCACTTTGGTCTAGCAGTCAACATCTATAACTTTAAAAAATAAAATTCCTCCGGACCTGGTGGTGGAGGTCTGAAATCCCAGATATTTGGGAGGCTGAAGCAGGAGGATAACAAGTTCAAGGCCTCCATGGGCAACAGAGCAAGTTTAATAAACTCAGCCTAAACAATTCAGCAAAGCCCTGTCTTAAAATAGAGAGGAAAAAGACAGCTGTGGACGTAGTTCAGTGAAAGAGCAGTTGCCTAGAATACCTGAGGGCCCACAGTCAGTCTTTAGTACTTTGGAATAGGCTCCAATACCATAGCACAGCTGACACCATGTTAGGGCTCCATTCTGACCTTAGAACCCAGCACTTAAGCCCCAGCACCAAAATGAGAACAAAGACCTAGTCGATCAAAGACCTAGTCCATGTTTCCAGGATCTGTAAGTCCCTAACTGGACTAACCTTGCTTTTTTGGCCTCTGTAGTTTTGTCTCTCCCTAGCTGTTGTTGCTAACTGATGTGATTTTGTGTGTATCAGCCTGATGTGGTTTTGTGTCTATAAGGCAAAGAATGGTGAGGCTTAGGGCTGCATGATTTGGGCAAGTTCCCCATGCAGTTGCTAGGCAGCAATGTGGACTTTCTATTTGGCTTTAAGAGTGTCCATGTGTTCTCTGGTGGAATTACCTTACAACGTTGGGAAGAATGGAAAGGAGAGATGGAGGAAGGAAGAGAGGGAGGGAGGGACAGAGGAAAGAATGGGGAAAACATTCTGCTTTTTTAGGACATTCAATGATTAGTATATTATAGCAGCCTTAGAACACTAACACAGGTGCCAAGAGAGTAAAATCCTTGTTTGGTAGTGGTAGAGAGGAGGCATGGACCACACCTCTACCCACCATTACACAATCTCACACAGTTCTATTGTCCAAATTATTCGCTCTTTCCTCAACCATGAGGCTAAAGGTCTAGAGATAATATTTCTGTGAGTCTGGCATATCTCACCTAATATCATCCATGAAGTACAATACATCCAAGGATGCGAAAAGTTAAACCAGTCAAGGGTAATGTTTTTGTAAAATGTTGAAAGTCAGTAACACTAGAAATCTATTTTAGCAATGATCAAAATGGAACGAAGTCGGTAAAAGGCATTTTTTTCCTCAGGTTTTATCCCACTGGAACATTATAAAAGAACCAAAAGGAATCTCTGAAGACAGAAAAGCATAAACAGCCACATGCAAGTTTCACCTCTGACCCACTGATGAGAGTGTGTTCCCTGTTGTTAGATAACTTAGCATCCTTCAGTTTCCTTCAACTCCAAGTATCTTAATTACTTTACTTTCAAGTCTAGAATAGTAGTATCACAGAAGAGAAAATTTAGTTTTGACTTTCTTATATAGAATATCTTAGCTTGGACCCTCTGTAATGAAAGGCAGATTAATATGAGAAAAAAAAACAAGTTTAAGAGTGTGTATAAGTGTTACAGCTCTGGAGGGAAAGGTATCCTGGCCATTAGAAACCAGCCTATACCTATAACTCTGAAGAGAAAGGTGTCCTGGCTGTCAGGAGCCAGGCTATTCCTATAGGTTGGAAGGGAAACTTATCCTGGCTGTCAGGAGCCAGGCTATATCTGTAAGTATTACAGCTCAGAAAGGAAAGGTGTTTTGGCTGTCAGAAGCCAGACTGAACTATAGCTCTATTCTGATGTGCGGTGGTTTCCCTGTAGGCATATAGCAATCCTGCAGCTCTCCCAGAGAGCCATTACAGCTCAGCTCAGCTCTGCTCCACTCTGTTAAGGAAGTTGCCCCAAAGAGATGTAGTAATTCTACACCTGAAAAAGTTGTTACTTCTGGGTTCCTCTCTGCTAAGGGGTGCTGCCCACCCCCTACCCCCTACATATTTGCTCTTGCTCTGGTGAAAGGGTGAAAGTTGTTACTTTCTGCCCCATTCCACTCCTGAGAAAGGAAGTCTTTCCCCCAGAACTCATTCAAGCGATTTATTGGGAAGGAGGAATCAGAGAGTGGCTGCCGCTGCCAGGGTAGAGAAGGCAGCTCCGAGCTGAACAGACTTAGCCCACTGCTCTGCCCACGGATCAATGTGTCTAGTAATTTAGTCATCCATATTTCTCTTAGTCCTGACATAGAGGCGTCCTTACAAACAGCTGTTTTCTTTCTAAGTTCCCCTCTGTAAGAGTTACTTCCAACCTATTCTCCCTATTTCTCAAAGTAATTATTATGCCGAAAGAGTATATTTTGGTGCGGTATATTCTGGTACTTACCTCATAAAGTGCAAACAAATGCATGTACACACACACACACAACTTAGAAATTTTCTTAATAACAGATGTCAATAAATGATATTAGATATTTATTTGTAACACTTAAAAAACTTTTATGATTATGTTTTTTTTTTTGATTAATCATTCTTTGTAGAAACCTGCTGGTGGAAGAATCAATAAACATTTCATAACTCTTCCCCAGTAGACTTTCTCCTCTCTCTCTGGTCACATGAGAAGATTAAGCTTCCTAGCTTTCTTGAATTTGGACATGACCATTGACTTGCTTTAGCTCACAGCCAGGAGTAACCACATATAGTTATGTAACTGAATATAGAGTTATAAAATTGTTCAGAGAGGTAATTAATTCAAACCCAAGTGTTGAAGGAGCTGCAGGCTGCGTTCCTGCCACCCAGCTCCCAGCCGCCTGGCTAGTTTATGCCCCCAAAATAATGACACACAAACTGTATTCATATAAACACTGCTTGGCCCATTTCTACTAATGTGTGTAGCACCACGAGGTGCACTTACCAGGAAGATTCTAGCCTACGTCCATCCTGGGTCGAAGCTTCATCACGTCTGCCCTGGAGAGGAGCAGGCATGCCTTCTGAGCTCACTTCCCTTCTTCCTAGCATTCTGTTCTGTTTACTCCACCCACCTAAAGGCTGGCCTATCAAACGGGCCAAGGCAGTTTCTTTATTAGCCAATGACCTTCCTCCATCACCCAAGTGTTTCTAATGGATGTTGATTGTGTTGCATCTAGAGGCTTTGCTGCAAACTTGGGTCAAAACACATAGCATGTAATTTAACCCTGGGAATACCGTCATACCATTGAATGCCGTTTCACACTGCCTGAAACACCTCAGCTTGTACTCAAGATTATTTTATGTCAAGAATTTTAATTTTCTTACTTTACACACAGACTTTTCTCCTCTTACAGAAGCATAATGGTTTAATTACAGAAAACAAAGACTTTTAATGTTTTCCTACTGTTAGTTCCTCAGTACGCAAGCAGCAAATTGTGTATCTTTTGCTTGTATTATATTCATATGTTTGTTTTCTTTTTGGAATTGCTGCTTAAGTTTCTGTGTAGTTTCACTAAAGGTATCGTTAATGAATTTTGGCTTGGTATTAGAACAGAATCTCCTATGGTTCTGCCATTGTGTACTGTATGTGTGTGTGAGACGGGTGTTTTCACTGCAAGAAGGGCTACAGGAGGAGAAAGAGAGGGGTTGAGACAGGGAAAGAGGCCAAGAGAAGGACTAAAATCCACTACTTGGATGTATGAAACTGTCAGAGAATAAACAATAAATGAACTAAAAAGGCACTGGTCCACTCTGAAATGCTGGAGATGCTCTGTAACCTGCAGAAACCAATGTTCAGGGACAGTTTGAGTCTTTTCAGAAAGATAAACAGACATCTATGCTATGCAACCTTACTTAAGTCAGCCCCTATAAAGGGAAAGGCACCAGTCTGTGGGGGTCTGCAGAATCTGCTCCACCCTGACTGAAGGTCAGAGAACTAAGGCCACACTTTCTCTTTCAAGGTTATAGGCGTGAAGTCTGACTTGGGTAGTGGCTACAAACAAGATATTCTGACCTAGCGTGTAGCTGTTTGGTGTTTTGGATATTTAAATGGCCCACAGAAGTGTACACGTTCTATCCTGACTACAGGTCAGGAGTTTAAGCCTATTCTTGCTCCTTCAAGGTTATCAACAGGAGATTTAACTTAAGGTGTGACTACTAACAAAGATATCTTGACCTAGGGTGTGGCTACTTGGTGCTTAGGGAATTAAGATGGTAATCACTTCATTTGTTCCTTGTCTCAGGATAAAAAAAAAAAAAAAAAAGTCTTTTGCCTTCTTCCCCTTCTTTGGCTTGGGGTATTTAAAGGTCAGAAGAAATAAAGAAGGGCAGATTCAGTATTCCCTGAGCTGCCCTCCCAGTACTAGCCTGTGTCACCATATATCTATCTCTGTTTATTCCACCTAACATTTTTAATCCACATGCCCTACTCTGGAACGTATGAACCCATCGAGGCTGGACCCTGACAGATGGCTCTCCAATGTGGGACACAACACCAGACAGTGCCTTAAAGAACGCCCCTGTCAGGCTCCATCTGTGTCTGGCTGCAGACTCCATGACAATCAAAGCCCAGATGTCAAAACGCTTTGCAATCATACGAGTCAGGTAGACGCTGAAAAGCTTCAGAGAAATGTTTAAGACGTTGAATTTGTGAGTTTGGGGAAGCCAAGGAGGCAGGAAAGAGGATTCGGTCCTTGCTTGCTGTATTTTTGCTTCATATCCCAACAGGAATCTGTGCATTTGTGAAGACAGGACAATTATGGGCCCCGTGTAATTTTTGTGGAAGTCCAAGATCTTCAAGCGGTGGTGGAGAGGCGAGGCCACAGTTAAAGTCATGAACCCTGACGGAGAAAGAAAGGAGCCCTTGATGTGAGGAAAATGACACAGCCAATGAGAGGACGTCAGTTCCACAGAGAGCACCAAGCTCAAGTCCTCATGATGGTTCCTTTACTCTTACAAATCTCGGTTCTAGCTGGTCACTAGGGGGCACCAGACTCAGACTGCACCAAACAGAAGAGGATGTGCCTTGTAACAGGTATTAGAACTAGGTGGGGGGGGGGGGGCAGGGGGGGGTGTTGTAAAGGGTACCACTGGGACCTTGAGGTGTCCCATGGCAGCTGAGGACCGCAGTGGGTGCCAAATACTCCCTGCAGACAGAGCTTGAGTGTGGCGTTTATTTGAAATTAAGGGAATGGGAGGGGGGGGGGGGGGGAGAGGAGAGAGAGAGAGAGAGAGAGAGAGAGAGAGAGAGAGAGAGAGAGAGAGAGAGAGGAGAAGAGGCAGAAAAGAGGAGGAACAGTGGGAAAGAGCAACCAGGAGTGGGCGGAGCTTGTCGCTTAAAGAGACCTTCGCCCCTGTGTTCAAATTAGGACCCTGGGATGGCTAGAGTAATGCCTGGGTACATCCTGCAGGAGACAGGGCAGGTCAGCATAATGCCTGAATCCTAACAGGAGAACTAGGTGAAAGGTCAGTTTTGACCCCTCTTTGGAGAAGCCCTGATCTTTGGAGAGGCATTCAGGTATAGAGAATGAGCCCAGGGAGGTATCTGGTTACCCTTGACTAACTGTGAGGCCTGGGGAAACAAACTTATTTTCTACCCCAAACAATCAAGGATGCAATGTACCCACCTGGGATGATTGCCATAGTAAGTGAGTGACTGAACTTGGGTTGTATGAATGTACATTGTGCATTGCCTGGCCCTTTTCCATTTTTCAGGAAATGTCAATTATTATTATTATTATTATTACTCAACAGTATGTTATTATATTGTGATGATGCGCCTGCTGTACAAACCATCCTTACAAGCTATATAAACATAGCATGTTCCTTAATTTCTCATGCCTACAATTTCTTACCTGTGAAATAATAACTTTTATGCCTCTGGGTTAGTAGAAGAAATTTCAGAGCGGTAACTAGTCAGACACGTGGTTCAGTTATCTGGCGATCATGTCCCCAGAGAGTGGCATTTCTTCTGGTTTGAAGCTGAATAAAGTAGCCCAGACACCAAGAAATGCAGCAGGCGTTTAGGACTGGTGAGGGTTTAATGTACACAGAGAAATAAAGGAGAAGGTCTTCGTCCCATACTTGGGAAGAAGTGTATCGATTCTCTGAAATAACTTTTTGATCACCTCTCTAAAGGTAATGTGTTTTCATAAGGGGAAACTGAGTTGGATTCCTGAGGGCAGGGACCCATTCATTAGCACTGTGCTTTGCCTGGGCTTCTAGAACAGTGTAAGGCTCTCTGAGCTGCTGCTGAATCCACTGAAAGCTCGGGTTTGCGCCCACTGTCCAGCAGAGGCCGCCCTGGGCCAGGACTCCTGGGAAGGGGGAAGGCCAGTGGGTGGCCCCTGTCCTCGCAGGAGGGCCGGTTGGGAGGGGTTTGGCGATGTTGCAGGCGGGCTCTGGGCTCGGGCAGCTGGGATGGAGCAGAAGTGCGCCTGGCGCCGCAGGGTACACAGCTGACTCCGTGCGCCACCTCCTTTTCGCCTAGCACCGCCAGACACCAAAGCTGCCACAGTAGCTGCCTGGACTGGTCGCTCCGGGAGGTTAGCACCACCCTCTCCTCCCGCAGCCCACCAGGCCGTAGAGGAGCTGCCTGTGCCCGGACGCACTTGGCCAACCCCAGGAAACTCTTCCCTAGCAGCGTCCAGCTCGGTACCGAGCACCGGAGTAACATGGTCTGCAAGGCGCTCATCGCTCTCTGCATCTTCACCGCAGGTACTTGGCTCGCTCCGCCGAAGAGCCAGGCGGGGAGGCCGGCACCAGAGCCGGGGGACGGGGGGGGGGGGGGGGGGGGGGGGGGGGGGGGGGGGGGGGGGGGGGGGGGGGGGGGGGGGGGGGGGGGGGGGGGGGGAGCGACACCGGGCCACTGGAGGGTGGTGGGTCTGCAGGTATGCACACACAGGTTTGCGATGTACGATTTTGGCGGGCCTGGAGGGGAGAAAAGACTGGGTCCTTGCTGCGGCAGCCCGTGTCCTCCCCCTCCCCCCCAAATTCAAGCTTTGTGAAACAGGTGGCCGGCTAACTGGTGCGTTAGAATCCCGAACCCCGCAAGGAGACGATTGTTCTCTGCGGCGGCTTCTCCTCTTTGCTGGAGTCTCAGAGCGCACCTGCCACAGTCCCAGACATCACTTCTTTCCGCGTCTTGTCCTGCCTGGAATACAGAGCCAGAGCAGGGGTCGGATAAAGCCGCTGCGAAGAGGGCTTCATCATCCTGTGCGCTCAACTGGCCTGGCGCTCTAGGACTTAGAGGTCTGGAACTCCCGCGTTGCTTTTTACTTAGGCTTAGGGATGATGCGGCACTGTCTCAGGGGCAGAGGCCCAGGCTGGGGTCAAGCTTGCGATTTCTGCTGGAGAACTGCAGGTCTACTGTGGCCAAGGAGCCTTCCAAAAATGTGTTCCCTGAATGAAATTAGTAACTTGGATAAAAGTAAGGTACACACCTCCTTCTGCCTGTGCGCCCACCCCCAAATGTCACTCTCTGGCTCTACGCTGCCTCTATGTGTGCTCCCTCCCCCCTGCTGCCGGATGGTCTAGGGACTACTAGCCAGCCACGACCTTGGGTAGACAACCCAAGCCAGAAAAATCAGGCACCTTTGTCTGGGGTTGATACCTAGGTTTTTATCCAGAAAAAAGAAAGTATAGCCCAATAAAGAACTATGGATAAGGGACAAGGTGAGGGGGTTGGGGGTGGGGTGGACGGAGGGAGAGTAACCCAAGAGGACAGTCTGGTCTGTTTAAGAACTGATCCAAAACCACATACAAGCCAATTCAAGATTCAAGCTTTCGTTCAAGCGTTTTCCTTCTTGAACTGCTTGGGTTCCTGTAAATGTGCCTCCCCGCCCCTGCCCCAAAGAAGTCACAACTCCTTGAGAAGAATCTGGAAGCTTCCCCCGCGGCTCTCAGCGGATAACGTAGTTTTAAGGGAAAGTTCCCCTAGCTTGAGCCATTAGCACGCTGTTTTCTCTCCGTACTAACGTCTGGGAGAGCCGTTCATCTGCATGGGCTAGAGACCTGCCTGCAGATCTTTCCGGAACGGTCGGGCGGCTTCCGTGGCGGTCCTCTTGGGAGAGGAGCGCTTCAACCTGAAATGGAATAGCCTCCCCGGCTGGATTGCGTCCAAAAGTAGTTCCCTAGTCCTCCAAGGAGAATTTGAGGACCCGAAAGGGAACCCGTTTAAGAAGCTTTTAAGAAACCTGCTGTGGGCTGATTTTCTTTGCTAAATTGACTTTTCACCTTTATCCATTTATTTATTATTTATTTGCGTGCTTAATACTGTTGAACATGGCGGTTGGAAAAGACCAAAACAAACAAACAAAAAACAAAAATGAATTAATCTTAATAAGGAGCTCAAATAAGATGGTTTACTGATTGATTGGTGATTGATGATTGGTTGGTTGATTGATTTCTCTAGTCTTCCTGTTCAACTGTGCTCTGCTGAGACAAAAATATTGCTCATTGCTCCTCCCCTCCCCCAGAGCCAGGTGGCTGGTGTTTCAGAGACTGGCTGAGCAGCCCCAGTTCTATGCCCTCAGGCTTCTTCCACTGGGATCTGGGCCATCAGGTCATGGGCTCTGGAGGCTTAGGAAGACATATTGCCTCTTTCCCTTACTTGGTCTTCATGTTGCTACCCCATACAGGGAGCTAGGACGCGGAGGGCAGCTTTCTCTGGAGTTTGTGAATCTCAATGAATCTTTCCATGGACAGTTTGTTAATAAAACTGCCTACCATAAATAGACTGGAAAATAATGCCAAAATTATCATAAATACCTCATGAGAGTCTCCGCATTCCAAAGTAAAGCAGTTTCAGATTGATATATTTTTCTAGAAGGTTCTGGATAATAGCAGGCACCCGTGCTGGGCAACTTGGACTGAGTTTCCCTGGCAAGCTACTCACCAAAGGGTAGCTTTTCGTTTTCCTGTTCTATTTTCTCTCCAGCGTTAGAGGTTTCAGAAAAACTTGAACAAACCTTAAAGTGATACCTATTGAACTAGAGACACTGCCCAACTGGGCTTAAATTTTTAACTCAACAAATCCTCTTGATAAATGTGTTTCATCCAGTATATATTATGGGCACTTGAAATACATGTACTTTGACAGGAGACAGCTCAATATTTGTCCCCTGAAGTGTCCCTCAGTGAGCTATACAAGGTATGTAGAAGCACACAAATGGCCTTTTTAAACACTTAAGAAGACAAAAGAAATTCATTATGTAGGAGTAGTCCACATATATGAGAAGCCAGTGACCCAGCTTCTCTTGCGCTAGGTGTTCCCTGTCTACCCCAGCCCAGATCTGGAAGACGGTGCACAGTGCACCCTGTTCCCAGGCACCCAGGGGCACTCATTGGTCCTCTGCTAAGCAAGGTGAAGAGAGCTAGAATGTCAGTCTGCTCACCAGCAAGGGATCTGTGTGTGTGCACATGTGCATGTGTATGTGTGCATGCGCACATGCGCGTGCATGCACACATGCGTGTTCTCCATCCATCAGCTCTCTCTTCTCTGCATGACTAACATCGGCCACTGCTCTTTGCCTATACAAGTTCTCATGTGTGTTAGTTCTGTAGCCGTGTCACAAATATACTGCAAAACCGCCCCCTTTCTCCGGGAAGGTGTCCTGGAGGAAATCAGGGAGAGTTGCCTGCATTCCTTTCTCCTGAAATCTGTGGTCACAGTAAAAGACATGCCATATTCCTTTGAATGAAGAGACCTGAAAATTGCAAGCTCTTTGTAATGTCCTCTGATGCATTCATTGAGGCAAAGCGTCTATGTGGAACAAGTAGATTCTGCAGCCTGGTTATTTACAGTACCCACCCTAGTTCAGGACAAGCACCTTAACCACCCTGCATTTTCTTATATTTAAAATTAAGGGAGGGGAGCCCCTCATATGGTTGGAGAAAATGTTAATTGACTTTGACTGAGCATACCTACAAGAATACAGTGCTGGGGACATAGACAATGCTCGATAATGTTAGCCTTTGTGCTCTTAACCTTAATAAAGCTGGTTATACCCAGCAATGAACACACAGGTCCCCAAATGCAGAGGTGAGATCAGTGTTGTCACTTGTACTCCAGACTGCCACTAACATGGCAAGGCTGACTGTCCCAGCAAACTCACACTGCAAAGTAGGAAGACAGTCAACTCAGCCACTAAATGCCTACTTCAAAAGGTTAAGGATGTGTTAGTTCAGACGTAGCACCATGATCAGGAAAAAAAAAAAAGAAAAGGTTTAGTTATAATTAAAGAAAAAATAAAGTCCTCACTAAGGACTTTTGCAAATGTGTGTATTAAGAAAACCCAAGTCAGCTAGATCTGAAAGGTCAAATCCCCAGAGCAACACATTTGGGGATGATTTGGAGTAAATGGGTCATTTTATCTGATGATTCTGAGTGACTTTCTCCAGAACCCAGAGTCCTTGATAATGGCCAGATCGCTAACTGAACCTTCGCCCCTGGGCCTGTGCTAACTCTACTAGTGTTTTTATGAAGGAAATTACTGGTCAAGTATTCATGCTAAGACAACTTTCTAAAGCAATAATTTTCACTTGGGGATGGGGAAAGCCTAGGACCCACAAAAAAAAAAAAAAACACAGGGAGTGGCATTTAAAAACATGTTTATCACCTGCGTGAGACCCATGGCAAATGTAGGTTCCTTATGAGAGCAGTTAGAACTATCCACCTCCTTTTAAGAATTCCTTTTCTCAATCGGTGTTTAGGAGACAAGGATTTGCCTTTCTCGTGAGATAGCAAGTGGAAAGTTAATGTTTCCTGTAGAAGACAATGCCAGCTCTAAGAAGTGGGTGGGCTGTGTCTGCTTTGCCCTATGGTTGCTTTCTCGTGGGATATGTGCGGTCAATAGGTTATCGCCGGGTTAATGTGCAAGCCGGACTAGAAAGCCAGACTCCTGATGTAGGCAGTTTATGACATCTTCAGTTGCTTAAATGACAGGAACTGATGTGACATCTCTAGCACTTGCATCTTTAAATATTTGTCATAATCCTTCACACAAGCACAGCCCATCAGTTATGTGTTCCTAACACTGCTTACCAACCTCGAAAATGCTGCCATTTTTGTAAGTAATGAGAACCATCAAATGAGGTCGAGAAGCGTAGGGTTCCGTCCGTGGATGCTTTCACTAGGTCTAGGGAGACTGTTAACGGAAAGTGTACTATCTTAGTTTTTCTGTGCCCCACGTTGCCACATTGAGCAGATAAAAACTCGGGCTATCTAGTCACATTTGAATTTCAAGTCAATAGTGATTCTAAATATATCCCGTGTAACATTAAAATTCAGTTTTTCACCGGGGAGCACTGTATTTTATCTGGCAACTCTACTTTGGCCATTCGTCTTCAGAGCACCTATGCAATGCGCCTGCTGTAGGACGACCTTCAGTTTGAACCTTGTTTCCTAGGGCCTTAGCTGTTCAACACCACTGCAGTAAGAGTCTGTTTGTGGGGAAAACATGGAAATTTAATGGCAGCTCTCTTGGTTAGGACCTGCATAGATTAGGACTCGGGGCCAGTTTGCTCTCCAGTGAGATATTTTGATTCCGTTTCCATAACTATCAACTGTGCGTGGTTTTGGGTTTCTGACCAACAGGTGGCTTTTCTATGGCTTCTTTAACCCATTTTAACGAGCCCTTCTGACCCTCCCTTTTAAAAAAGAAATAGTATATTTCTAAGAGTGGCAATGTTTTTTTGCCGAGAGCTGGATTTAGAAGCTGTCTGGAATATAGCTGGCAGTGATTTAAAGGGAATGTTATAGAAAAGCTTTGCATTTCAGCACCCTTTTTCGTGCCAAGATCTTAAGACATCTTACAAATATTAATTATATAACTTTTATATAATTCCTGCTGGATGGATTTATTAGTATCACTTAAAAAGCTGTAGCTATACAGACCCTGAAGCAACACATCAGGCAGAATTATAAGGCAGATATTAAAAAAGTCTTATACGCTATTTAACTTTGGAAGAAATTTTCACTCTTCATTCTCAGGGAAAAGAGTCTGTGACTAGCTAACTGTTAAGTAAGGGGAAATTGTGGAAAATTACTAGGTGTGATATTTAGAAAACATGTCTATTTGATATGAATGCTAAGTAATGGAATAAAACCTCTACTTACATTCCAAATTCTGGTTTTTTTTTTTTTTTTCTTTTCTGTAAGCAAGAAAATAAAGACACAATGTTCAATATGGGTGTTGAACATGAAAGGAATTAGGTGGAAGAGAATGTTTTTTTTTTCCTGCCTGGGGTTGTAAATTTGGGGCTACCATTGGTTAGATCGTGTTGTATTTCCTAATATATAATTAATAAAATGTGTTATCCTTCATCTTGGTGGTAGCCTTTCCCACTTTGTATCGTCCCAAAGCATAACCCCATCAGTGCATTTAATTACCCATCCGTGCGTCCTTGATGGAAAACTACTGACGGTGCCTGAGATCTTAATCCACTCGTTTGGGTATAATTGGGGGACTTATGAACAACAAGTATCTATTTCTCAGAAATTCTAGAGGTTGTTAAGTCCACGATTAAAGTGCTACTGGGTTCTGCATCGTGAACGTGGACTTCCTCTTTGATAAATGGAGCCTTCTTTTTGTGTAGCTGCACGGTAGATGACTCAAGGCAGCTCCCTGGGAACTCTTTCATGGCCACTACTCCACTCACGATGACTTCACCATCATGATCTAATCACCTCCCAGATCCTCTGCCTCCTAATATCATCTCTTCGGGAGTTACGATTTTTAACACACAAATTTTGGTGACTGGGGGACCAGGGAGATGAATCTTGGCCGTGCAAGTGCGAGGACTTAGTTTCAGATTCTTGGTACCCATGTGCAGAGACACGGGTCTGTAACAGAGAGAAGGGGCTGAGATAAAGAGTGTGAAGGGACCTCTGTTCCTCTTGCTTGTCAGAGAAACATTACAAAGTCTGGGAACCTGAGAACCTCTTTCTTGGCCTGGTAAGGAGGCAAGGTTTTGGTGAGGGGATGCATGTCTGTCATGGCTGTTCTTGTGTTGATGTAACCATGAGAGGCAGCAACAGAACATGCCAAATAAGAAGGAATTCAGGTTGTTTTGACTTAAAAATTACAGCATTGATGAAGGTGATGTTTAGAGGAAAGTCCCCAAATTCTTCTTCTTTGAAGCACTGATCAAATATATCTGAGTAGGGACAAAAGATGAACTTAGAAGAACGGATGACCATCATTTATATTCTAGGAAATGCGTGGAGGGGGGAATGTAATGTGAAATTACATGTGGAAGCAGGGTTAGAAGGTGGGAAGTGCTCTCCAGAAGTTCCCTAGATGACTTGGGCACAGCAAAAGGTACGTAGTTGAAGGAATGCAAGATTATCAGATGTTTAAGGAAAGGAGTTGGTAATGTAGACTTAGAACCACTAAGGCCTTCTTCTCTCAATGTCCTTCACTCAGCCCATCAAGACAATGTGTTTTATTTTCCTTTCAATTTCATGCCGAGTCCAAGCCCAATCTAGCACTTTCATTGCTCTGGCCCTGAACAGAGCCACTGCCATCATTTACCTGGAAAACAGTAATGGCCTCCCGGATGTCAGTCCCCGAACTTTTCCTCCTGAGATCCGCTTTGTACAGGGAACTGTCATTGGATCTATTGGAAATGTATCAGGGTGTCACTGCTCTGTGCTAAGTCGTAACCCCATTGCATCCACTTGAAGGTCAAATCCTTAAAGAGACAGTCGAGATTTGCCCATGGGGTCCGTTTGCTCTTGACTTGGGTGTCACCACTTGCTCACTTTGCCCCAGCCACCCTTCATTTCTTACAGCGTGCTGTGGTTGGCTCCTCTCTTGGGAGCCAACTTTTTTCAAGGGCTCACAATGGGCATTGTCCAGCCATCTCTAAACTGCCATTGTTGGCCACCTTTCCAAAACTGTCCCAAATACTTAGGATGATCAGAAGAGAGAGAGACCTTGATTCCTTTTGTCTCCATTTGGCAGGTTTTAATTTCCAAACAATTGGCTGACTACTTTGGGCCTGTATTGGGACGGTACTTCATGGTCGAACAGGGTGGCAGAATCCTGTCTGCCCTCTGACTGAGCATAGGAGAATGAGAGGAAGAAATCAATCCCACAGTCCCTTGGAGGACATTCCTCCAGTGGTCCAAAAGCTCTCACTAGGCCACCTCTGACAGGTTCCAACCAACACTCACCGGCAAGGAACTGGGGACTAAACCTTGAACAGGTGAACCAATGAGGGACATTACAGAGCCAAGATGTGGCACATGTGTCCAACTGTCACGTTCTCAGTAAACTTTACCCTGACCAACGTGTTAAAGTTACAGTACAGTCTCCCTGCCAAGTCTGTGTCCCTCCACCCCTCACCCCTACCTCTCACAAAACCACAATTTCCCACAGGGGCCTTTTTCTCTCCTGTCTGTTTGGGCAGTCCTCAGTGAAAGGATACTTTGGGGCACACAGTAGGTGCTCAAAATGTATTTGCGGGGTTAACACAATACTTAGTTGAAAATTTTCCATAGGTCATCTAAAAATGAGACATTGCAAACTTGCTGACCATCAGGTGCTTGTGTCTAGTGTAGTGCTTATACACCGTGTTTTATAAAAGCAGTAGTCAGGCCTTTGGTCCTCGCTTTACAGGAAACAAACAAATGAATAAAAACCCCATCTAAGCTTTAAGAGCAGCTATATTATAGCTATACGCCTGTGGAATTCTGAAGTCCTTCTAAACTATAGAGTTTCCCCCTGCTATGGTTATCATTTTAGAATAGCTGGAGCTTCTTAACTCTGTGGCCAATTAAGAAAATGTCACCTTTGAGCTCAGCGAGGACGGGTACAGATATGATAGAGAGCCACAATTTGAACCATTTTGGGAGTTTTCTCAATAACTAAAAATAGCTTGGTGATGAAATGTGGTTTGAGTCTAGAGGAAATACAACTGGCAATTTCCCAGTAAAGCCTGAAAAAAGTTAAGTAAATTCAGACCCTGAGTGTTAAAAGTATAAGTCAGTCGCCAATAGGCTCAAGGAGGTAACGGGGGTTTTTCTTGATCTTAGATTATGTGTTACAGCTTTCTTAATGAGTCTGAAATATGTGCTATGTTTTAATCCAAGCAATGGGTAGAGATGATGCTGAAGTTCCAGCTAAAATCAAGCTTGTATCCTAGAATGGTGGAAGGATGGGAGGGTACCTGTAATTTATCCTGTAGGTAGATATATCCTCTGACATGGTTGGTGTTAATTTTACCCAGCATGGCACAGGCCTCTTCTTTATCATAAACTTCCCTCCCCTAAATCTGGTACTATCCTTCTTATTCAAAGTAGGAATGGTTGTTTATGAGGTAGCTGCCGAGAAGAACATGATCTTTAAAATAAGAACATGCTGATCTTGATGATATAAACTTAGAGAAGCAAATTATAAGTGAGGGAAAGATGATGCTTTATTTAAAACATTAGACATTTATTTCATGAGTTCTGTTTGTCCGTTCTCGAGAAAGGCAAACTTGCTGCCATCCACGTTCGGCAGCCTTGACTGTGAACAAAGAGGACAATCTCAGGTGACCCTGAGCTTGCGCTGCAGGGCCTGCAAGGGGCGTGTGGTGTTGAGACATTGCAATAGAGGTGACTCCCTGCCCCCACCAGAGCAATGTTGCGAGAAGCAGAGCCTAATATCTTACTGGAAGGAAAAAGAGCACATAGCAAGAAGAGGTTGGGGACCCCAACTCTCATACTCAAGCATGACTGTAGATGCAGTAGAATGCTGTGGTTCTGAGACCAGAGCTGGTCAGTGAAGCCACACTGTACTCAGGATTGATCCTAAGCAGTATCAGTGAGTACTTTCAGGAGTGGCTACGCTCCTGGGCAAACATGGCTACCGTCTGTAGCTGTCACCATATGAGGAAAGAAAGCTATAGGATAAGGATAAGTGTACACCTGTTTTAAACGGGGTTGGAAGGACACAGTGAGTCTGTGCCCCTCACTCCTCTGAAGTTTCCAATCCCATGATGTGCGTATTTCAAGCCCATCTCTTGCAGTAGTTCATGGGGCTACAGTCACTGCTAGATAGCTGTTGCATTCTCAGCATATTGACTTGAAAGTCATTTTGACCAAACTCAAAATTGAAATCCTAGAGAAGCAAGTTACCTCAGAAAGGCTTACCCGGCAGCGCTGATGTAATGAGCAAAGGTTCTAGGAAAAAAAAAAAATAACTTGACATAATAATGTATTTCCTAAAATTCAACTGTTATCTAAGGCATTGTTAGGACCACCTTCTTGGATCATTTTTAAGGGGCTCTGAGCTATCAGATCAATACTTATGGCATAATGTTATAATTCTCTTCTAAAACCTAAAATCTCTTCAGCATTTGTTACTATGGGATCTACACTTTAAAAAAAAAACACATCCTAAGTTTCTCAAAATGAAAGTTGTCAACTTAGATATCAAATAAGAGAAATAGCCTTTAGAAGACTATATTATTTCTTTCCTTTGGCAACATTCAATATATGATATCATCTTTCCAACAAAGTAATCAATAGTGTGTGGTTTAGGAAGATGCTGGAGGAGCCATTTTTAGTCCTCTGCAGCATTGTCAGAGAACAATGCTGCTGTGCTGGGGACACTGCTGGACAGGCAGACAGGGCAGGGAGAAGCCGAGCTCTGGTCCCAGCCAACCCCTTGCATTTTGAGAAAACTGTGCACACTGGTGGAGACCCACTTTTCTGGGTACCACACACCACTCTGTGTTTGTTTCCTCTGCATCACCTTCTGATCCTCCTGTGGCCTTGTAAGGAATGCATTACTGTTCCCACTTTGCAATTGAGGTGACAGGGCTTCAAAAGTTAAGTAATAAGCCATTCATATGCAGTTGATAAGCAACAAAGCTAAGGTTTGAGCCTATAACCCTCATCTTTACCCATTTCTACCCTCACTACCTTGAACGGCCAAGATAGCTGCCAAATCACTGTGCATTCCCAATGTTGATTCTCATCTGTGTCCCACATGTTACAGCCTTGGTTGAGAGCCTGCCTTGCATCAATCTTTCCTTAAGCTGTGACACATAAGTGGTTACTTTCCTCACACAGGATCCTCACTCTTTGGGAACCCATTTAGGCCAGGAGAGATTGCCTATTCCCATAGTAAGAAAGGTAAATGGACCCAAATCTGCTTAAGACTCTCCCAGGTGTTCAGATGGTGGGGTCTAGGTTCCATCTTCACTCACAGAATGACAGCTCCTTGTGGAGGTAGCTAATTCCGGGCAGGTCTGATTAGCTGACTCGAGTATTTTGTTAGACCAGAAAAAAAAGACCTTCTCATGACGTCAGAGGACTCAGAGAAGCTTCGTGAAGCTCTGACTGGCCAAAGGTGATGATCAATGATGCAGTGACCAATGAGAATAATAATTGGAACTGGCTGAAACCTACTAAATGTGTCTGCTAATGCGTACAAAAGGATTTCAAAATCAGAACAATGAAATAATGCGGATGTTATTGATTTTCACTGGAAGATGCTAATAAGACCATAAATTATTTTGAAAACATAATACATGACAATAGAGAATCAAGCATTGCTTATTCATTAATTTCTAGATATCACTGCCTTTCTATTACGAGTGTAATACTGTATGATGGAACATTTGATGAAGAGGTGATTGGGTGTCTCTGCAGAAGTCTTGCAGCTAGTCAGTCCAGAAGGTGCAACAGAAGCAGTTACCTTTGTCCATAGGCTCGTGAGTGAGTGGCTTTTGGTCATCAGTGGCTACCTATATCTTGAAGTATGGCATTACCAGATACTTGCCCCCCCCCTCACACACACACCATCCCTTTTGATATGGTCCTGCCACATTCAGAGGGAACCCACATCCCGTCAAGTTTCCTCAGCCAGCTGAGGAAGGTGATGGTGAAGCCCATGGGAGTGAAGTCAGAAAGCTCCAGAAAACAAGAGGGTTAATAGAAACAAAAGCCTGGTTTCCTCAATAAACAGATCATAAGGAATAAAAGAAAATGGCTGAGAAAAAGATGTGCAGAGAAAGGAAAAATCTGTAGACCAATAGGAAGACTTAAGAACAGAGCAACCAATCCCAACTGTGTCCCTTATTCAGGTTCTGAACCAGGCCAAAACTCTAACATTACGCAATGACACTTATGACATATTTGTGAATGAGGACATTGACTTGCTCTTTAAATGAGGCTAAGGTTTGGTTTATTTTAACCATGATAATGATATACACATTATTTTCCAACAACCTTATCCCTTAGAGACCCTTATCATTATAGTTACAAAAATTATTATTGTTCCTAAGATATGTTTTATATAATGTGGGTGCAGGAAAGTGGGATGGGATTTTATATGAAGAAATAGTTTTCAGTTAGTAACGACTGAAACTGAGTAAAAGGAGCAGAGGGATTCATTGCTTGTTTCCACTTGGCAGAGGATTAAATTTTTGTTACAAAATGTTTTTAGAAAAGCTCCTCCTCCTAACCCAGAGCCTGTCTCCAAATAAGAGTCACTCCCAAAGGAAAAACTAGTTTTCTCCAACAGTGCCCCGCTGGATATACAAACCCACTGGTGGACAGGCCCAACACCTAGCGGTAGATCGCCAACACAGAATCAGCTCAATGGTATTTTTGGAGATTTATTTTGTCCCATAGTGCTGGTCTTCTGTTTTACCATATAGGTCTTTTGCTTATATATCAATGGTTTCCAGTTTTGTATCTTTATGGGATTTCTGTGTGTGTCAGAGTCTGTGACTCTGATTCTGTGCGTGTTCATTGTGCTTTCTCTTCGTTTCTTTTTTTCCTGTTGGTGTGTTTTGTCTTACTCTGGTTGGTTAGTTTGTTTTAGTTGCCTTTTTGTTTCCTAATAGGAGGGAAAGAGAGAAAGGGTGTGGATTTGGATGGGTAGGTGGTTCAGGAGGATCTTGAAGGAACTGTTGATGAGGCAAGGAATGATCAGCATATATTGTCTGAAAAAAAATCTATTTTCAATGAAAATTTAAAAATTTTTTAAAAGGCTTTTAGAAAAGAAGTTCACTAGACCTCATTGTTGGGTATGAAGGTAAGCCCAACCCATTTAAACAAGTACCTTGGAGTCCTGCTAGAGGACAAGGCTTTAGAGGTAATCATGTCATAAGAGGTTATAGAGGCACATACAGCATCCCTGGTTCACATATAGTATCCCTGGTGCATCGGCCTTGGGAAGGGGAGGCCTGCTGTGCCCCTCAGGATGCTTTGCCTTTGCTAGTGCCTCTTCCTCACCCCTAAACACTATTCTTCACTGTTCCCTACTGGCCCAAGTTCTCCAGCTTGCAAGCTCAGATTTGAGTTGTTTGGGGTGTAAGCCTCTAGAGATCAGGGGGCATGTCTTAACTTCACATCCCTCCATTGCACGCATGAACCCAAGGGGCAAGTACTCAATGCTTGTCAAATCCAACTAAAGAAACTGAAGCTTAGAGATGTGGAGTCCAAGGTCTCACAGGTAGATGATGGCCAAATGTAAACTCAGGTTTCCATGAAAACATTAAGTTCCCTGGCTTCAGGGAATTCAAAGCCCATTCAACTTTGCCCTTTTCTCCTTAAGAGGTAAGACTTGAAGGCTGGGCCGGGTAGAGAAGTAACACATTAACATAGCACACAGAGAGATACTATCTACTGCACTCACAGGAATGTAGATGGGCACAGAGCCCCGCAGGGCTAACTTTTAGGAAAAATAATATCTTCATAGGGGAGAACAGCCCGGGATATACAATACCCTGTGATTTGGGAGTTTCACAGAGATGAGTACCATAAGGACCTAGATAAAGCACCAAAGGCAGATGGGAGGCTGGGAGGAGCCCAGTGGCCTGCTTCATCTGATGACACAGGAGCAAATGATTTAGAAAGGAATTATAATTGCTTTCCAGAGAAGCTTGTTATGTTTGGGCAATCACATCACCAGCACGTTCTTATGGAAGAAAATTCCACTCTGTCTAGTCTTGTGCGTGCAGCAAGGATTGCCTTGTAAAGACTCTAGGAGTTGAGCTAGGACTAACTGTTATGAGGATTCTTAGAGAAAGGAGGTAACCCAAGAGCATCCTCTGAAGAATACATGGGGGGGGGGGAGGAAAAAGGGCATAAGTTGTTTTTCTGGCTAGGTGTGTGTTCTTGTTTAAATGCCAGACTATTCTTGCAATCCACAGCCTAACCTTTGAAATGTGTCGTCAAAACAGTCTATAAACACAGCTTGGAATTCCAGCACTCAGTCAGGAGGGGCAGCTATTTAAGGCTGCAGAGTGAGTTCAAGATCAGCCTAGGGTTCATGAGACTGTAACAAAATAAATTAATCAAACAGACAAAAACCAGTTGACCATAGTGTTTTAAAATACACAGTCATGTATATTCCTCCAAGATAAGTATAAATAAACTCTACCTCAAATGCTCAAAATAAAACAAAGCTCCCAGAACCTATAGACACCAGCAAATAATGGCTTCTGATAGCAAATATCCCTGTGGAAATGGAGGGTGTCAAAGCCAGGCGTCTGTGGCTGGTCTCCTCTTCCTCTCAACTTCGCCCGCATCTACAGTATAAAGGATTTATCAAATAAAGGATCTTTCCTTTCTGGGTTTTTAATGCCACTAGAAAGACACTTCTTTCCTTTGAACGTGGGACACCAGGGATGTGTCCTGGTGTCATCAACAAGGACTGGAGAGATTAAGAAGGATGTATACCTCCCAGTGGACACATTCTCCTGTTTTCTTCAATACCCAGCAGCTGAGGTTGCCAAGATTCACCCTTGTCCCTAAACATTACTCCCTGCGAACTGTTGGGAGCTTCTTGTCCCCCTTAACTGTGCCAGCTGCCAAGCTTGGTATAAATATAGATTATCTATTGTCTCAGTTTCCTAAGGCTCCACAATAAATTACCACAAAATTGTACAGCTTAAAACAGCCACCATTTATCCTCTCTCAGGTCTGAAGACTAAAGTCTGGAATCAAGGCTTTTGCTCCCTCTCAGAAGCTCCTTTCTTGCCTCTCCCAGCTTCTGGTAGCCCCAGGTTTTCCTTGGCTTTAATCCCTGCCTCTGACATCACTGGACCTTTCCCTGTCTGAGATGGCCTGCTGCCCTTGTGAGTTTTCTCCGATAAGGACATTGAGCCAGGAAGCACCCACCTTCCTTCAGTGTGACTTCCCTTTACTTTGACGTCATCTGCAGAGACGGTATTTCCAAGCATGGTCACATTTGCCATTCTAGGAGTTTGGGTGGCAAAATATGCTTTCTTGGTTTGTTTGCTATAATAGCAAGGTGGGAGGGGTTGTTTTTGTTGTTGTTTTGTTTATTATTCTTATTCTTATTTCTCTTGATGGAAAAAAATCAAGCCTATTTAGATCAAATGTTTCTCAGTTTCAGTTCAATGTGGATTAGAAGAAGCTTTACTACCCAGAGACACCCTACCTAGCCCGTGACCATTAAATAACAGTAGCACACTGTGTTGTGTCAAACAATAGAAAAAATAAGAAAAAGAACAAGGAAGGAAATGCCTTTATACATTTCTAAAATATGAGACTCACTGGAAACCAGCGGTCTAAATTAATGAGGTTTTCAATGTCTCTCATTACACCTCCACACAGATGAATGGATCGTGCTAAACAATAGCGGCTCGGATTAGCCAGCCATCCTGCTAAGTGTGAGGGGTCGGAAGGTGATTCTGGAACTTTCTGATTTGGGCAATGCTCTAGCAGTAGCATGTATACTATTTTGGTTCCTATGGAAAATTTTGAGCGCCACTTCACTTCTTCTCTGTGACTTTTAAATACAATGCTGCCGTTGTATTTACAGCTGAGAAAGGGACTGAAGGAGGTGACAATTATTCTTCTGTTGGTTCTCAGTGTAGCTTGTTGCTGTGTAGAAACGGTACCTGCACCCTGTGTGGGACAGGATCTATTTCTAAAAGCGTCTTCTTCTTAGGTCTACATGGAGTATTATGGAATGTGAGGATGTAAGTAGTCATAAGAATTTTTTTCTGGAAAAAATGCATAAATTGTGACATTCTAGGAGGATGGATGCCTGTTTGCCACTGTTAACTGTTTATGTGTGTATGTGTGTGTGTGTGTATGTGTATGGGTGTGTTTGTGTGTGTTTGTGTGTGTGAGTGTATGTGTGTGGGCATGGGAGGGTGTGTATGTGTGTGCCTATGAGTATGTATGTGTGTGTGTGTCTGTGTGAGACAGGGGTGTGTGTGATATGTATGATGTGCTGTGTTTTCTTTCATCTTCCTCCTTACTAAAATAATTGGAATTTTCTAAAGGCTATCAAGTAGCATAAGACTGTCTCACTAGAGAAAATTAATATTCAAATGTTTCATATAGTTCTAGAGAATCTAAAATTTACTTTCCCTCCCCTAGACAGGTAAAATGTTTTATACTACAAGACCCATAAGCATATCTATCTCTCCCAAGTAATAGCTAAGATGTCATTCTACAAACATGAACATTATTTGGCTCTGAATCTATGTACTTGAGGACCTTTTCTAATCACAGCAATTTTGGATGAAAACAACCACTTGAAACTGGCACAAAGAACATGATTTCATTCATAGGAGATTCAGTGACTTACAGTGTTAACCTGTGTGGGTAAGAGAAGAGAGGGGTCGAGCTCTGGATCTATGAGCAAACCTCTTTGAGGAGAAGCAGCTTCGTGCCCAGATGAGAGTTGCAAACCAAGAAAACTGAGTCAATCTTTTTTTAAGATCTCAGAGGGAGTCAATGAGCTGCCAAGATGACGTGCAGAGAGCCTGGTAGCCAGCATCGGTGCCTGACAGACTGGGAGGAAAGAGCTCAGAAGCTTTTGGTGTTTTGTTTTCTGAAACAACTAAGAAGAAAAAGAGTTAATCAAGAGTTCTGTGGTTACACAAGGGTGAGCCGGTCTGATGGTTTATATATCTGGTTTGAGGCAAATGTCTGAGAAGTCCGAACGTTTTTCTAGAAGATTGTACTGGATGATAACTCTCATAGAATAAAAGAAATGACAAGAAACATTAAAGTTTGAAAGTAAGCTTTTCCACTACGGACATCTGAGAACGTCCTGGCCTCTCCAGAGATACGTAACCAAGGGAGGGAAGCAGACAAGCTGGCTGGGGCCCCTTCAGCCCTAGAGGGCATGATGAGTTTGGAAGTGGCAAATCAAGCTGACTTAAGAGTTTACCAGCTCCACTTTACCCTCCCAACACCCCCACCTGCACCCATCCCCATTCCTACCCCAGTCATGGTTGAGCTGGCTAGCTTTTCAGAGGTAGCATCCTTACAGCTCGAGACCTGACTTGAAACTTCTGGGAAAAATAGGAGTCGGTCCTGAACACACCCTCAAAGTTCCAGGCCCAACAGCCACACAAAATTCCTTTGGAAATTACTGAGATGGAAACAGCCACTGTTCAAATAAGAACTCCCCAAGAAACACCAAGAGCCTCTGATATAGTTAGAGTTCTCTGGGAAATAATTAATGTCTCTGTGACAATCAGCCTTGGGTGTTGGCTTTCTGGGAAGGCGCAGAAAACTTGAACTAGAGAGTCAAGTTGGTGTTTAATGGTTTGATGTGGGATTTCCCTCTGTATGCTGTAATTACCATTGATTAATAAAGAAACTGCTTTGGACCTATAGCAAGGCAAAACTTAGGCAGGGAAAACTAAACTGAATGCTGGGAGAAAGAAGGTGGAGTTAGGAAAAGCCATGTAGCCCTACCAGAGATAGACCCCAGAACTTTACCCAATAAGCAACAGCAACATGGCAATATACAAATTAATGGAGATGGGTTAGTTTAGGATATAAGAGTTAGCCAGAAATACGCTTAAACTATTGGCCAAACAGTGTTGCCAGTAATATGGTTTCAGTGTGGTTATTTCAGGGCTGAGCAGCTGGGAACAAACAAGCGGCCTCCTACTACAATGGTTTTTTGGTTTGTTTGCTTTTGTTGTTTGTTTATTTTTTGGTTTTTTTTGCTTGTTTATTTTTGTTATTTTGGTATTTTATCTATTTTAGTCCAGCTTTACCAACAGCAGAAGCTTGGATTTGGAAATGTGCCTATATTCTTTGCTGCATAATCACTGCAAGTTGTCCTATTGTTTGTTTGACTTTTAGCATTTATTGCAGACTGGCTTCAAACTTGCTACGTAGCCAAGGATAACCTTGAATTTCTGATCCTTCTGCCTCCACTTTCTGAATGTTGGGGTGACAGGCGTGTGTTCACATTGCCCAGTTTATATGGTGCTGGGGATTCAATCCAGGGTTTTGTGTATCCGAATCATGCTCTCCACCAACTGAGCTACATCCCAAACCCAATTCATGATTTGTAATAATCCTAATTTGACCTGTGTTTGACCCAGCCTTGAAATTACAAGAGCAATGCAAACCTCTGCCCTTGGTATCCACTGAATAGTTCTGGCGTTGCAGACAACCTGCCCTAGCACATTCAGAAGACACCCAGCAACCCTGTACCTCAGAACAGCAATTTGCTCCTGCTGTGATCGCACAGGAGAGGTAGCACATCCTGGTTCCCTTCTACAATAGTGATGTTGTGTTGAAATAGGAAGCGGCGGCGGGGCTGCGTCCCCAACACCCCGGCCACTTGGCTAGCTCATGCCCGAAATAACAACACACAAACTGTATTCATTTAAGAACTGCTTGGCCCATGAACTCTAGCCCTTACAGGCTAATTCTTGCACCTGGACTAGCCCATTTCTAATAATGTGTGTAAGCACCCCAAGGTGCGCTTACCGGGAAGATTCTAGCCTACATCCATCCGGGATTGGAGGAGCTTCATTGCGTGCATCTGCCTGGGAGAGCTGAGCATGGCGTCTCTGCTCCAGCAGAGCTGTCGGGTCTCTCCGGGAGCAGAGCAGAGTCTGACCTCACTTCCTCTTCCGCCCAGAATTCTATTCTGTTTATTCCTCCCACCTATCTTTTAACCTATCAGGGCCAGCAGTTTCTTTATTGCTCAGCCAATGAAATCAACAGATTGATATGACACTCCCACATCAATGTTGGCCCTCATTTTGTTCCTGAATGCACATATGTCTGTATGTTTTCTTGGTTTTATTTTTATAAAAATATTTTTTAAACCTTACACATAAGTAATGCCTGATTGTTTTTCTCTGTGATAAGGAATTTGACAGAACACAGGCCATTGGCTGGGAGCTGTGTAAATTGGGGTAACCTAATTGACAGATCAAAATTGAGCTGAAAAATTTAGGCTGAAGCCATCTAAAGTCAACTTCTGACGGTGTTAGGTGAGGTGACATTCAAAGAACGCTGGATTAACTCAGTCAGTGCTTTTTCCTTATATGGCACCATTTCGAAGTAAAAATTCAGCTTATGCTATGGAAAATGATTAAGATCTGATTAGGCTTAATTTACATAGGTTATAAGTGACACTCTGGAGATGAAATAAAATCTAACAAAGGCACTTACTTCTATATGTTTGCATGTTTTCAAAATGAAGAGAAAAACTTTATTTTAAAATGTATTACATAGTTGTAATAAGGTCCCTAAGAAGAGCTATGCCTGCATTGTCATCCATTACATAAAAGGACCATGTGGTTGTTTTTGGTATCTCTTGTTTGTGACCTAAAATGGCATCTTAGCCTGAGGCTTTTCTAAACTCAGTTGACCCATGATGAACACCTGGAAGTTCATGAATTGTATGAATCATATCAGACATGGTGTGTGTTCTGATGGGCATTGTCTTTCATGGGAGAAGACCTGTAGATGTTACCCAATTGCCTAGGTTCTGTATTTCCAATGAAGTTAAGAACAGGTGATATCCATTCTGTGGTTAATTTGACTGTTAAATGATTTAGACTTTAAAAACAAACCAACAAACTCATAAACCTCCCCAGAATGTTTCAGGAATTATTCCAGTTACCTGGGCTGTAGTATCTACCATAGCCATTCATTTTGCCTCAGATCACCCTCAAAGGCAGAGTGACCTTTCAATTTGTGGGTCAGGAAATGGAGGTGGCAAATGCTTCAGAGACTTGCAGCTCAGCCTGGGAGTCAGCCATGGTGGTTTTGGACTCTTGGTTTTGTGAGCTTTTCACCAGAGTTCAATATAAAGAACATCGCAAAAGACCCAGTTTAAGGATAGAGAACATGGCAGAGCATTTGTCTACCATAGTGAATGAAGCCTTGAGTTTAATCCTCAACTCAAAAACAAACAGCAAACGTCTCTCCTCTTCGATACTCAAGCTCACTAATCTAGAAACCACTTGGACTAATAAAGTTCCTCAATCAATGGCAGGGGACAGAAGCCACAGACACACATCCCACACTGCCTCTGACAACCTCTCTTCAGAGATCCTATCTACACAGGTGAAGCCAAGATTCTTGATTTCACTCCAGAAAAGCATTTCAGAACAAGTCATTATGAAGCGAAGTTGGAGTTTATTGAAAAGATTCTTTAACAAAGTCGCAGGCAGAGTTAAGAGATGGGCTGCTCTAGTAGGCTTTCTGTTGCTATGGTAAAACACCGACTAAAACCAGCTTGGGGAGAAAAGGATTTATTTGGCTTATATCTTAGAGCCCATCATCAGAGAAGTCAGGGCAAGAACTCAGGCAGAGGCCGTGGAGGAATACTGCTTACTGGCTTGACCCTCCTGGCTTGCTCAGTTTGCTTTCTTATATCCTGTGATCAACTGTCCAAGGGTGGCACTGCCTACAGTGGGCTTGGCCCTTCCTCCTCAGTAATCAATCAAGAAAATGCTCCACAGCCTTCTCACGGGTCAGTTTGGTACGGGGCACTTTCTCAACTGAGGTTCCATTTTCTCCGATGACTAGAGAGTTTGCGTCAGTTTGACCAAAAACAAACAAACAAACAACAAAACAAAAAAACTAATCAGCAAAACTGACAGAAAAAAAAATTAACCAACAAACGGGTGCTTAGGAAAAGGAAAGTTCACACCTGAGAGCATGGTTGTTGATGTCTCAAGAGTGAGGCGTACGTAATTGTCTTTACAACAGCCATATGTCCCATTTGGGTGGCTTCTGGAATTTTGTCTCAGAGTTGCTTAGGAATCCGGATGAGATCACAGGTGATTATTAAGCTGGGATAACAGCTGATAAGGAAAAACTGTGGAACACAAGGTTCACAAAAGGGGGAGATAAAACCCTGTTGCCATAAACAAAGTTTATAGTCTCATTTATGGCATTCCTCAGAAATGTCAGGTTCAAATATGAGAAAGGAATGAGATTGCACTCACTGGTTGGTCATCTGAGCTTAGGCCTTGAATCTGTCCTGTTGCTATTTTAGTATTTGAAAGTCCTTATTTTAGAAAGAAGACTGTCTCTGTGTAGCAGTTTTCACAGTGGATTTTGTTAACTCTGCTGAAATTCTTGACTCTACTAGCAGAAGACTTCATCCAAACTCCGGTCCTTTCCCTTCCCATCTTCTTGCTGTTCCCTGCCTTTTCATCCCACCTCAAACCAAAAGAAACCAGACTAATGGAAAGCAGGAGGTTATAATTAGCAACTGTATCCCAGCGGACAGAGTTCTTTAGGCTCTTTCTCTAAATTCAAATTAAAAACAAACAAACAAACCATAAGACACCTATGGCTTCCGCAGATCATCCGGGTACAATACGCCAGTCCTCACAAGATTCTGATTGTCAACCAGGCCCCACTACAGACATGAGAGAGACCAGGACACAGAACTGAGGTGACATGTACCAAGGATAGAGAGCTGGGACTCCACGTGATCTTATAACTTAGGCTTGTGCTTGTTCATTGCACAACCGGCCCTGTGGCGTCCTGAGGGTGTCAGACAGAGGTGAGGTAGAGCACTCAGGTGGCCTTTAGCCTATGCAACCATCTTTATAGAAATGTGTTGGAGAGAGCGCTGCTTACAAAAGAGATTCCAAGTGAAGGTAAACAGGCCGCTCCCGGGAGTTTAAATTGGAAGGATTTTTCTAAGGGTACAGAATGTTCTTCCACACCAAGCTAACAGAGACTAACTAGACCTGAGACAAGCAAGGAAAGTCCTGAGTGTGGCATCTGCTCAACCTGTGAGTGCAGCCTTTGAATTTTAGGAGACACATTGGGGGGGGGGGGGCTTGTGTGTGTTTTCCTTCTAGAAGCAAACTCAATCTAAGTAATAATAATAATAATAATAATAATAATAATAATAATAAAGAATAGCAAGACAGATGTAGCATCCCCATGTCCTCCTTGGCAGAATACTATAGACATTGAATCACAGTAATTATTATTGTTATTTCTAATGTTAAACCTTTTTATTAGATGGGATTTTGATATTAAGAAAATGGAGGGAGATTTTTCATTCATTCATTTATTATTATTTTTTTTTTGAGACAGGGATCTCTCTGGCAGTGGTTCTCAACCTGTACGTCGCGACTTTCACAAGGTTTATCTATCAGATAGTTACATTATAATTCACAATATTAGCAAAGTTACAGTTATGAAGTAGCAATGAAATAATTTTGTAGTTGGGGGTCACCACAACTTGAACTACTGTATTAAAGGGCCACAGGATTAGGAAGGTTGAGAACCACTGCTCTATGGAGTCCTGGCTGTCCTGGAACCCTCTATTTCTATACATAAGGCTGGCCCTAATTTAGTGATCCATGATCTGCCTGCCTCTGTCTCCTGAGTGCAGGGGTTAAAGGCATGTGCTACCATGCCTGGCAAGACTTTTTATAGTCTAGCTATCCATTTATTTAATCTTATTTTTATTTTAAAAATAACTGTCCGGTTTCCTCACCTTGTTGTTAGCAAATATTAATAACATATCAATAATAATTGGTTTCATTATGACATGCTCATACATATGCATAATGTAGTATTTGATTTCTTTCTATAATTATCTCTTATATTTTTGAGGTTCTAATGTAATTACGTTCTTTACCCCTTCCCTTTCTTCACTCAAACCCTCCCATACTTCAAATGCATAGCCCCTTTTTCATTAATTTTTTGTTACATGCTTCTTTATATATACATGTATATTCCTAAATATTATTTTCTGTCTGTATGTTACCTGTATGTTTTCATGGATGACCATTGGTAATCGATAACCAATTGATGTGCTCTTCCCTGGGGAAGACTATCTCTTCTGCCCTTGCCACTTCTGTGAGAGGCAAGGGCTGGTGTCATGGTATGTATTTGCAATTCCAGCTCTGGAAAGAATAAGAGGTAGGAGGACCATCCACTTTTCCCTGGTATGAACTGAATTTCCAGGGATGTGGGGGATACTGATGTTAAAGATTCTACAAGGCTACCCAACCGATTCTAATTTCTGTGACTACAGTGAATTGGGATGTTGCAGATATATAGGCAAATTACCATGCTGTCTAGTGGCTATTCATTGCCTGTCCCTGTGTCTGACTTGACATCAATGTGACAATTATGTGAAATCTTGGTGGTGTTAACGGACCACCAGAGTTCACGAACCCCAGAGGTAAAATTGTTGTCAGATAGCATTTGAAACCTGCTCTACTTTGCTGTAAACATATGCTTCTACTAGTGCTTTTGAAAAAAATGTGCTGTACTTTCATTTTTTTCTGTAACTATAGAAATTTCATAAAAATGCTACCATGCTTGAAAAATGGTATTTTAGGTGGCCTGGATGTATGTTCCAAGGCTGTTGTGACTCATATTCAGCTCGAGAATAAGCTACTTAATTCTGTTTGAGGACAAGGCCTGTGTTTTTGCATCAACACTACTTGGTTCCAGGCTAGAAAGTGAGACTGTCACAAAAACAAGAACAAAGAAATAAGGAAAGAGAGAGAGAGAGAGAGAGAGAGAGAGAGAGAGAGAGAGAGAGAGGAGACAGAGGGTGTGTGAGAGAGAAAAACAGCAAGGCAAAAGAGAGAGCAAGAGAGAGAGAGAGAAAGTACACAAAGGGTCTTCATTGAGGTAACTCATGCTGATCATATGGAGAAGGCTCATCATGACCAGTAAGGGAAAGAAAATTCCTGAGCATGCTCAGTGTAAGACTATTCCTCTTAAAAAACAATGAGTAAGACACTGGGCAGAGTATTAGCATCAGTATAAAGCTATAATGACCATGTTACTCTAGATCACCCACAAGCAGGCATCGGTGGTTTGGGATACTTTCTCTTGCTGTGCTCTGGAGGTTCTTATATGAAATATAATGAACACTGAAAGGCATGCTTCCCCAGCTCCCATATACAAACACAGGAACCTCCCCACAAAAGCTCCAGCCTGGCAGCTTACAAAGCCACGGGGCTAGTGGCTACCAGGCTTAAACTCCTATCTCTCTTCATGTAACCTGTGTGTTTTCTATTTTCTGTGTTCTGTCTGTGCCTTTTAAGAGACAAACATCAAAATCCCCATGTAGACTGTTGGATGGTGGGAGATTAATTTACCCAAATAGTCCTGATACGCAGTGGTGCTTCCATAAAGAAGTCCCTCTTACCACATTTCACGTTGGGAGCGGCATGATTTTGCCACTTGGTCTGCTTGCTAGGCTGATGGATTCTAGAAAGCTTTTTCTCTTTTGAATATTTGAGTCCACTCAGCTTTTTTCTAAAGTGCAGATGCAAGCAGAAGACTCCAGGTAGAGGCTCCTGCGTGAATGTGGGGACAGGGATGACCAGGATAACACGTTGTTCTTCAGTTGTGTCTCTGTGCAGATCTACGGAGAGTTATAGTATAGAGAGTCGAGTGGTGTGGATGTATGCCCAGAGAGAATGTATATGACTGCCAGGCGGCTTTTGAACAGTGTTCCGAAGTGTGGCGAACAACTTTTATGGCCCTTCTCTAAGCAGGTATAGTCCATTGTTTTAGGAGAAGTGGAACTAAAACAACAGCCAAGCTATACCCAACTCGGCCTGTAAAGCTTTCAGTGGGGTCTGCCATTGCAGGCAGGAGGCCCAGAGTGGCATCCAAGCCTGGGGCGTGGCAGATAATCTGGAGAGAGTATCATCAGAATTGGTAGGAGCTGACAGTATTTCATTGCCTTAAGTGACAGACTCCTTTCAAAAACTTCTAGAAGAGACTCTTCGCAGAAATGCTTGTTTTTATTTGTTTTTTGTTTGTTTTCCATTACTCCATAGTTTATAAATAATGAATGGCATCTAAGCTGCATGGTATGAGAACAGGAGCAGGCATTCTGACAAGCTGGAGTGGTGGGGAAAATGTTCCACAAAAATGAGAAATAGCTCCTACCTCAAAGGGATGTGAAGATGAAGTCAAAATGGCCTTTAACACTTCCTAACATGCAGTCACACTCAATAAATGTCATCTCCCGGGAGTATTCACGACAGCAAGAGTTACCTCCTCAATAAGATCAATAGCAGTGAATACATAAGTAGGGTCCACATGCACCTTCTCAAGATTTCCTTTTAAAGAAAAGATCTACAACAGGGCTGGTCAATAAAACCATCCGTGATGCTGGGAATCTTTTCTTCTCTATGTTGTCCTACTTGGTAAGTCAGATGGGCTACACCTGACGACTGCGTGTTTGGAAGGCAACTGGTGCAAATGAAGAAACTAAATTCTCCCTTTATCTAATTTGCAGAGCTGCATACGACAGGTCACTTCTGTGTCTGACAGTGGAGGCTTAGCATCATGAACTCATACGATGTTTCACTTCTAAGAGACTAGCTAGCACCAGTCTTCCCTGGGTCTTTGGTGTATATATTATGGCTTCCAGTTTAGTGGGTTTTTTTTATGGGATTCCTGTGTGTACAAATAAAAAAAGAAGAAGAAGAAGAAAGAAGAGAGAGAGAGATATCAGCTAAAGCCCTCATTTTACCTGGCCTTAACCACTATGTAGATGTGACTGAGACACTTGGTGGGAAATAGAATTGACCAGGGTCACATAGTCATTAAATGACTGACCAAGCCTTTCTGGTTCCTGGGAGAAAATTCACATTTTTTCACAACTGAAATCCACACGAATTATCTTGCACTTCAGAAAGCACCTGTTGACTAAGCATCATGAGCTTCAGTGCCCTTTCCATCATTCCCTGTTCCTTCTTCAGGCAGGTTTCTGTCCCTTTGGTACCTGGTATGACACGCACGGCATTTCCAGTGGGTCTCGAGTCATCTGTAACTCACTAACAAGTATTGGCTCCCTTATTTAGACAATAGCTAAATGTGACGTGATGTATTCTAGCAGCTGGTCTACTACAACGTGGTCAGCATCACGACCCACACAACTAGTCCTTCCCACTGCTACCTTTCCTGAATGCTAAACTTATACTAACAAAATTCTGACCATCTTAGATATTTAGGAAACAGGAGGTAAGATACTTCCTCCTTTGAATGTGGAAAAGAGGCTGCCAGGGGAGTCTGAGGTATTGGAGACGAGGGAAATGTCAGAAAAGAGTCAGCCTCTTCACAAAGCCATCATGCTGGCAGAATGTCTAGTTTAATTGTCTCCAAGCTCTGCAGTCTAGTAGAAGGGTTTCAGCTTCCAGGAGTAGGATTGGTAAACTGGGGAATTCCAGTTGATGCCAGTACCTAGTTATGGAGGAGCAGATCTCCAAAGCAACCGGCAGGCAGCAGAATGAGCCTCCACCTTCTGACCTTCAAGGGCAGCTTGTCTCTTCCGTGCTGTAAACCCTGTCCACACTGTAAAGCACCTCCCAGGGAATTGAAAGGAGAAACATGCTATTCTTTCTCCCACCCACCTTCTCTTCCTTTCTCTAGTTTCCCTCTTTGGGGAGACAAACATTTAAAGTCTGGGACATTCAAAAGCAACTGTATATATGGGAAATAAGAAAATCTAATCAGGAAAAGGCATGGAACCAAGAAGTCTGTGCTTATTCAGACTAACATCCAGCACAGCAAAAGCCTCCCCGCTCAAAGGTCAAAAACACCTTAGCAAACCTAGAGAAAGAAAAGGATTATAGGGTCACTGCATGAGCAGATTCAGACGTCTGATTCCCTTCTGCAGAAAATGTACTCATGCACAAATAAGTGGGAAACCATGACCATTAAAG
Organism: Alexandromys fortis; assembly: GCF_014885135.2. Lineage (NCBI taxonomy): Eukaryota > Metazoa > Chordata > Mammalia > Rodentia > Cricetidae > Alexandromys > Alexandromys fortis. The sequence goes on from NW_026067949.1 coordinate 43,262,803, forward strand.
GGAAGAAGTAAGACAACAGAAACTGTCCTGAAAACGACCTGGTTAAGGCTCTGCTTAGCAAACACTTCAAAGCTGTAGACCTAAAGACATTCAGAGATCTCAAGGGAATCTGGAGAAAGTTAAGGAAATAAATTCTAAACAAAGTGAAAGTGCCAGGAAAGAGACAAAGCCAGAAAGAAGCGAAGATTCTGGAGCAGAAAGGTTCAGTAACTGAAATAAAAAGTTCAGGAGATTGATTCATCAACACATTCGGTCTGGCTAGAAATAACCAGTGGGTTCTGAAGTAGAAAAACTAAGGTGATTTGCTCTGAAAAATAAAGAAAAATTACCAAAGAAATTAGAACAGAGTATAAGGGATCGGTGGAAAATTACCTACTAGATGAGCATATTCTTTATGGAAATCCCAGAAAGAGAAGAAAAAGAGAATGAGCAGGGAGATTATTTTTAAAAAAGTTTCAAAACTACCCAAATTTGGTATAAGGTGTGAGTACAAATATTTAAGAGGCCCACTGAACTCTAAAGAGATGAGTTATAAAACTTAAAAAAAAAACACCCTGCCAAAACCTATTTATAGTTCAATTGGTACAAGACAGACAAAGAGAATCTTGAAAGCCACAAGAGAGAAGTGACTCGTTACACAAGGAATTCTTAATAAGATTATTACAAGAAATCCCAGAGGTCAGTAGACAGGATATAAGGTATGTTGCAAATACACAGGAGAAAGGCACTCCCAGACAAACATATGTGAGAACATTCACTACTGCTTGAGCTGTGCTGCAAATCTTAGGACCCCCTTTATGGGCAGACTTTCAATGACAAAAAGGACCCATGAGGAGAGCTCTTCCAGACTGACATGAAAAGACCCTAGGCAGGAATATGAATCCCGTGAAGAAACGAAACTCTTAATAAAGTAAATGCATGGGTATATTAGTCATAGCTCTCTAGAGGAACGGAGCTATGCGTTGATTATTCATACACACACACACACACACACACACACACACACACACACACACATGATTTATTAGAATGGCTTACAGGCTGTGGTCTACCCAACAATGACCCTCTATCAATGGAAAGTCCAAGAATTCCATAGTTGTTCAATCAGAGAGGCTGGATATCTCAGCTGGTCTTCAGTATACAGTATATGTGGGAATCCCAAAGAAGTAGGCTCTGATGTCAGTGAAGGAGCGAACTTGTCAGGGAGAGGAAGCAGGCAGAGAGAGCAAGCTTCTCTCTTCCATGTCCTTTATATAGACTGCAACCAGAAGGTGTAGCCCAGATTAAAGGTGAATCTTTCTACCTCGAAAGATCCAGATTAGGGGTAGGTTTTCCAACTTCAAATGATTTATTTTTTTTTAAATCCCTCATAGATGTGTCCAGGAGCTTGGGTTTTAGTTAATTCCAGATGTAGTCAAATTGTCAACCAAGAATAACCATCACAATGAGCAATTATAAAAGTATCATTTTAGCTTTGATTTGTAACTTTATTTTTGTATTCTCCCTGATTTAAAAGAATAATGCCTTAAAAATAACTGTGTGCTAGTCAACTTTCCATTGATACATGACATATCAGAGACACTTGGATTATTAAAAGAAAAGACTTATTTTGGATCTTGGTCCAAAATCATGTAATCCAGGACCCAGTACTTCTTTGTTTGGAACTCCTAGAAGAGAAGGGGTCCCAGAATCCCTTGAGGGCTGTATTAGCCTCTCTAAGGAAAGAGAGTTTATAAAATAACTACATACATGAAAAGGATTAATCAGAATGCTTACAGAATGCAATCTCTGTAGTCCAACAATGGTGGTCTCACACTGGAGATATCCAGAATCCAGGAACCACTTGTTCCACAAGGCTGCACGTCTCAGCAGTCCTAATCTGGTGCTGAAGGCCTGGAGTTTCCTGGGGAGCTATTGGTCTTTGGTTCGCATTAGAAATCTAAAGAAGCCAGCTCTATTAACAGTTAAAGAATACTCCAGAAACTGGACACATGGGCTTGCCAGCAAGTGTGAAGGAAAGCAGCCAAAGGACAAAGTTTCCTCCTTCCACGTTCTTTCACCTGGACTGCAACTAAACACGGAGATGCCCATATTTAGAGTGGGTGTCTCAGCTAACTCTCTCTGGGTGCACCTTCATAGACATACCCAAAGGTATGCCTCATTACCGCCATGGGTGTTTCTTAATCTAATTGTGCTGATAATCAAAGTCAGCCATCAAAGAAGAAAGCCAAGAGTACAGACTGAAGCCCAGGTATAACAACATGAACAGTGAGGATTTATAACCAGTGTGCAGAGGTGGGGAGTCAGTGGAAAGAAAATCATTGTGAGGAGACATCAAACATGGAGGGAGTTCTGCCAATTCCCTTTTAGCAGGATTTTCCTTCAAACCCGGCCAAGGACTGACATGGCAAAGGAAAGGTAGGGTTGAGGAACACAATCAGCTATACATGGCAGGATTCTCACTAACCTGATATGAAAGGATTCTCACTGTGATGGCCAAGCAGGCCAAAGACAGGACAAGGTCCAAAGAGCAAGTCTGTTTGCGAAAATGGCCCAGAGGAGCCTCCTGGAAGTTGGAAGAATCTGAACCATCACCAGTCACTGTAATGTCATTCGATTGCAATCTGAGTGGTTCCTGCCATGCTAGCTTCTGTCTAGTGGCTTGACTCCCCTCTGATTTAGTTGTATCTGGTGAGCTGGCAGGGAGGAGCCTGGGTCTAGATCCACCTGTGCTTTCACGTCCAGCATCTATATCTTGGCCTTGGCATTACCAGCATTGGTCAGTTTTCTCCCAAATAGACCGGCGTGTGGGTCTGAGGACAGTAAGCTTTGCCATATGGCATGTGATTTGGCAAATAACCTGATACCTACAATCCGCCAGGCAGTTCTTTCTCATAGCCAAGGGCCTTCAAATCCTCTTTCTAGCCAAAAAAATGGTTACACAGATGGAAGAACTTTATAAACATGAATTCTGTGAGCCTGCCAACGTAGGTCGGGAAGATTAACAATAATAAGACTTTATATTCCTGTACATTCTAGTACAGTGTCAATACACCCCAGTGTAGACTGTTTCACAAAGCCATTAAGTTCAGTCTCTACATTTGTTTCTCATTTGGGTTATTTCTGGAGTGATGGCTTTCATGCAAAGCCATCTCATGTAATGAAACAACTTCCGATAGAACAAGTTCTGGGTTTGGCCCAAATTCTGACCTAAAATGATTTGCACAATAGCCCCGTTTCTCCAGGTTTTGGCCATGGAGACACCTAAGAATTCTGTCTGCAGGGAGTCAGATTATATCATGGAGTATTCATACAGATGGATTGTCAGAGGTAGGAGGGGGGACCCAGCAGAAGTTGATATTGGCACGAAAGCTGAGCTGTTGAAAACTCAAGTTCAAAGTTTTCTGGCTATTTTTTCCCCCAATGGCTTAAGTTCCAAATAAATTTCATAGGCTAACATATTGTGACTCTCCTAATTCCATAAATATTCTGAAGAGACGTGAGAAAGGTCTTCAGATCTAACTAAACACATGTCTGCCTATAAGGTCTTCTTGTTCTGTAGCCACTGGACCTGTGACTTCCCTGAGGACTATTTTGTTGTATGGAGGAGGCAGAACGGTGGCCAGAGTCTGGGGCGGAATGCAGCCATTATTCACAGAGCACAGACAGGCTGTGAGCCAACACCCTGATGCGTACCCGGATTACCTGATGAGACTGCAGCACAGAATTCTGTAGTCTGCCCAGAAAACATGATACAGGTTTCCTTATTTCTGAAATATTTAAGGTGTTCTCCCTCCTTTCATTCTTGGTCCTTACGAAGCCCTTTAATTTTAACACCATCCCCTAGCCAACATTCACAATAAAATTAATGTATTCCATGACTTCATTTCTTTTCAGCGGTTTATGATATTTAAGAGCAGGCCAACCATGATTTATTTATAGTTTGATCCTGTTTCTGCTCCTCTATTTCCTCTCCTGGAAAGCAGAAAGAAAAAAACTGTAAATATATCAAAGAAATTAGACATTGAACTTTACTTTCCCCAACTGCTGCACATAAAATTAAAGCATTTGTCTCAAGACAAAATTAAGAGCAAAGAACATTGTATCATCTGAAAATCAGATTACAAAACATCAGGTCTAGATAATAGTATTTGTACAGGTCAGGAAATACAGAAGCAGATTTATTCTGGTTTTGAGCCCCACTAACTTTCTGTGGCTACTATAGTTGGTAATAAGCCCTTTCCCCCTTCCTGGATTCTGTACCGTGCTGTCTTCAAATACGATGGGAAAACTCTCACATTTCTCATCCTGATTGTCTGCTGCTGTGCACAAAAGGAGGAAGAGGGGAGGAAAAATAACACTGGAACTCTCGTTAATTGAAACAGAAACTAAGTGCACAGTCTGCCCTGATCCCAACAATGCCCTGTTAACCACAGAGGAGAGACGGTTTGAGCTCCACTGTATACTGTGCATTCCTTTGCCATCTGTCATCTTTCTGTCCATACAGGCATACATCCACAAGAAGGAACGTTTCCTTTTGGTCATTCACTTCTGTTTCTCCTTTGCCCCAAAGTGTCAAAAATATATGATGTCTTTAAAAATTATCAATAAAATCTCAGGCTCTTTGATTTCTAGTCATTCTGAAAGTATGGTTCTTTCCCATTATAAAGAAATGCTTCAAGAGACGAAAGCAAATTGTGGGCTGCTATTCATGGTCAAAATAAGAAATAGTTTTTACTGACAGAACCCCCCAAACTACACTGAATAGAAGAATGCAGGAAGCCGGATTTGGACTGCTGGTTAGGCCTTGCTAGTGGCTATTGGGGAGGTGGTCAAAGCTCACACCTAGAGTGTCTCCTGAAGTTGAGGGAACGGAAGAGCTACTGAGGTCCTCTGCTGTTCCCTCTGAGTTCCAGAAATTTACTGCATCACAGGGCCTTGGCAGTGTCTTTGCTACTCTTCTATTACTATGACATGATGACCAAGGCGACTTAGTAAGAAACATTTAATTGGGACTCGCTTACAGTCAATGACCATGATGGCAGGAAATACGGCAGTGGGCCGGGAGGCGTGGTGCTAGAGCAATATCCAAGAGCATCCTATCTGATCCACAAGCCTGAGGCAGTGAGAAAGAGAATGGCTTGGGATTTTGAAATCTCAAAGTCCACCCCCAGTGACACCCTTCCTCCAGCAAGGCCACACCTCCTAATCCTTCCCAAACAGTCCCACAGCTGGGGACCAGTGATTCACATATACAAGATTCTCATTCAAATATCCAAAGCCAATTCCTGGCCTCATTAGATAGTACATCTGTTATGTTTATTGCTGCTATGACCAAATATTTGACAAATCATTTAAAGAGGAAGTTTTTATCTTGGTTTATGGATGTCTGGTCACATGAGCATGGCAGCAGGAACAGATGGCCGAGGCTAGCTACTCAGCTCATAGCCGGATAGGAAGGAGAAAGTAGAGAGAGTGACTACAGAAAGAAGCCAGGGTGGGATACATCCCTCACCCAAGGGCACACCTTCATGACCCACTCCCTCCAAGGAGGCCTCCTCCTGCCTTCTGAATCTCCCTATGAATTACCACAGTGTTATAAACTAATGGAGCGGTGTCCGCTCATTAGATCAAAGCCAGGAACCAAACCGCTTGGAGACTCTGTCACAGACACACAGAGGTGTGTTTCTTTAACCTTACAGGCACATCTCAACACAATCAACTTGACAGCTCACCTTAACCATCGCAGACCACACAAACTTTAGATTCTAAAGAGTTGACAGACATTCCCGGAGGAAGCACACAGTATAGCAGCTGCACCAGGGCTCCAGTGCCAGGGAGTGCGAACCCACACCCAGAATGCCATTTTCCTCAAACTAAGCTCAGGGACCACCATTTTATCCCATGCGGCGTAGGCGTCTTTCCTCCGGGATTCACACAACGGCCTGGCTTTAGCAGTCCGGAGGACTTCAGTGAGGGTGCACAGGCCCCCGCGTTTCATCACAACAGTTAAAGTCTCCATCCAATACAGCTGGATCCCCCAATAAAACTGTGTGGTGCTTTGAATGAGAATCTTCTGTGTGAATCATTGGTCCCCAGCTGGTGTAAAAACAGCGTGTCTCCGGAGGAATCGGGTGTTTCGAAAGCACCCGGTCAGAAGGCACGGCTTTAGGACCACTCCTCCTTTCCCCCCAGCAGTAAAAGCTAAGAAAGAAAAGGTCACCAGGTAGAGCGTAGTGTGATGGAACCGAATCCCTCCTGGGAAGGCAGCGCCTGACACCTTCTCTTTCAGCTGCTCCTCTATCTCGCCATCACGCCTCCCCCACCGCAAACCATGGTGTGCGCTGTGTAGCCAGCAGCCAGAGCTTTGTTCCCCACTGTCTTCTGAGAGCTCGTAGCAACTGATATGATAGTTACTGTGCTTTCATCTTGAGGTCTGTCAGCTGAGCTCCTGGGCCTGCCAGGACCTGGAGGAGCCTGGCTGCACCTTTGGCTATTGTCGAAGTCTCTGGTTTACACAGAAAATCAAGGCAGTTCACAGCCTGATGCCCAGCCTAGGTGCAGAGACAATGATCGCAGTATCTTCACTCACGTGTATTCCAGCCACTATTCGGGGCTGTAAAGCTCGAACCAAAAGAAACCTCTCTCAGTAGGAAGAGGCCACACTCTCCATAACTAAACTTAAAAGTGACACTCTGTGCACAGGGGATAAGCATACGCAGAGGTTTCTGACACCGCAACCACACTAGACATTCCAGATCATTCTTTTCCAACCCTTACCTTTGCCTGGAGCCATTTGAGTGTGGTCCTTTCTCTTTTCTCAGGTTTGAGGAGTCTCTAGGTGCTAGGGACAGAAGACTTCACATGTCAGTCTCCAGTAGCTCATTTCAGGCGTGGCAGACCAGCCTTCTAAGTGGGGCACAACTGGTACAAAGGGGTCTTGGTGCTCCCACAGAGCAGGGGGAGGAAAAACTAAACCAGGAAAAATCTCATGTCTGCCCTGATTTCATTAAGTTTAGATCACGTAGGCTTCCGGTTCAGCTGCAATGGAGCTCTTCAGTCACCTGGCAGGTACGCTGGGAGATTTACAGAGCATGTTTGTTCGAGAACACTCTCTTCCCGGTGGCAGATGTCTCGCCATGCTGATTCCAACCTGTCTGCGTGTATTAGGACAGCAATTGAATTTATGTGTTATGGCAAGAAAAAAACTGATTAGGAGCCAAATGCTCGGCCTCAGCATTTGCCTCTGTTTTCCAGAGCCAGAGTTGAGAGACCATGCCTTAGGAGGCAGCATTCAAGAGTCGGGGGTCTGTTCTGAGCTCCCCCTCTGCTTTCAGTGACTCGAGCAGGGCAGGTAGACATGGTCCTTCAACCTCTAGATTTAAGGTTTTGTATCTGCAGCAAACAATGGAATACAGAGATCTCAGAATTGAGTACTGGACATTTGGGGGCATGTTGCTTACTACAGCTTGTCAATTCTAAAATCATCTTTCCATTCTTTCATCTTTTTGCCACATATGAAGGATGTGTCTCAACTAATATATCATAATTTGTCATCAGCATTTTGCCTCTCCTTTTCATTCTGATTGCTTTTTGGAACTGTAATATTATTTCCCTCCTTTTCCTCCCTCCACATCCTTCGGTGTACCCCCTTTCAAATTCATGACCTCTTTTCTTTGTTATTACATATTATGTATGTATGCATGTATATGTGTAGGTATATATACATATATATCTTAAACATAAATACAACTTGGCCAGTCTTAATAATGCTACTTGTATATATTTTCAGGGCTGGCCATTTGGTATTGGATAACCGATTCTGTGCTCTTCCATGGGGAGGGCTATTTCTCCTGCTCCCAGCTCTATTTAGTGGCCTGTTCTTTATATGAGGTTGACACCTCCTGAGCTTTCTTCCTTTCATGTCAGCACATCTGTTGGTATTGTCCTTATTCGTGAGGCTTCATGGATGTAACTTCTCTGACATTTTTAGAAGACACAATCTACAGAAAACCTCTGGCTCTTGCAAACTTTCCATCCCCTCTTCTGGAATGATCCCTGAGCTTTGAGTGTAGGGAGCATTGTTGTAGATGAATGGTCAATTAGGAATGGGTTCCACAACTCCAAATTGTGCTCAGTTGTGGGTTTCTGCAATGGCCTGTCTGTTGCAAATATACACTTCCTTGATGTTGCCTCTTCTCAAGAGCACATGGGACGGAGGAGCATCTGGAGATCTGTTCTTCCTAGACTTGGTTCCTAGACTGAGAGTCCTTATCAGGAAACATGTCAGGCCAGCCAGGCCAGTTCTCGGGCATCCTTCTCAGATGTTCTGAGTTCTGCTTTGTGGGATCATCTATTCCACACCTTCCCCAATGGTGGGGTAAACGAGGAGCTGGCTTGATCTTCAAGCACACTTGCTTGTAACCCTAATCTTCCTCCAGCCTAGTCTAGACACTTCTCTCCAAGGGACCATCCTGAAGTTTTCTGAGGAGTCTGATCTATTACAGCCCATTTGCTGGGTGGTGGCTGCCCCTCCCAGAGTCACAGGACACCTTGTACAGTCACAGCACAATGATTTTATGTCACAGGGATTTTTCTATCGCTATAGAGTTCCTTGAGGCCACTGGTTGTGACGGTGTCTCTAGGGGTTGTGCAAGCATGAGCAAGAATATGGAATGAGTGTCCTGTCTCTGAGCAGGACAGAGATGAAAACATAAGAATCCCTGAGTCATGCCTGGTGGAGCAATGCTGTTTGCTCCTGGTGGCCTGCCAGAGGCAGAGAGAGCAACTACTCAAGCGTCTGTAAGACCCTGCTCACTCCGCTGTGGGAGGAATCCCTGCTTTTTGCATTAAGCATCGGATGCATTTAATTTTGCTTTTAACAATATAAAAAAAATCTGTGGCAACACTTTCCCTTTCAGCCATATTCATGCACTCAAATTAGAGACTTCTGTGGTTGCCTCCATAACTTCTCCATTTAGCACTGAAGTGCTTATTTGTCTGTGCCATAGCAAGAAGGTAACTTCAGAAAGGAACACAAATCTAAGTTTAAAAGTTTCTGAACACTCTACTCTGCCTTTCACAGACTCAGAGGTGAACCTGGATGTTCTCAGAAAGTCCATTCTGTCTCACTCTCCCTGACATTCTGTAGAGAGCGTCTCAGGATGCGGACCCACCTTTGAGAGATTTACCATTTAATTGACGTCTTTGTAGAAAGTTCCTCAGTTAATACCCAGGGTCATACTCCACTACCTCTTCCCTTAGTCTGCCCAGAGGCTCCACGAAAGCAGCAAAGGCTCCTTCTAAGAAGAACTACATTCTCTGGGCTCTTTTATTTGAAATGTCAAGTCCTTGATAGTGTAATCTAGATGATTCCCTCCTGGATCCAGACAGGAAGACAACATGAAAACTGATAATTCGGGGACAAGGACTCCAGCACAGCTGGAAGGTGTCTCAGTGGTCGCAGGCTTGAGCTTCAGTAGAATTGCAGCCGAAAGCATCATCTTCTGATTCTGCTGCGCATCGTCTGCTTTATGGGCTTTAGTTCTTGGGGGATCATTTCCCTCCTTTGCAAACAGTAAGGCCATCATACCTTTTGTGTGACTTTTCCTGTCTCATCCCAAATAGAGCCCTGACAATAGACCAAAGAAACTAAGTCCAACTCTCTGAACCATTTGGGTTTGCTTGTAGAAGTATGGGCTTATAGAAGTATGGGCTTGGCTTACATGCAGAAGTATTTACAGGAGCAGTGATGACTCAAAGGCAGCTGGATCATTTAAAAGCACACCCTAGTCACCTCCCTAGACCCCCTGCATGATTTGTGGTCAGCTGGAAAGGTCAGAGGTTCTCTTGCCTGAAGTTGTTACCACTTAACAGAACCTTGAAGAGGAGCCTCGGGGGTGTTATGTTTCAATGGTTTTCTAAGATTTAGGATTGTTCCTGAGTTTTGTCAGTTTCCTATGTTTCCTGAGTTGGGAAGAACCTCTCTCCACCCCACAGGAGGGAGTATTGATATTTGGAGGCAATTTCTCTACAACAGTTCTGCACAGTGGTTACTCTGAAGATTAAGCAAAACAATGTAAGAATGTTATAATTATAATGCATATTTATCTATAATCTCTACAATTACATCATAGTTAGGTACTTATAATTATCTCTTTCTACTTCCATGCTGCTTTTAGGAGCCTTGTTTAATATTTTGTTTGTTTGTATTTCAATGTTTTTAATCAATGATTGGTTTCATAAATTCATATTGTGTGGGTCATAAACTTGACATTTAAATAAATTAATGAAACTAGCCATATAGGCAATGCTGGAGAACATGTTGAAGAGAGTCATATTTCCCCCATTAAATACAAGTAGGCCTTCAAAGTATTCTTGTTTCTTCCATAAAAGGTCCAGAATATTGAAAATAACCAAGAACAACAGAGAAAAAGGAGAGAGAGAGAGAGACAGAGAGACAGAGAGACAGAGAGACAGAGAGACAGAGAGACAGAGACAGAGACAGAGACACAGAGAGACAAGGAGAGGGAGAGAAATATAGAGAGGGAGACAGAGACAGCGAGAGGGAAGGGGGGCTGATAAAATATAGTCCAGGGGTACAGTGTGGACATCATCTCCTGGATTCTGATAGTCAGGGTCCTCATCTGTATTTTTGCCTTCAAAAAGAGTCAAAGATCAGCAGAAAGTCCTGTTCCCAAAGATCAGGACAACCTACATCCCCCTTATTGTCCGTGGCAGTACAGACTTCAAGATAGTCATGAAATTACAATGATAAGAAATGTAGGCTGTCTAGAAGATGCAGATTTTGAGCATCTATTTTAACAATTGCCTATTTTCCTTTTTTTGATGTAGCTGTTTGTTCAGGCAGACCAGTGAACTGAAGGCTTTGGAATGTTTCCAAGGTATGCACTCCTGAGACTCCTCATTCCCTGAGAATCAGAAGGAAGGGTCCAGCTTCTGAATTTATAAATTTGGGGTGCTGTCTTGATCTCGCTGGGACCTCCAAATGTTAATCCTAAAGATGAGAGGAGAAAGACCACCAACCCAAATCATCATGGTCAAATTAATTAAAGCAAGCTTTTTGATTTGTGTATGATATCTGACGCCTCCTAAGGCAACAGGGTTCAAGAGGTCAGCCTTGGATGTGAGGAAGACAAGACTTACAGAGCTCAGGATGGGGGGGTTCCAAATGAGGGATTTGGCAGGCAAAATAGGTGGGGTTCCAGGAGCAGAACAAATTAGTCCCCCCCGAAACAATTACATGGCTACGAGGTGGACATAACAAGATAGTCAGTGGTGGCCATATAACCTTTCAAAACAAAGGTAGTGTTGCAAGATGGTTATTAACAACTTTTTAAAACAAAGGCATGATTGCAATTCCTGGAACGTGCAGTGCAGAACCATTTGTAGTTAAAGGTTATAAGATGGGTCATAGTCTGATCCTTGAGAAACGTAGGTTTGATCATAGAGAGGAATGAGCCTAATTTGTTTTTACTATAGGATGACATGTAAACCTAAGATGGAGGCAGGCTGTTTCTTCAGTAGCAAGTCATGAACAATCCAGCCTCCTTTTCCTGCAGAGTTATAGTGGTACTAGGGTCATCTCCTGTGTCACTGTGACATGCTTCAGTGGCGATGTGACCAGTTACATAAGAGGCTCAGCTTCAGCAGGCACTGGGGCACACTCAGCAAAGATGCACCCAGATTTGTGGCCCGTTGCCAACAATGAGTTGTCTTTTTTATTGTCAGCTCAATCCTGGGAAGGGGACACCATTGCTATCCCATCTTACAGCTGAGGTGACTGAGGCTGTGGAGGAGGAAAGCAAAGTGACTTACCCGAGGTCAAGAGTAATGTGCCTGAGGATTAGAACCATAATGTGAACCGTGATTTCACCTCCCTCTGTCTGAAGGCAGCACAAACACAATCATCTCATATAATTCAGCAGGAGCCAAAACCCACAAAAAATAGACCTGAGAAAACCATCTTTTGTTTTTCGCCTCTTCTTTAGTAACACTAATGCTTGAGAGATGGCATTTTCACAATGCAGAGGACCTGCGATGCATAATAACCCATTTTAAGATTTATGTGTGCCTGAATGCCAGCAAAGCCTGCCAAAAATACTTTCCTGGTTTGAAAAAAAAAATAAATGGATTTGGCTAGCTTTCACCTTTCCCCGTGGTTTTGAAAAGTTTCTTTTGCAGTTTGAAAGACAAAATACAGATTTAATTATCTTTTTCTAGATAATGTTCTAACCGCCTAATTACACTAAAAGCATTAATTGTAGATATGAACAGCGGTGCACAATAAAACATTTCCTCACGATTTAACCAGACTCACCAATTAAATAAAGTCCTGAACATCTTCCCTCAAACCCTTATTATCTCTACGTTTTCACAAACAAGTAGCTCATTTGCATGGAACCTGAAGCAGCAGATGCAAGATGCATGTGCTTCTGTGGAGGGAAATTGACATAAACAGCAGAGGAAGATGCTAAACGGGGGAATGTAAGCATGTATCTACACATGAAGGTCAATGGCAATGGCCATTTGCTTATGAGTGCATGCACACGTAAGTGTGTATGTGTGTTTGTGCGTGTGTGTGAGTGTGTGCATGTGCACAGACAGACACACAGCCTGGAGTGAAAGGGCAGAGCGATTGCAGGTGACTTCAGATTGTGGGTAACTCAAACCTCTGAAAGTGTTAAGCAGGGGAGACAGACTTGGTGAAAGAACCAGACTGCTGCTATTCTACCTATGAACAGAACAGTGCGGCTGTGGTGTCGGGCGTGTGGCTGCTACCCTACCTCCATTCAGCTCTCATCACTTCCATTGGTGGAGTTAAGATGAGAAAGCCCGGTGCACACTACAAGGCCAGCTGCGCTTTCCTCTCCATTTGTTTCATTCTTTTCCTTCTGCAGTTTAATTTCCCTGTGTTCGCCTCACAATTTAAATATTAATTCTGGTAGATTCTCCAGAGTTCTAGTCCCCAGGACAATTACTTGAAAGAAGAAATCTAATTGGTCCAACTTGGCTAAGGTCTGCCCTATTCACCAGCTGTGATTGGAGAATAGGAACGCAGCATGGGGGTGTGACCACAGGGCCCATTCCTTTGCAGATTGGAGAAGGTTTTTAGAAAGAGATGCAGTACTCATAACACTTTTGAAATAATTATAAACATTAATAGTTATAAATAAATGCTTAGTATAAGTATATATACACATATGTAGTTTTAAGCATAAATGTTTAATACTCCTCATTATAAATGGCAGATAGCATTTGCTAGCACTTTTATCTGTCAAATACAAAATGCTACAAAAATACAAGAAAAGGTCAATTCATCACTAACTAAATACTTCCTGTGTGCCTAATATTTACCACGGTCTGCTTTAAACAAAACCATATGGCTTTTGCCTCTGATTTAAAAAAAAAAAAATAACATGGAGGGCATGGCTTATGTGCTGCTTCTCAAAGCTGAGACTTCTGGCTGTAGGCAGGCCCGCATGAGTTTGAAGGGACTGTAAGAGGAGCTTAAAGTTCAGTTTGGTATGCAAAGAATGGCAGATAAAGTTATAAATGTAGACTGATCTACAGTCTCCGAGGGAAAGGTCTTCAATGCTGGAGGACCGGTTTGAGCTGGTGTCCTAGTCCCCGTTCTATTGCTGTGATGAGAGACCATGACCAAGGCAACTTACAAAGGCAGGCATTTAATTGTGGGCTTGGTTACAGTTTCAGAGGATTAGTCCATCACGATCATGACAGGATGCGTGGCAGCAGGCAGGCAAGCATGGCTCTGGAACTGTAGCGAAGAACTGACATCCGGATTGGCAGGAGTGGGGATGGGGGGCTGATGTGGGCTTCTGAAACCTCAAGGCCCATCTCCAGTGACACACCTCCTCCAACAAACCCATAACTCCGAACCCTGCACAAGCATTGCCACCAAATGAGAACTAAACATTCAAATATATGAGCCTCTGGGGGCCATTCTCGCCCAAACCATCACACTTGGCTTCAGAGACAGCGGTGAAGTGTTGAGACATTGATGCCCTATTAACAGGTTGCCTTTTGGAAGGTCTGAGTAGAGAGGGGAGGACAAGGGTTCTCCTCTTCTCCCTACTGCTCGGTATAGTGATGACTAGAATGTGCGAGCATTTTTCCACCCCCCACCCCACCCCGTCAGCAACCAAAGAGTCTTCCTCGGTGCTGGTCACTACCAGCTGAGCATCCTCATTCGATTCAATCCAGTTCAATCCTGACCCCGCCCATCTACTCGGAAGAAATGTCAGCTTCCACAAGTCTCAAGAGCTTAGTCACACAAGACGACAGCTGTAAACACAGGTTGTCACTCTTCTGACCAACTGCTATAAACTGGAGTTTCTAGAGCCACCTCCTTGGGTTTGGTTAACTTGCTGGCAGGTCTCACGGACCTCAGAACCACATCTACTAGTTTGTTGTAATGGTTATTGCAAAGGCTACAGATAAATAGACAATGTAACGGGTGCATGGACCAAGGCATGGAGGGAGTGTCACAGAGCTCCCCAGCCCTCTTTGGGTACACCTACACCTTCAAGAATCCCCACTTGTATCAAGATAGAGGGAGCCATTATGAGGTTAACGAGAAGCCTGGCACTAGGGAAAATCCCAAGTACCTACAAGGATGAGCCCAGCTAAGGCTCTAAGCAATAGTGGAGAGGGTGCCTGAACTGGCCTTTCCCATGATCAGATTGATGATTATCTTAATTGTCATTGTAGAACCTTCATCTAGTAACTGATGGAAGCAGATGCAGAGATCCACAGCTAAGCACTGGGCCGAGCTCCCAGAGTCCAGTTGAAAAGAGGGAGGAGTGATAATATGACAAAGGGGTCAAGACCATGGTGGGGAAAACCCCCAGAAACAGCTGACTTGAGCTAGTGGAAGCTCACTGATTCCAGACTGACAGCTGAGGAACCTACATAGGACCAAACTAGGCCTTCTGAATAATGGTAACATATGTGACTTAGGTAGTTTGTGGGGCCACTGGCAGTGGGATCAGGATTTATCCCTAGTGCATGAACTGGCTTTTAGGAGCCCATTCGCTATGGAGGGATACTTTGCTCAGCCTAGATATGAGGGGGGAAGGCTTGGTCCTGCCTCAATGTGATATGACAAACTTTTTTTGACTCCCCCTGGGAAGCCTTACCCTTTCTGAGGAGTGGATGGGGTGGGGAGAAGGAGGGGGAGTGGAAAGGAGGAAAAAGGAACTGGGATTGGTATGTAAAATTAAAAAAGATTGTTTTTAAAAAAAATTTTTTAAAAAAATCCCCACTTGTTCCTTTATCAGTACATTCCCCAAAACCTGCCCCTTTGGTGAGGGCTTCATTATGTGAGCATGGTCAACGCTCACTAAGACACCACTGAACACTGGTAATCAGCTGTGTCAGCTCAGGTTAACGGTCAGATAATGCAGCAGGAAGTCCCGCCTCTCTCATAACTTTCTGCTGGCCAGTGGTCACTCTCCTGCTATTTGGAGTTTCCAGCTGTCAGTCATCTTTCTAGCATTAGGAAGATGGTCACATTCCTTTGGGGAGTCTCAAAGTTTTAGAAACTGTACATCAGAAAAGACCAATTCTGTCTTCCTAATGTCACAGGAGGTTCACCTGATTAATGGATGAATCATTGAAGCTAGAAGCAATGACATCCAAGACGAGGCCTTAGTAGCAAGGGAGTGATAATGGGACCATTAAGAAAAGAGATGAATAGGAATAACCTCGGAGGATGAGAATTTATAGCGAACAAGAGACGTGCATATGAAGCTGTAGTAGGAAAGTGGTGGAGGTTCCTGTTAGACACATAATATATGGAAATAATAGAAGATCAAGATATCAAAGATCACTTCTGAGTTCCAATTTGACCAGTTAGGAAGTTGAAAGTACTAACTAACCAAAAACTGTCACTAATGAAAATCAATCACAGGGGAAAGGTCAAAAAAAAAAAAAACCCACATTTTTTGTTGCTGACCTTGAAGTGCAAGCAGAGCATAAAGTGTGCCGTGTACACACCTGATAGGGTTTCCCACTCAAGCAGTCAGGGCCCAGGAGCCACTGCAATGTGTCCTGATAGCAGAGTCTTTCACCTGTGTAGACATTTCTTCAATATCTTCCCTGACAGGACCCGTTTTTCTAGTTGGAAGGAGGAAGAGCTTTGCAGCTGAGGTATAAATAGGGATTAGTGAGTTTCTTCAGAATGCTTTTGGCCTCACTCAGCACAGCACAGCTCCAGCCAGACACAAAGCTCAGATGTGCCGAAGCAGTATCAGAGACAGTGGAAAACCCTCCAGCCTCTGTCTGTGATCCAAGAGACATGAACTTACAATCATCTAGACACAATCTTAAAAAGCTGCACATCTGCACTGGCCAAGATAGAGACACGGATGATCCTCACACAGAGGGGTAGGCTAAGATCAGAAAGGGGGAGGGGTGCAGAGGACACAACAATGGTTATCAGTCCAGCTTCATACTGTAATGAAGTAATCAGACCAATTCAGACAGATGGCAGAAATGTTCACCTGGATTCACGCTTTTGAAATACTTGTTATAGAAATGAGAGTTCAAGGCCCACTAGTATTGTGAGGTTGCCACTAGTACTTGACAAGAAACTGAAGCCATCAGGTCAGGTGACAACGCAAAGAGAATCCCTGTGTTGTGGACTCATTCCAGGAGCTACAGAGATAACAGGAGCCAATGGGATGGCTGCACTATTTTAGAAGCCATGGGAACAGGCTTCATAGCCAACCTTTCTAAAATACCACGTCAACAGTAAGTTTACAGGGGCACCTTTCATGGGCTTAAGGGCTATTTGAAACATCATTGGACTGTTACAGATTATTACAGCTCATATGCTTGGTTTACACTTTATACACACACCTGAATCACACACATACACATTGTACATGTACACATACCTTCCTACATATATACACTATTTTTAAAATACTGAAGATTGCTACCTAGACAGTGCAGGCAAGGCCAAACAGTTTCCCTGAGTTGAATATGAAGTGTTGAGGGGTTTGGGGGAGGACAAAGCTGCTTCTTGAGACAGAGCATTAGATCTGAACCTGCAGAGAATTTAGTTCCAATCTTGGCTAATTCTAGAAGGTGGCAACAGAGCCACTAGAAATGAGTTGACAAACCTATTTCTGACTCTCATTCTGACTGAAAATAACCCTTGTGCCTGTGAGGCGGAGGGAATCCATATACAAGGGATATTCGATTAGTAATAGAATGGCTAATTAATAAAAATGGTTGTGGTCTCCACATCACAGAGCTTAAATACAAGTTAAAAGGATAAAAATTTTCAAGTAATTTAATTCATTTCCCAAGACAAAGTTTAAAACAACGAAAGGGCTACAAATAAGTAAATAAATAATCCAACAGCATAGATAAATACAATGCCTGCTGCCTAATCAGAAACCATCAGACACTTAAATAAACACCAAGTCAGGAATCACATGGGGAAGAAAAGCCAGTCGATGGGATTTGATCCAGAAGTGGTACAGATAAAAAAAAGTCGATAGTAAAGAACATTAAGTTAACCATGGCGATTGCATTGCATGTTTAAGAATGGAAGCAAGCAAGGATGAGCTGCAGAAAGGGGTGGGAAACTCCTGCAGAGTCAGACAAAGGGCAAGGAAGGCCTTACAATGTCTGGTATGAAGACAATGCACTAACAGACATTCATTATAATAATTAATGAGTTTAAGAACAATGGTTTCAATGTTTTTAAAATAAAAACTGGGGGACAATAACTAAACTCACAGAAAGGCAGTGACTAGAAGTTGTTCCTAAAGGGATATGGGGAAATTTGGGGGGCAGTGCATCTCTGTCTTGATTGAGATGATGGTTCATAGACTATACAAGTATGAAATCATCAATTAAAAGCACTTAAAATATGTGTTATTGTGTATCAATTGTACTTCATGAAGATAAGTAGGGGCTGGGGAGAAACTGTCATATGTAAATTTTGAAGACCTGGGTTCAGTCCTCAGTAGCCATGTCAGATAAAAGGTATGGCAGCATACACTTGTGGGCCTAGTACTAGAGGTGTAGACTGGTGGATTCTCTGGCCAGTCAACCTTCCCGAACTAATACGCTCCAAGTCTATGAGAGATGCCATTTGAAAAATAAGATGAAAGCTCCTGAGGAAAGACATCTAAAGTTGACCTCTGACATTTATATGCACATGTACCACCCCACATGTACACCAGCATGCATGCTCACATGCATCCATACACACATAGGAAAAGATAAAAGAGAATAGATATAGAATCTTAAATGAGAGAATGTTAGATGTGAGCAGTAATCATTACAGAAGACTTCCCAGGAGTAAAAAGGGCCTTGAGGCAGGCCTTGCTCAAGTGGCAAAATAAATTCAGCGAGGTCCTTAGGCAGAGGACAGAGTACTGAGCACTAAGAAGCAGGAATTTGTCCGCTGGACAGAAGAGAAGAACGAGGCAAAGAGCAGAGCCAACAGTCTTCTTCCATTTTCAAGGGTAATTTCTTCCTGAAACCCTAATGAAGTAAATTCCTGTCCGTCTAAAACATAATTGCTGCTCATTTCAAGAGAGGCCAAGGCATCCTAAAAGCCAGAATTGTACCACTGATGTTAAAAGAACTCCAACTTGGTTCTGGATATTATCATGTCAGTAGCGGACACTAGTTCTAGCCATCATAGTATGTATTTTCTGCATTAATTATTCTGGGACATGACTGGATGTCTTAGTTTAGTTTCTAAATGGCAAATGAGTACCACATACTTAAACCATTTTAGCCCCCAATAGTAAATAAGTCAATAAAAACAATGCAAATAATGCATAGATTGTCATTTGTAACACAGTGACATAAACTTGCGAACCAGATATACTGGGAATATTGGACCACTGAGAAGATGGCGTCACAAAGCAATTGTTTCCAAGTGATAGATCAGTGGTTTCCTAAGAGCAGCAGGGTGTGCAGGGTGAGATTGCAAAGGAACGTGAAGAATCTCTTCTAGACAATCTGTTCAATATAGCTTCGAGAAAAGCATACAATCTGAGACAGTTCCCATATACATAGATAAGATACAAGTCAACACGGATAGTACATAAAATTTTGAAAATCTAAATTCATGTAGACCCAGAAAGGAGGTAAGCTAAGGGAAAAGTAAGAGTAGTTAAGAGAGGCATTTGAATGATGGATTGGGGTTTTGAATTTAGTCAGGAAACTTAGAAGATCTAGAAAAGTAGAGTGACCTCGTGAATGATATCTTGAAGATTAACCAATTCTGGGTGCAGAGTAGAATTAGGCAGATGATGCATGACATGGGAAATATTTAAGATGTTATCATGGGGCAACTGAGGAAGATAAGATGTGATTGTGAATTTTTAAAAAAAGTGACAATACAAACCCAAACACATCTAACATGAATAAATAATATGCATGGTGCTTCTCATGTACCTGACGTTATGTGTATCAGCTATTATATTATAGAACCCGCAACATTACTCTCCATGTTTCACAGCTGAGGAAACAAAGGAACTGAGAGATTAAATGATCATGATCCCAAGAGCTAGTGGAGGCTGAACTAAGGTTTGGATGACTCGGTTTGGCTACACAGATCCATAGTTCTCTGCTTCCCTCCAGTATTTATTTGACAGTTCATACCATGGCTATTGGGAATGTCACTAATGGAGCCAAAGATGATCCTGAGTATGACTGTAGGCAGACTTTTCTTTTCTGCCAGCCAGTTCACAAATAACTACACAGAAACTTAATATTAATTATAAATGCTTGGTTAATAGCTTGGGTTTGCTTTTAGCTAACTCTTATATCATAAATTGACCTACTTCTATCCATCTATGTGATGTCCCAAAGCTCATTTGCCTCATGTAGGTATTTCTCATCCTGCTTGATCTACATCTCATGGTGTCTCCTCAGACTCCTCCCTTCTTCTCCCAGCATTCTCTCTACCCCTCAAATCCTGCCTAGCCATTGGTCAGTCATCTTTGTATTAACAATGAGAGCAACACATCTTCACAGTGTACAGAGGATTAGAAGGATTATTCCACAGCATGGGTCCACTTCTCTCCCTGGTCACTGCTGTAGCCCAGGCAGTCCTCTCTCTACAGTGGCCCTGGTTGCTTTCTCCTTTTCCAAAGATGCTGCCCCTCCAGGCATCCTGCTCTCCGGTCAGATCTCTTTCCCACCAAAGTGTTCTTCCAGAAATGTGATCACATGATAACA
This sequence comes from Alexandromys fortis, assembly GCF_014885135.2. NCBI lineage: Eukaryota > Metazoa > Chordata > Mammalia > Rodentia > Cricetidae > Alexandromys > Alexandromys fortis. The sequence continues at coordinate 43,283,059 of NW_026067949.1, forward strand.
TTTCATTCAAAGCTCCTCTATGGTCTGGCCCCTCCAACCTTCTCATTCCTCATTTGCTTTTTAGGTTCTAGACATAAGCCTTCATAACTCTCATTTCTATGGCTTTGATGCTCTTTTTGTTGGGAATTCTCTTTTCCTTCTATCCAGCCTCCCCCCGCCACCTCCCCCCGTTCCTGACTACTTCTACAAGGCCGCTTCTTCAAGAAAAACTGCTGCAATCTCCTGGCCAACATTTGCTCCAAACTTCCTCCAATGTACCTGGGCATCACAATTCCCCTCCACCTTGTCACTACCAATTACACTGCATTCTAAACTCGAGCTTAGTGAGTGGCCGCTCCGTTGACTCTGAAGCTCGGAAAGATAATGATTACTGTTTATTTTACTCCCAACACTCAACACAATACACTGCAAGGGGCCTGCTTGAATCCTTCCAGTTGAAATATAAGTGAATATTGGGTTTGACAGAAAATAAAAAAGAAATCCAACCTTCTTTGAAAACCTTAAACCTTTGAAAACCTTAAAACTTTTGGCAGAATTGGGGAGCATTTGGGAAACTTGTTTTTGGAGGTGGTGAGCAGGGAGATATTCAGTTGACATGTTGAATTTGGTGATAAGCTGCCATGGAAGAAGAAATGCCCTGTGTGCTGCTATGACATGGCAGGGCATGGGTTCACTTGGGGATGAGGCTGCAGAGTCAGACTTGCTCATTATCATTTTAGAGAATTTTCCTCTCCTTGCCTTGCTCAGTAGTTTTTACCTAGGCTGATTATTGCTTTATTACAGTGAAACAGAAACCAGATTCATACCAGGCATATTCCATACATGAAGGGAGAACCGATTTCCTCTGCATCTTTAAGAAAGTTTGTCCGTGTCTTATGTGCTTTGCTATTTCTCGCTTGGATGGAGAGGCAAAGAGTGGGTTTCAGAGATAGGAGCCAAAACTTGATCAATTGAATCAAGTGCTCTTGATTCAATTACACAGCAAATAGAAATGCTGTTTCTGGTCTTGCAAAAAAATAATTTTCCTTCTCTACACATCATTATTTGATAAGGGCTTTAAAAAAGGGAGACTTTCGGGATGAAGATCTGGAAGTGCAGTTACAGCATCAACTGTACCCAGCTACAGTACTCCTGCTGCAGGGGCCTGACTAAGAATTCGGAAGTACTTTTCTCAAAAGATGGGGATCAGTCTGAAACAGCCTCTGAACATGTTTTGGTAGTCTGGCTATCAGAAAGTTCCTTCTAGAGGACCTGCGAACATCTGTCTATCCCACAATCTAAAAAACGAACCAGTCATTTCCCTCTGAGAACTGATATGAGGAATTTCTATGTCTGGGCTGAGGCCAAATATTTCTTCCTTTCTGATAAATCATTCAGAGAGAGGAGAAAAGAGAAGGAGGGAGGAAGGACAGAGAGTGAGATATTGATTTATTTCACTCTAGTGCAGAGGATTTCTCTTAATAACTCCCTATCTATAGAAATAGGGTGCTCTGCACTGAAGACCTGAAGATATCCATATACTCCTGGATGCAAACCCTAGCTCTATCTCTTGCAAGCAATTTAGCTTTGAATTAAAACTTAAACAAAGGGGAAGGCTTATGGCTGAAACAAGGAGAGTTCAGGGAATCTGGCTTGGGAATCAACAGAATTGTGGAAGGCAGCAGGGAATTCAGGTTGGGTACTTAGACCTGGAATCACTTTTCACATGAAGCCACTTCAGATTTATGCGAAATTCTGTTGTGGAATATTTATTTACATTGTGAAGATGTGTCTTTGCCAAAGTGCCTTCTGATTGGTTTAATAAAGAGCTGATGGCCCATAGCTAGGCAGGAAGATGTTAGGCATAACTTTTGGGGGCAGAGAGTATTCTGAGAAGAAAGGTGGAGTTGCCAGCCAAACTTGGAGGTATAATAGGGAGGCCACTTGTTGGTTCCTGGCTGGTTAGACCTGAAATAATCACACAAAAACTGTATTAATTAAATCACTGCTTGGCCCATTAGCTCTAGGTTCTTACTGGCTAACTTTTACATATTAATTTTACCCATTTCTATTAATCTGTGTATCGCCACATGGCTGCAGCTTACCGGCTGAAGTTCTGGCATCTGTCTCCAGCAGGGCTACATGGCTCTCTTTAATTCCGCCTCCTTTCTCCCAGCATTCAGCTTAGTTTTCCCTGCCTTGCTCCATTCCCCTATAGCTCTGCTGTAGGCCCAAAGCAGTTCCTTTATTAAGCAGTGGTATTCACAGCATACAGAGGGGAATCGCACATCATGGAGGGAGCAGGATGGACAGTATGGAGATGAGGTAACACCACATGGCAGAATGTAGATTAATACAGATGGATTAATTTAAGTGGTAAGAACGAGTTGAGAACAAGTCTAAGCTAATAGTCACCGTGTCATTATTAGCCTGCTGGTGGTCCCAATGAGAACGTACTGCTACGAAACTCTGCCTGAGCTAACACATGGATTAGAGTGTCACCTCATTGTCCCACCAGTGCCAAAGGGGACACGACAATATAGGAAGTGATGTGGTGCAGAAGACTGAATATAGGCAGTTTTTTTTTCTTTTTAACATTTTTTTCTAAGCTGCAGTACTTGGCAATTCTAAGCAAGTATACCCAAAGCAAAATTATTCTTTGGGTTGAGCTATGAACCGAACACAATTTTATACAGCTTTCAAAATTTCCCCAACTTAGCTCATGGTGCCAGACTCCATGCTTCCAGACTGATGGGTCTAAGAGCATGTGTCAGCAACGGATGCAGAGGAGCGTTGTGACGGGTCCCAGAGATTCTGATCAGATACGCTGTGCTCCGGTAACAGCAGCAACCATGGCACCTCCCCAGCTGGGGATGCTACAGTCTTCCTTAGAAGAAAGAAACAGTTAAGGCTGTGGCAGCTGGGGGGCTGTTAACAGGTGGAGCACGAGAGACCTGAGAGAGCTCTGTGGGTAAAGTGCAAGTCTATGAGAACCACGAAGACCTCAGTTCAATACCTAGATCCTACGTAAAAATGCTGGCTGTATGGCATGGCCTGGTAACTCCAGAGCTGGAGAGGCAGAGACCAGTGGATATTTGGGGCTTACTGACCAGCCAGTCTTGGCTAATGGGCAAACTCCAGATTCAGTGAGTGACCCTGCCTCAAAAAATAGTTTATCTCCTGAGGAATGATACCTAAGGTTGACTTCTAGCATGTGTCCCACACGTGTGGTGTACACCCACATGTCATACAAACAGAGCACATGAGATGCTGGGTGTGTGGTTATATGTGCTCAAGAAGTGACTACGGTTATTTTGGGCAGACATGCAAACCCTGAGGAAGGAACTGCTGTCTTTCCGGACTCATGAGTGTGTTAGGTAATGAAGGCAGAAGAAAAGCTGAGGATTTTAGGTAAATTAAAAATTCTGAACACTGCTGCCACAGGTAACAAATTGGGAGGTAATTAACCACATTAAATGAGAATTTGTCTCAGAGTTTCTTCAAACAGCCCGTTTCCCTTGTCACTTCAAGTATTTGATGAAAATTCATTACCCACGGCATCGCTTACATAAAGCATGCTCTTGCCTAGTGATCACAGCTGATTTATTTCATTATGGGCAATGTTTCTCAGATGGGACTCACCCCTACACTATTAACAGGCAACCTTAACAACACCTTATCTTAATCTGCTTTGTGCAGCTACAACAGATTCCCACAGCCGGGTCATTTGCAAAGAGCTGGTTCTTTGATTCAGTTCAGGAGGCTGGAGAGGCCACAGTGGCTGGGGCTGGCATTGGAGGGAGGGGCTCCCCCATGGTGGAGGAGGCCAGGGTGAGAGAGCACGTACACAGGCACCCATAGGTTCTCCCCATGGTGGAGGAGGCAGGGTGATAGAGGATGTACACACGTACCCATATGCATGCATGTGCAGGTACATGCTAGAGATGTCATGATAAGCTACAGCCTATCATTTATTCCTCCAAAACCCACTCCCGCCATCACTAGCCCACTCTTAAAATAACAGCATCAAAGGTCCCACCTCCCAACTCCATCATACCAGGGACTAATTTTCTAGCACATTGTCTTGAGGGGGCACATTGGAAACAGCACAATTGGAAATAAGATTTGTCTCACTTGCCCCCACTGAGACTCCTAGCAGTCCTGGAGAGGGTGCCTGAACTGGCCATGTGCTATTAGCAGTTGGGTGGCTTCCTTAATTGCCATCAGGGGTACTCTATCCAGTCACTGATGGAAGCAGAGGCAGAGATCCACAGACAAGCACTGTGCTGAGCTCTGAGAGTCTTGCTGAAGAAAGGGAAGAGGGATTTACAAGCTGGGGGCGGTCATGATGGGGGAACCCACAGACACAGCGGATCGGAGCTCTCGGGAGCTCATGAACGCTGGGCCAACAGTCAGGGAGCCTGTGTGCGTGACAGTCATGTAGCTGGGTCTCTTAGTGAGGCTTCTAACAGTGAGAGCAGGACCTCTCCCCGGCACATAGCTGGCTTTTGGTGACCTGTTCCCCACGTTGGATTGCCTGGAGATAAGGGAAGGAGCTCAGTCCTGCCCCAACTTGACGTGCCCTGTGCCATGCTTTGCGCAAGCCCATGGGAGGTCTGCCCCTTTTGGAGATTGAGTGAGGATGGGGAGGGGAATAGGTGGGAAAGGGAAGGGGGATGAGAGGAGGGGGGAAACTGGCTGGTATGTAAAATAAATTTAAATATGATTTAAATAATATTAAAAAGAAAAAAGTTTGTCTCACTCAAGTTTTCTGCTAGTCACAACTGTATGCAAGCTGTGAACGTGCACATGGTTTTATAGCCTTGCAATAACTGCTTCCATTCTTTATCCGGGGACAGAATGGTAGCATGGTTTCTGCTTCCTGCAGGTGGCCTGTATATCTGTGAAAATATGCGGAGACATAGAAAGATTTCATGGGGGAAAACAATGAAACACAAGGGCTCTCTTGGACCCTGGTGACAAGTTGGGTTGTGCTGTGCATTGTGGTTCAGTCCACCGCCTCCCATCTGCCTGCCCTCAGTCCTAGTTTGGAAAAAGCTCGCTGTCATTAGGGAAATGCAGTATTGAAGCTCCCTGGTCAGAAAGAAGGCTAATAATGAGGAGAACTGAGTCTCACCAAGGACCATCTGTAGCTTACTCGGGGAGCTCTGGCCTTGCAGTCCTCAGAGGCAGGGCCCTCCGAGCTCCAAATGCTGCTCCTATCCTTCCAGCCTGGAACACACAAGCCAGTGACAAGCCTTGTTCTCATGGAGATGTCTTTCAGGCTCTAAGCACTGCAGCCCAGTGCTCTCTCAAAGCCTGAAACTTAGGAGACAGTTTCAGAGGCAGGAAGAAAACTAAAGGGCTACATCACAATGCACTCAGGAGGCAGAGGCAGGAGGATTTCTGTGAGCTCAAGGCTGACCTGGTCTACATGGTTTCAGGGCAAGTCAGGGCTACATAGTGAGACCCTGTCTAAATAAATAATAAAAAATTAACGATTATTTATAATAATACATAATGCTCTCATATTAATATAATAAATAATTAATTGTTTGTCTCAGCATTTCACTTGTCCCTTTTCTAAATGATTTGACCGGCATGCTCAATCTAATCTATAGCATATTTGACAAACTATATACGGTGTGTACGAAGTTAGCTGTACTAACAGCAGAGGGTTTCCCACACAGCAAGGCCAAATGGAAACATTAAACACATATAGGAGGGAAAAGAGAATTGTAGTAGTCAGTGAAAAGACTCTTGAATGTAAAGAAATATCTGTGTGTGTGTGTGTGTGTGTGTGTGTGTGTGTGTGTGTGTCCCTCCTCTGTATTGTTTTGCTACCTGGGTGCCTTGCTAATAGCAGGCACTCCAGACACAGCTGCTGAACTAGACAAGCCAAGGGTAATCTGCTAAATGATGCTTAAAGTTTGCAGTAGAGGCAGTGATGGTGAATTTTGATTGTGAACTTGACTAAGCTAAGAAATGACACGGACATTGGTAAGGGCCACCTTTGCAACGGATGAGAGACCATTTCTAGAGAGGATTAATTGAGGGCAGAATACCCACCTTGAATATGGACAGCACCATCTCATGGGCTGGGATCCCAGACTGAATAAAAGAAGAAAAGGGAAAACTGAGCTAAACAGCAGAATGCCCCTCTCTGTGTTCTGATTTGCTGAGATGTGAGCAAGAACTGCCACTTGTTCCCGTCACTACAGAGCCAGCTGCCTCTGGGCCCTGCCTGCAATGGCCAGCTACATTCCCTCACCCTATGCCAGATCAAAGAGCTCCCCCCTCACGTTGCTTCTGGTCAGGCATTTGGTCAGTGCAGCAATTCTAGGGAATGTGTTCTAGCTTGCACCTCATTGCATAGATAAAGACAGGCTATCCAGTCCAAAAATAACCAGGTGTGGGCCCCGGGCTCTTGTTGAGTGCTAGTTCCTGGCCTGATATACATATCTTTGGAAAATGCCTTTAAAGTTTCTGGATATTTTAATAAGGCACAGGTCATATTTAACTTTTTCTTCTCTTTTTCTCTACATCCTTCCTTCCTTTCTTTCTTTCCTTTCCTTCTCTCTTTCTGATACATTTTTGGGGATATATGGGGACAGCTTGCACTTCATTGGGATTCTGCCCAGAGAGAACACCCAGGAAACATGGACATACAGCCAGACACTACTTTGTTGAAGGATGAGGGAAGCAGATCAGTCACAGCTGAAGCCATAGGAAAAAGACAGCTACCTAGGTTAATTCCTAAAAAGCATCTCTTGGAAATCACTACCGGATCACAGGAGTAAGGGCATTTGGACCCAGGATCCAGTCCCAGATGTCAATGTAATTGCTTAATGTTTGTTGAGCTCTTACTTGACAACAGGTATTGTGAAAAGCATTTTTAATGATCTATGGTTTTTAGTACACATCATAGAAATTCTGACCAACAGTGCCTTAATTCTCAAACTATACTTTCTTCCTTAACAGGAAGTCTAAGCTATGTATTTTTAATTAACAGGCCATCTATAGACAGTCATCTCAGGTGTCTGGCTTGGCAGTTCAACAGTATCGTTAAGGAGAAAAACTCTTTTCTTCTCTTATGTAACTCTTAGTGGGTTGACTTTATCCTTGACTTCCACAAAACGTCAACCACTGTGCCAGACATCACATCTGCACTAAAGACAAGCATGAAGAAAAAAAATTAGTAACCAAGAGTCTTCACCCTTCTTACACAGTCCTTTTATAAGGAGACAGAGAATTTACTAGCAAACCCTTAGCCTCTGTTTCATCTATTTTGTCAACCAGCACTGGAATACACTGATTGCCATTAGCAAGTCAGGAGATTAGGGAGGCAATAGGCAGCTTTTATTCTCCTTGGGAAGATAGGCAATAAGAGATTAAGACTAGCTATTGAATTAGCCAGACAGTGTCTACCTTCCATGAAGTACTGATTAATGCTGACTATAAACCCTTTGAATGCAAGAACTGGTGGTACTTCTAGTTTGGAATAAGAGGATTAAATGAATAAGAAAAAGTCACCCAGCGAAGACATGGTTTGGCTTATTGTTTGAACCATTACAGGCAGCTGTATATAATATCATGGTAGTTGCAAGAGCAAGAGACATGAAGACAGACTGTTTTCTCATGTCTGACCCAAGGTTTGCTGCTCTTTAGCTGAGAGCACACTTAATAACCCAGCTGAGTCCCACTGGGAATGAAAGAATTCAAACCTAAGAGTTTGCCTGTGGCATGAATCCATTGGTATGAAGTTCAAATACAAGCAAAGTAAGTCTAAATGGCACAAATTGGGATTCGAACTACTTTGAGGGAGTCATGTGATGAGAGAATATGAGAGAAGTTTCCAGAAGACAGAAGGTCTCAGATACTTTTTGACTATGAAAACGGTGGCATAAAAATACCCCCTGGCAACCAAAAGAGTCCTTAGAGTGCTTTTTTTTCTTTTGAGACTGCCTACTGTGTGGTATGTAATGGCTGAATTCAACCCGAAATGATCCAAGAGAAGGTACCATACCTATGTCCATGTTCCTTCTTCCCACCAACTTCTGAAGAACATCACTAAGATGTCTTTAACATTTGAAGCCTCTGTCAATCATCAGATGGTATACTTTCTCAGTAGTGCCTCCTGGGACTGAGCACTTCAGGCCTTCTCAACCCAGAGGAAATGAGCTTTGGTGGAGCCTTGGCTGACAAAGTCAGAAGTTAAAAAAAAAGAATAGGATCTTTTTCCCAAGAGGTACAACATTCTTTGTTAATGTTATTTTTCTCATTAGCATATTAGTATGCATAGCAGGGACAGAGAACTGATGTTGTCAGTAGAGCTGACTGTGTGGATGGAGACGCTGAGTCATACAGCCTGTCTGCAGACTCTGATTTAGTCACTCTCTGCCCACTGTTGGGACCAAATTGGCAATGTGGCTCTTCTAGTAAAAACAGTGTCTTCTAAAGCAGAGTTCAGTGGCTTGGGGGCACACACATTCTGTCTAGACATATGACGGTTTTAAAATACCATATGGTTAGAGCACACTCTGAGTGGCAATGAGTTTCCAGATAGGACATGAAACTTCTAGAGCACTGGGTGCTCTGAGCAGCCCCAACCAAAGACAGCATGGGTCACATTTGTGAGCTAGTTATACTCACATGAAAGAATATAACGACCCAGCTGAGATACTGAAGGAAAACCCAATCTCTCCCCATCCTGGAGTTCCCAATGTCTATTTAATGTGGCCATAGTGAGACAGGCTTTTCATTAAGCCATGTCATAAGGTAGTATTTCAGGAGCTGATGGCTCTGACCTGTATCATTATTGTGGAAAAGAAATCCCGGACTCGAGATGTGTGTAGCTCAGTTGATAGATTGTTTGTTTAACACATACAAGGACCTGGGTTCAAGTCCTAGCACCACACAAAACTGTGAACCTGGACGTGGTGGCTCATGCCTGAAACTCCAGCACTCGGGAGGGAGAGGCAGGATGCGGGTCATCTTCAGCTTTATAGTGAACGTAAGGCCAGCCTAGGCTACAAGAGGACTCCTCAAGAGAAAAAAGAAAGCCTTCTGTCTCCAAAACTAAGTCATCAGAAATAGCAGATGTCTTTGTAAAGCCCATCTGTAATTTCATGTTAACTATTCATTTTTATGCAACTCATAAACATGTGAAAGACGTAGGGGGCATGTTTCTATCATGACCCAGCTTTTAAACCAGAAAGCACTTCTGTCTTCAAAGGATAGAAAAATCCCTGCTTTTCTCATCTTTGCTGAGCATGTTCTCTGAATCAGGCACTAACACATCAAGGATGAGGCTCAGTCCTGTCAACGCAGTGGGAGGAAGCAGAGACGAAATGATTGACAGGAGAGTATTACTACAGTTCGCGCCCATATGAAGCCCGAACAAAGGCGTTCTGTAGTGGGAGTGTATTTCACAGAGGAGGTCGGGCTCCCTTTCTCAGAACTGGGCTGGCAGACTAGAATCAGGGAGGCTGGAGTCAGACTAGGAAGACCAAGAGCCAAAAAAGGGAGGCAGGACATTTCAGGAACTCATGGTGGTTGTGCGCCAGAGTGTTCAGGATCTATACTGAAGAAGGCACAGTGGGAGCTGTGGGAGCATTGAACTTCAGAAGAGTTCATATCATTATATACCATTTTAAAGAGCATTCTAATGGCCCACACTAGATACTGGAGAGAGAAGAGGAAAAGTTTTCAAACGTGGGTTCCACAGTTCACAAATGCGCCTGCACTTTCCAGCCATAGAGCAACTAACAGGCCAGGCTTGGGCAAGATGGTGTAGGTTCGAGTTTCAGCTTAGAAAACTTAGTTTCCTTTTCTGGGTCTGGCTCTGGTTATTTGTGAAACTTAAGACAGAAGATGCTAGTCTTGTGAAGGTTAGATGGAAGTCACAGGGTGTGGCTCAGCCTAGGCCCTGCATCCAGCACTCACGCATTCCCTCAATGTGTGTGTGTGTGTGTGTATGTGTGTGTGTGTGTGTGTGTGTGTGTAAGAGAGAGAGAGAGACAGTATGTATGTGTAAGAGAGAGAAAGTGTGTGTGTGTGAGAGAGAGAAATGTGTGTGAGAGAGTATGTGTGTGAAGTGCGTGAGTGTGTATATATGTGTGAGTGAATGTGTGTATGAGAGTATGTGTAGTGTGTGTGAGAGAGTATGTGTGTGTATGAGAGAGAGAATGTGTGTATGAATGTGTGTGTGAGTATGTATGTGTGTGAGAGTGTGTGTGAGTGTGTATGTATATATATGTATGGGAATGTGTGAGTGTGTGTGTGTGTGTGTGTGTGTCTGTGTGTGTGTGTGTGTACATGCCTCTGGCTCCTCAGAGGCTGAGCTAGAGCTGTGTAGAGTGACTGTCAGCATTTAACACGCAGCCCTTCTGCCGCCCAGGCCTCCGCCAGGAGACCACAGCCAGCACTTCATCCTAACTTGGCAACCACAGAAGGGAGCTGGCTGCACTTTTATTAAGTTTCAGCAAGTTTGCCAAAGCTTTGTCATGTCTTTTCTCAGGTAGCTGACAAGCTGGGGGCAAGGGAGGACAAGGAGAAAACAGGAAATGGACAGTCTTATACCCAAGCTGCGTGAGACTCCAGCATCAGCAGAGGGTGCTGCTTGTGGACGTTAGGGACAGGGGCGGGGGTTAGGGTGGTGACACGTGGATGTGTCAGGAGGCTCAGAGCAAACTCTTTAGTCAACAGTGCCTCATAACGCCTCCCACTGGTGGGAAAAAATGCCTGAGTGTCCCATCTATCAGCCCCAACCCCTCTTCTTCACATGGTAGAAAACCAGAGATCAAGCCAAATGCTCAGTCTTTCACATATCAAAGACCTGTAAACCAGGACACCGATGTTCTACTCAGGACAACACATTTGGGGACAAGTAATTGAAGAATGTTTTGTTTTGTTTTGTGACATCTGTCAGATCATCTTGCAGCACGGTAGGTGGAGTCTGACCAAGCCAGGATCAGCCGGTGCTCGTAAATCCACACGGAGTAATTTAAGATTAAGTTGACCCTGTGCCCTTTTACCACACATCTGATCTGAGCTACTCCCCCTGGGGGTCATGCATCTGACACAGGTGGGCCTGATACTGCCCAGACAGTACGCACCATGGCTGCTAATGTCACTTTGCCTTTAAGCAATGTTGGTGCATCTCTAAGAGAGAGATAACTGGGTTTTATGTCTTCAACCTAGTAGCTTCCATTTTCTCAAGGAAATACTAAAAGTCCTTCGGTTTTCCAGAGTAAAGTAGCTCTGCTGTGGAGGGAAAACGGACAGAGTACAATGCTTTTCCAGCCTTCTCTGATGTCTCCTGGGGGCTCTTGCCTGCTAACTCTGTAATGGCAGCTGGTAGAGTTAGGTCTTGCAGCCATGTTGAGGCTGGGGCACAGGTTACCTGGAAGGGTCAGACATTAAGTGCTCAAGTTCTGACTCCGTCTTCAGAGACAACGCCCAGGTGTTGTTCTTGATATTGAAAGGTGCATCACATGGCTTTCCCTGCCTGTGTCTGCTCCCGTGTTTGCAGGTGAGGGGTTCCAGCCCTGACTCTTTTCTTCAGATGTTCAGAAAGTGTGTGCTCCTACCTGTTAGACCTCTTTAGTTTGTTGTGCCTATGAGAAAATCAGTTGTCCATATGAAAAAAACAGAAACCATATGCCACAGAGGTTTTGAATAATGAAACTTTAACTCCAGAATGTGATGAGCTTAGAGACAGCTCTTTCGGAGCTAATTAGGGTTGGGGAGGTCTTGAGAGAATGGGGGCTCCTACTGATGGAATTCATGTCCTTATAAAGGACATCATAGTGCTCAGGAAGATGAGATGGAAGAACAGTCCAGAAGTTCAAGATTGCCCTGGATGAGATAACGGGTTCTAAGTTAACTTGGGCTACAAAGTGAGACCCAGTCTCAAAACTATACACACACACACACACACACACACACACACACACACACACACAAGAAAAAATAAGAGAACATGAGAGAGAGACATGCTGTCTCTCCCCATTCCATGCTCCACCAAAATTCCTAAAGAAAAAGCACGTGAGAACATCTAGTTGATGACCATCTATAGACCAGGACGAGTGTCCTTCATCCGAAACTGAATTGCCTAGCACAGTGACATCGGGCTTCTCACCTTCTATAACTGAGATGCATTGTGTTAAATACTCAGCCTACAAGTTAGTTATTGTCACCACCACCACCCAGAAAACAAATGCATATGACAGTCTCCAAGATGGTCATAGTATGTTCATCTGGGGTGTTTTATGCTAGTAAAAGATCTGCCTTTAGGTAGGCAGGGCAATGGGATACAGACAATATAGCAAAGCTAAGTCTTTAATATCTTATGCGAGTCATGGTGCCCAACATTGTCATACAATTTTGTGTATTGTTGCTTGGTTAGAAATTGCCTGAGCTGGACCATAAAGTACTTGAAATAAGTACAAAGTTGGTAGCCATAGGAAGCAGACGACCACCTCCAGATCTCTCTGGAAGCAGGCAGGATGGGAACAGAAAAGTAAATTAGTAAGAATTGCACAAGGAAGCGGAAGTCTCCAGCAACAAACCAGCGCTTGGAGCATCCATTTTTCGACCTATAACAATATAACAGAATAGCTTTTGGCCCTGCTGGATATAACAATGCAAGTGTCATCCTAAACAACAGATATATTAGGTGGCATCGTGTACAATTATTATCATTTTATGAACAGCTCAAATGTTATCTCTTCCGTGACTTCTCTAAATGTCGATTGAAAATGACATTTGGATATTTTTACATCCTGTAGTGCAGAATTTATTAATCTTTCTCTGAGGCTTCAAGTGAACCTTGGCTTTACTTTTATAAAGCACTTATAACATCACGTTAGTAGGAAGTTGGGTATGGTTTCTGTCCTGCTCTACAGTGAACTCTGAAGACAGAACTGTGAACAGAGAAACTACTCAGCCAGCATTGGGAAAAATGAGTTGAGTGGATGATGAATGAACGAGGTGAATGGTAAATGGAAGAATGAATGGCGGATAAATTAGTGAGTTAATTCACGAGGAGTGAATGAATCTGTGCTCTTTTTGGTGAGCCCTCATTTACCTTTGACCCGACTTCCAGGCTGAGGCTGACGATCTCTATCTGCCCATTTATGAAGCTCAGAAGTGTGTTTAAGCTCCGCCATGTCTTGAGTCAGCCATGGGCGCTGCCATGATATGGAGGCAGTAAGCTCCAGAGTAACATACAAATATTCCATACTTCACTAATACCCATGTCAAAGATTCCTTGGCTACTGGAATACACCATAACAGCCTGGACTTCTGTGTAGCCTAAGTTTGGAGGGCTGTCCTCTTATTTCCTAAGGAAGCAATTGTGTCACCATCCACATTCAGAGCCAACTCCTTAAAACATTATTTCGTTGCCAGTCACAAGTTCCCTAACACTCAGTCTAGCCTCTGACCAATGCTTTTAAAGTAAAATTAAACCAGTCATGTTTAAGGACATCCAAATGTTAAGTTCAGAGTAGGCTCTGTAGTGCATATGCCATTAGCCCCTGAATCTGTCACAAGGCATCAGACAAGGTGGCAAATTCTATCGGGATGCCCAGAATGCCTCCCATCTGGTCTCCTCTCCCTTTCTTGGCTAGTATCCAGCCCCTGCCCTGCTCTTTCTGAACACTATTTAGGCTTGCCCTTACCACTGTGAATTCTTAAGAGGAGACTCCTCATGGATGTAGGGTAGATAGTTGAGGACCTAATATATTAATGCCTAATATATTATAGGCTTATATTATGGCAGAAAGACAGAGTGAAGCAAAGATGTGGCCCTCAAATAATAACAGACAGGCAGTTGTCACCTACTAGCGAAATGACATGTGGACTAGATGAGATGACATTGGACTAGTCAGGAAGAAAGGATTTTGTTTTATCTTTATATATGTATATATGACTGTTTTGCCCACGTGTATGTCTGTGCACCATGCATGCAGTACCTGTGGAGACCAGAAGACAGCATTAGATCCCCTTGAAACTGGGCTTACGGGGAGTTGTGAGCTGCTATTAGGGTGCTGGGAATCGAACCTGAGTCCTCTGGAAGAATAGTCAGTGTTCTTAATCCCCAAGCCTTATCTCCAGCCCCTTGGGAAGGAAGGCTTTAAGCATTTGGTTTTCTCTTCCTTCTTTGCTGCCTGTCTTCTACAAGTACTTATTTAGTGTTTACTGTGACCTGGACATTGTCCTTAGGTAAAGCACAACAAATAATCCCATGTCTTTGTACCCTTCTAAGCTTACATTTTGGTACAAATGAAAATAAGTAACTCCAAAAAGAGATACAAGTACACAAAAAAAAATAGGTAAAAAAGTAGGTCAGTTCCTCAAAAAGTTAAAGAGGAACCCTATGACCCAGAAATCTCACTCTTGGGTCGATACCCAAAGGAACTGAAAGCAGGAAGATAGCAGATCTCTATACACTTGTACTTGTGTCCATGGCAACAGTCTTCTCAATGGCCAAAAGACGGATGATAAGCTGATAAACACAAGGTGGAATAGATGGGTGGATGGATAAATGGATGGATGGACGGATGGATGGATGATAGATAGATATATGGCTGGATGGTGGATAGGTGATGGGTGGATGGATTAGAAAGATAGATAGATAGATAGATAGATAGATAGATAGATAGATAGGTGATGGATGATTAGATAGATAGATAGATAGATAGATAGATAGATAGATAGATAGATGATAGATAGATAGATAGATAGATAGATAGATAGATAGATAGATAGATAGATAGGACGGACAGATAGGTAACAATACATAGGGCATTCTAGCACATGCTATTGCATGGGTGAGATTTGAAGACTTTAGGATAAGTGAAATAAATGTATATTAAAAGGACCAAGCCTATATGATTCAACTTTCATGAGACCCCTAAATGATCAGTTTACACGGAATATAGAAAGACCCTTTGCACGAGCTGCAAAGAGTGAGGGGAGGGGAACTTGACAAAATGAGAAGGTTGTAGAGATGGATGGTGACCCCCCGAGACAATGTTAATAAACTTAAAGCCGTGAGATGCACACAAAGATTGTTAAGACGGTAAACACTGGCTATGATTTTTACCACGCAGTCTTTCTTACTCTTTAAAAAGAGAGATGTGAAGCTGGGGTGGGGATGATTTTAATTAGAATCGTCTGAGAAGAGCTTCTGGGGTGATTCTGAGTCAAAGCTAATCACAATGAGAAAAACCTAAGATGACACGGGCTCTTTCTGATTTCGTTCTAAGTACAACGGGATGCGTTTGAAGTGTTTTGATTAGCTGAAAAGTGAAACCAGACATGATAGCACACACTTTTGACCTCAGTGCTCAAGAAGCAGAGGTAGGTGGATCTCTGGAGTTCCAGGTCAGCCTGGGCTACATAGTGAAACCTTGCCATGAACAAAAAGAAAAGAAAAAAGAGCAAACACCTTCAAAGATTTTAAGATTTACTTGAAAGATTTTCTCGGCTGTGTCTGAAAAGCGCACAGAGGTTTCTTCTGGGCGAAACCCAGAAGCCAAGAGGCCTTTTAAGAGGCCCCTGCTGTTAACTCGGGGTGTTGAGATGATTATGAAGAAAGCGGGTGTATCAGGTTACAGTTCAAGGGAGTGACTGACTGAGAACTCAATTTGGGTATGAGGGACAAAGGCTGGCGTATCTATTTTCAGTTGAGAACTTTGCATTTGGGATTCCCTATACTGTGATGGAAATGACAAGGCAAAGCCAGGTGGCAGATGAGGAAGGTACAGAGGCAATCAAGAGGCATGCTACACAGAGTGGGACGATGAGCCCAGTGCCTGCCAGACTAACTCCAAGAAGTCCTTGCTTAAACTTAATGAATGAAGAATTAAGTGAATGGCTAACTCAATGGAGGGTAGGAGCAAGGTTGAGGGGAAGAATTAGTTCCAAACTTTACAAAATCTGAAGGGGAAGATTTGGCAAAATCATGATTGTAAAGAATACCAATCTAGAACTCATGATACTCCCAAACCATACATGAGGGCTTTATTCTAAACCTCCTCTTCCTTCCATGGGAATGTGCTTCTAAAGCCACCAAGCCCTGCCTCGGGGTACAGAAAGGCAGGAAGATAGAGGGAGGGGGCAGGCTCTCCATGGCTCTTCAGGATTTGAAATAGGAGCAGGGCCCACAGAGGCCCCTCTGAAATTCTACCCACCTCCTCCTGCCAGTCACCAAGCACTGATTTTACTGTTCTCTCTCTCTCTCTCTCTCTCTCTCTCTCTCTCTCTCTCTCTCTCTCTCTCACACACACACACACACACACACACACACACACACGTACACACCCTTGGCATCCCCAGTGTGCAGCTGTTATGCAGTCATGCAGGCAAATGCCGGGGGGGGGTGTTCTGCAGAGGGCCTCACCCCCTAAGGATGGTGATTTAAACCAGCAGGAGACAAGAGTATTTCTTTCCACCTGAAGTCTTGAGTTGACTGACCCGCTAATTGCTCTTCTGGAGGGAGCTTCGGGCCAGTTCCTACTGGGAGTCCCAAGTCAAGGCGACAGATAAGTGAGAAGAGTAGGTTTTAAATGTCACTTTCACGCCTCAATGTCACCTGCACAGTGGGGGAAAAAAGAGAAAAATACCTGGAATTACACTGTAAATCAGCTGTGCAATTGTGCATGTATATATGGTTTTCATACAATTAACTGTGTTTATCCTGACTCTTTCTTTCATAGGACTGAGGGTACAGGGTTCACTGACAACGACCCCAGTGCCTGTTTCTCTCATGACAAAAACGTCCCCCTCTCCAGCCACCTTGACTACCTCTGCACAGAACACTACCATAGCCAGCACCCCCTTGGCCGGTGGCACTCACAACGCGTCTGTTCTCTCCACTGCTGCTGCATCCTTGACATCTCAGCCCTCCAAGAACATTTCTACGGTCCCCAGAGAAGAGGCTGTCACCAGCCCAGCTTCAAAGTGGAACGGCAGCAACACAGAGTCACCTGCCAGCTTCTCCCCAACGAGCAGCGATGTCCACTTGACACCCACTCCCAAGGAGCACGGTCTCAACAGTTCTGAAGCAAGTGTGCCAACCACTACACCCCAGCCACCCATGCTCATTTCTTCTCAGGCTCCAACCTCAACATCCACATTCCAGGCAACTTCCCCACCGGAGTCTCTGTCTGCCTCCAGCATCTCTAACAACAGCTCCGCTGTGACCAGCATCCAGTCCACAGGAGCTCCAACGGCACCCACGTCCGCAACAGAGGGGCCCAGCTCTAGTCAGACACCCACTTCCCATGTTACGACTGAGCCGGCGCCCAAGGAGAAATCACCCCAAGATGCTGAGCATGACAGAGTGTCCTGTGAGTCTGAGACCACCACCCCCTTCCTGATCATGCAAGAAGTGGAGAATGCCTTAAGTTCAGGTGAGTCCCTCTCTAGATGAGATGAATGTTCTAGGTCATGCTAAGGTCAAGTACCCCTCCCATGGGAAAGAGGTGGAATGCACACTACCTAAGGGTAATTATAAGGCTCTTTAATTTTAACAAGAATGCAAGTTTTCAGTTACTTAACATTTCATATTCTTTGTAGTCAGTTGTCATCTGTCTGATGTGTCTTTACAGAATGTCACAGGGGTTGTACATAAGTAAGACCATGAAGTAAAATTATCGAGTCAAGCTTTCCTGGGTTTTGCTTCCAACAACTTCCTTGCCCCCTCTCAAAATGGGGGAGACCCCCCGCAAAACAAGATCTTTTTCCTTTGGGTATCATAAAAGCAAAGAGAAAAACCAAAGCTGTGCACCAGGGGCCTACATCTGTTTATGTCAGAGAATGGAGAATTGAGGAGTCTAGGCTCAGAAGTGATTGGTTTACCTTGTCTGAAGTGGGAACATCATACACACAGGGTTTTCAAAAATAAGAAGACTGATAAAAGGAATATTGAAGACTTGCCTCCTCCTATGGTGTGGTAGTCATGGCAGCTGGTGGGTATGTCATGAATAATATAGATTCAGGTTATAATGAATTTTGAGGTTGTCTGGTCATCACTCTGGAAGCATCTTAGATCCAACTAGTTTTGGCTAGCCTGGCTGTAGAGGATGTTCTGGCCTTCAAAGACAAGATTAACGCTAAAAATTCAGCTTGGACCCTGGGTGACAGCTTCGGCTCTGAGTCCTGACCTGGATCTCCTTCTTTCCCTATGCCCTTCGTTTTCCTCATCGGTAATGTTTTGCCACACACTGTCCTCACGGAGATCAGATGGCAAACATGGTGCTTAGGGGAGCTCCTGGCACAAAGTAGTTCCAAAAACTACAATCTGGCTCAGTTCTAATGAAATGTTGGCCTTAGAAGCTGATCACTGTAGGGTAGAGGTGGAGAAGGTTTGTTCACAGACACTGCTGTGCCTCCTGGAAAATAGCATGAATTTTATAGAACACTGCACTCATTTTTATTCTAAAAAAAAACCCTGTAAAGTTAGTGTCGTGTTAGCCTCATTTTACCATCTTGAAAATTATGGCAGACAGATATTCAGGGTCTTTTCTAAAGCTGCACATAGCAGACCCCAATGTGAAACTCTAAACTTCTGGACCCTTGGCAGAAAAGTCTTCCGTGAAAACAGCTGTCCTTGTGGCAAAGAACCAGTAGGGCAAGAATGGCCACACGCCAAGTGGAAATGGACCCTAAGCCTTTCCCTGGGTGGCCCTGGGGCAGGCTTGCATTGAGAATAGAAGGTTCCAGTCAGATCATGTATGACAAGCTAGGGCCAATGGAAAAGTGTCAGTGGTGAGAAAAAGACATCTTTTAGTGAGAACAAAGAAACTCTGGGAATAGACATAGTGCAAGAGAGTGGTAGGAAAAGAAAAGCTGAGATTAACGAAGGAATAACTGCTATGCAAGAGCCCATAGGCTAATCGGACAAGCAGTCCCAGAAAACTGTAAGCAGGAGACACTGTAGAAACATGTGGAACTTTGGTGGTGGTGCACACTTGAATCCCAGCACTCACAAGGCAGAGGCAGGAGGAAATTTCTGAGTTTGAGGCCAGCCTGGTCTATAGAGCGAGTTCCAGGACAGCCAGGGCTACACATAGAAACCCTGTCCTGGGGAAAAAAAAAAGGAAAGAAAAGAAGGAAGGAAGGAAGGAAGGAAGGAAGGAAGGAAGGAAGGAAGGAAGGAAGAAAAGAAAAGAAAAGAAAAGAAAAGAAAAGAAAAGAAAAGAAAAGAAAAGAAAAGAAAAGAAAAGAAAAGAAAAGAAATGTGAAAATTCCAAAGGATTAAAAACGATTTTTCAAATCTTATCTCAAAGGCTGGGGGCATACCAGTAAGGGGAACAAGCGTGAAGGAAACATTTCAACAGAGCTGAAGGTGTCCACTGCAGAGGCTTGACTGAGGTGCAGGAGGCATACAGTAAGGGCCAGGCATGAGACAGGAAAGAACTGAAACCGGAATTCAGTAGCAAGCCCTGTGGATCTTTCAATGTCCTTCATGACAGCAGCGACTCTGGCTTGAAGGGAACTACCCTTCCTTCCTATTCTACCTCCAGTCTGACATGCAGCCAGAAGCCAAGGCAAGTGAAGCCAGTGGCGTAGCGGAGAGCCAGATGGAGAAGGGCGGAGGGCAAGCCTGCAGGGGGGTAGTGGTGACCCATTCCCAGCAAACTGACACCTGTTCACATTTCCAGGCCTGTCCTCAGCACGCCGTCCTTAGCTGTACACTCTGTTGCTGTCTCACCCTGACTTCCTGCCCGAGTTATGAGGGAGGTACCTAAAGCAGAGTGGGTTTCATAAAATCCATCTCTCATAAAAGGAGCATCCAGGTACAAAGCTGTGGGCATGGTCCCACCCACCTTTTTCTTCCTGCTCTGGACTCTTAGCAGAGTGCTGCTTCTCTTTGCTTCTCCCCCCAGAGTTCCACAGATGGGATGGTTTGATACTTCAGAGTACGAAGTCTAAGCTTGGTGATAGGGGATATCCAGGATCTGATATGTCTTCCTGAAATCCGCTAGTTCCTTTACTGGAACTTTCAGGAATGTTCTGGTATTTTTTTTGGCTTGGTCTTCAGATCATATTTCTTCTTTATTTCAACCTAGCAGGCCCAAAGGTTCAAAATTGGTGGCACACAGCTGAGTCATGGTCCTTTGTAGTTCAAGAAACTATGCACACATGAGGACTCTGCATGAAGAGAAGCTTGGATGGGTGGGGAAGAGAGGACGGTGGCAGGGGAGGGTAATTACCAAGTCCAGGCCAGGCTACATTCATAGAACATGGAGAATTTGTCCCTTAAGATCTCTTTAATACAAAACTACTTAAAGTGCATCTGCCAGGACCCACTGGCTATCCTTTGGGATTCAAGCAGAGAGAAAGGACACAAGTTACTCCTAATTCCACTCCTAGCTTCTAACCCAAGTATGAACCAAGACATGCAGGACAAGTATGGGGGCCGTGGGATACGGTCTGTCCCATCGCACAGGGAAGAGACTATTCTCTGGAGGAGTGAAGTGCTTCGCTCAAGGTCATGCCTCTGCTCAAGGTCGTGCCTCTCAGGACAGAGCTGTGCCCAGAATGACCTGGCTCTGGGCCAACCCAGCCTTGCTGCATGCACCTCATCAGCCCTCGGCTCCCCTGAGCTCCTGTTTCCAGACAGCCATGCTCTTCAGAGATCAGTTGCTGCCAGTGCTAAGCACCACACTTTGTGTGACAGTTGGTCCTATTCTGGGTGAGTTTACATAGCTCATTTCTATTAATCCACCTTTTCAACAAACACTTAGTCCTAGTCCACTGACTAATTCAGAAACAAAGCAAATGTTATGTGAGTTCAAATCAACCAGAGAAAGTGTGATCCTCCATGGTGAAGGGAGCTGGGAGCATCAGGAAATAGAGTCTGAGCAGATGGGTCAGGGAAAAATGTGCCAAGGTGAGGGTCCAGAATTTCTGCAGGTGAGGTCGAGGGGAGTGTACAGCATCTGTAGGACCACCTGCTCTCGTGAGGAACCCTGTATCTTCCCTGCCTCCTGCTCCTTTGGCTAATTCTCCGGCCCAGGTAGATCTGACTACTATATAGCTGTTGACTTGGACGGCCATGGTCGGAGCCTTCATCTCCAAAGCACTGTCTCTGCTTGAGCTCCAGAACAAGTTCTCTCTCATTCCTCTACTTGTTCTGCCTTTGCCTCCCTCACAGCCCATCAGCAGGTGCTCCAGGTAATATTGAGCACTACAGGGCCGCCCCCACCCTCTTTCTTCCCCTGTTGTTCCCACCCCTTGCCTTCCTCCCTTTGGTCTGATGGTGCTGAGACACACACATCTACCCTGTCCTGTTTTATGGAACTGCACCTGTGTCTATCCCACTGTTGGCCAACTGAGGACCTCCCCAGGGTCAGCCACGAGCATCTCACACTTCAGATGTCTGAGGGAAACTATGAAATTCCTCAGCCCATCTTCCTGTGGATCTCCTGGGTTGTGTTGTTCCATTGACTAAGCCCTGATGACCAACATCTGCCTAGTCAACTGAGGGCCTCAGAATCAAGCACCCCTTAGGCCTTGCCCTTTTCTGTGGATGGATATAGGTTGGTGATGCTTTCAGCCTTTACTTTTGACCTTGAGGAGGTCATAAGTGTTAGACCGACCCTCATACCTCCAATAGAGTAGCCAGGAGCCAAATGTGGCCTCTAAGGCCTAGAACTGCAGCTGCTCCAAACAGAGATGGTCTGCAACTCAAATCATACTCACTGAGTTTCAAAGACCCAGTGAAGGAAAAAACAGAATGCAAACACTTATATTTTTTTGCAGGCGGAGGTGTTAATATTTTAGATATATTGAGTTAGATAAAAATGATTTTTTTAAATGAAGAACCAGCAACTCCAAACAAATCCCAGGGTGTTGCGGCTCTGATGGTCTAATTGATTCCCTTTTAACCAGAATGGAGGGCCAGGGTTTAGGTGATGCTCTAAACCTGTACAGACTCTCTCATCTCATTGTTTTATACTCCCCAAGCTCCCTGGCATCCTTCCTATTAGCTGAACACTAATTAGAGAACCCTCCTGCCACAGGGCCTTGGCACACACTGTTCCCCTGCCTGAAACACCCATGCTCCTTTTTTTAATGGACCAGTTCTGTTCCTTGTCTGGACTCAGTTCAACTCCCATCTCTTTAGCAAACCTCCGCTCTGCTAAGTGGAATGATAGGTGCCGTCAATGTGAATCCATTTAGCATGCTTCAGTTGCCTTGTTATTGCTTGCCATTCTCTGACAGCATCTCCTGCATTGGGAGACTGCCTGCTCGATGCTAGGAAGGACCCTGCTCACAGGCAGCATCTCCTGCATCGGGAGACTGCCTGCTCGCTGCTAGGAAGGACCTTGCTCACAGGGAATGAAGGGGAGGTTATGTCTCAGCCCTCTGATGTGGCAGATCCTCGGCAGCATTCACTGAATCCGTGAAAGTGTGCATCACTCAGCACCAGGGGAGCTGCTACACTCGCCTGACCATCCTTATCCATAAATGAACGAGGAAGAAGATCTGCAGGGTGTGGCTGTCAGAGGTTAAGGTAACACATACACTTAGCTATTACACAGTGTCCCCAAACAATAGCTTTGACTGTTGTTTTTATTATTATTTGCTATTTTATTAACTTTTTGATGCTGCCACTATCATCATCTTTATTATCCTGTTTGTCATAATGAAGGATGCCCACAATCTTCAACAAGCACTTATTAAGCCAGGTATATGACTCTATGCTAAAGATACATGTAGCAATGAATAATGGTCTCTTCTCTGGAAATCTACAGTGTAACACGTATGTCCTAGAAAGCAATGTAGAGTCCCAGGCTGCTTAAGCAGGTACATCACCAATGAAGGAGGAAGGAACTTTGGGAGGGGTGTCAGAGGCCCTAGCTCATAAGGTTGTTGCTGTACCTGGTAGTCCACTGATAGTCACTGAAGGGAAGAGTAGTTTAAGAATTGTGCTTAAACAGTATTCAACAGCAGGAGAAATGAGCAGGGTAAGTTGTAAGCAGTTGAGAACCAAAAAAATATACCAGTTCATACCTGGTTTCTGGTTACTTGTCATCAGTGATAGGTCATGTTATTAAACTACTCCACCATTAAGGAGTTTCACTATAAACTTAGGCTATCGTAAAGTCCTTCATGTGTGCCATATTATGACAGTTGTTTACTGCACTGACCCAATGCCAAAGAAATGAGATCCTTGTTTGTGAGAGCCTAGGTTGGAGGTTGGGCTATTTCCCAGCAGAGGCTCCCTTCACTCAATCCTAGGAATAGACCAATGAGGCTGGGTCAGCTGGATCTCTTCTAAAGGTGAAACAATGCACACAGAGACCAACTTACTCAAGTCTCACATGAGGGCCAGGGCCAGGGTTCAATCTCCACCCTCCAGACAGGTCTTAAGCCAAGGCTGCCTGCCACTGAACCCATCCTGTGTGACGTAATGGAAACACAGAGTCAGGAGAGCTAACAGTCAGCAGCACACTGCAGCCTCTGCCCAACTAGAAAAGGTGCGGCTTGTTTTAAATTTGGATCCCACTGTGTTATCAAGCCAGGGCTCCTCGTGTGTGAGTACTCTGACGTGGTTTTCATTCCCCAAGCAAAGTCAGTGCAATGCACAGCTCGGGCCACGGTGAGCAGAGGAGGGAGGGGCTGAGATGCAGAGCAGGTCACCCTCATGACGTCACCAGGTGACACCACACACACACACACACACACACACACACACACACACACACACCCTTCGTAGCTGTACTCATTCTGCTTGTTACAATGTGGAACCCGCGAGAGTCCACGGGGATTGTAATGCATTTTCCAGTACAATGAGAAAAACGGAGCTGTGAAAATTGGTGGCATTTTCTGAGCTGTAAATTGCTGGTTTGAAGTCGAGTTTTTTATTCAGCAGGAACTATCCCAATAAACACCCTGAGAGGGCAGTACTACAAAGACATCTGGATATCTCTGTGTCTCCACCTCCAGGAGTTTTCATGAAGAAAACATCCATGCCTTTGAGATGAATGTAGACTTGGGAAAAAAAGAATAAATTGATAGGAAAGATAAAAGAATCATTTAAAAATATATCTTGGAAAGTTTTAAGAGTGAAAAATGTATATTGTAATAAGTTCATGACCTAGTTCAAAAACATTAAAAATCGGCCAAAGGACTTAACATCGATTTAATATAAAAACATATGCATGAGAAGAGCATATGAAAGGAATGCTAGCCTTCCTTAACATATTTTTAGAATGCTCAGAAGAATATATCAGAAAGCAATACTCCTTAAGAGTAGGTTGTCCGGCACTCAGTTTATAAATCCATCATACGTGCTAGCAGCAGTGAGTGGCACTGTGTATCTTCCTGTCCTCTTCCTCCCACTTTCTATGCCTTCTCCATCACCAAGTATTGCTATTTTTATTCATATACTTAATTATCTTTATGTTCATGAGTGTTTTGCCTTTACATAAGTCTGCAAACCACGTGTGTGCAATACCCACAGAGGCTAGAAGAGGGAATTGGGTCTTCTGGACCTGGAGTTACTGACAGTTGTGAGCTTCTGTTTGGTTGCTGATAACAGAACCCAAGTCCTCCGAATGAGCAGCCAGAGCTCTTAACCACTGAGTCATCTCTCCAGCCGCACCAAGTGTTATAGACACTGAACTGTTAGTAGCTCCTAAACTCATCCACGTCTGCTGCTCGTTTGCAAGTCAGGCCTCTCAGAATGCCACAGCAGAAGCCTCGATGCCCACCTCTCCACCGCTCCATTTCCCTGGCTTTGCTCATTTATGGCAGAGCAGCCAGAGAGGGGATTAAACACAAGTCAGACAGAACTCCTATCATCACTAACCTCCATCACTACCTCAGGATTAAGCACAATATTTCAGGATTAAACACAAGTCAGACAGAACTCCTATCACTAACCTCCATCACTATCTTGGCCGTCAAAGCAAATCTCCCAAATCTCCCAAGTTTTCACTTCATGTGGCCTCTTCCCGCCCCCCTCCGCCCCCCGTGAGGCATCCAAACATCTGCCCCTCATTCTCAGCATCTCCAAGACTAGCTGAATCTCAGGTTCCTACATCTACTGGTCTTCCTCATGACTTAGGGTCACCATCGATGCAACGCTTCTTTCCGGAACCTGCTCCAACACCGCATTCCAGTTCAGTCCTCGAATCTCAGCTCAGACATTGCTTGTTATGGATGTCTCCTCTGTGCCTTTCAATCCAGTTCTTACCATTCAGTTACAGTGGCCACAGCTCAGGTGTATCCTTCCCCACAGCAGGGTGACATACTGAGCTGTGTGACTGTTTATTACTGCCATTGCTTCTCAAGATACATGGGGATCGGGAGAAACTGTTTTGGCTCAAAAATATATTCCTAGCATCCAACTTTGCCTAGCTCCGAGTAGGTATTCAATAAATACTCAGTAAATGAACATTTTTTGTTTTATATAAAAACGCACACATTTTCTTAACTCTGTATATTTTGAGTTTTGAATTGAAAATGAAAAAAAAATATTGAAGACCTTCCCCTGTGCGTGCATAGATACCTCTGGTACTCTCTCAGGACCACAGACCATCTCAAGGGCTCTCCACTGTCATGATGGGTCTCCACTATCCCCCACAGTAACACACCTCCTGGTGCCCACATCCTGATGCCCACTTTGGGCCTTCTGATGAGTGCTGGCTGCAATAACTGTTCTTATGAACCTTAGTCACACTCTTTTCTTAAGGTTCTTACGGGCTGGATTTTTTTTTTTTTTTTTTTTTTTTTTTTTTTGCTAACCTTCAAACCTTGCTAATTCCCAGCGGACTCTAATAGATGCTGTTTCAGTTAAAACACAATCACCTATTTCTCCTTTGACTTACCTTCACTACTTAAACCTTAATCTGATTTTGAAAGTATTTCTAAGATACCCTTTAAAAAATATATGTCAAGGTAATAAAACCAGCTATTTGCCTTTCAGATTGTAGCAAGACAACCATTGTGCATTTTAATTGCCCCAATGCCATGGTTTATTATATCTGGAGAATTTCTGTCTCCACAGAGCAATTTTTCTTTTCTGCTTCAGACTTGACTTTCATCAGTGATAGGTGAAAGGTGGTTTTGAAAATGCTTCACTGAGAATTAGCATATAAACCCTGATCATGTTGTTAAGGAACCTACAGCCGGGTGGCTCAGTAAGAGAGATGGAGGAGGACTGGCCCGATCTCAGCTCCACACGGACCCATCAGAATGTTCTAACTCAGGACAGCGTGCCTTTTTTGTTAGAGAGTAACTAGTCAGGAAATGGAGTGTGGCCACCATCTATATCCATCAGCTTTGTCAGAAGAGAATCCAAAGGTCTCATCCCAGGGGACTGAGCTGGGACTATTGTGTCAAGAAATCATATAAGTGATGCTGAATTCACAGTGTCCTTAATATGCCTGCTTCCTCCACCCTAGGAAAAGCAACATGTAGCCTTTTTACAGTTTCTTACATTCGTGGCTAGATGAATATCTTCAAGGAGTAGAACGCTGGCTTAAAGGCAAAGGTGAATTCTGTGCTAAGATGAAACATCTCACTGAGCCGGTGGAAGTGAGCCGTGGGCACTCTGTAGCGCGTTTCCGTTTAGAGACGGTGCAGAGTGACTTTCAAGATGGGCTGCAGGAAAGCGAGGCTCTGGCGATGGCATGAACTCTAACAGGAACCGGTATGGGGCTCAGATCTCTCCAGTGCCTTTTGCTACATGAGAGACCCTGGGGTAAGTTTGTCTATCCATGGACATCATCTTCAAGATGGGGACACACAGAACTGTACCTAGTCTGTAAAATTCTTATTAAGACCTAATAAGACAACAGCACATAGTCCTAATAGAGTTAGCAGTAAATGACATCAGATGTTATTATTACAGTTGGAGTCTTGATTTGGGGGGAGGTGGCTACTGCTAGCTCAGACTCTTTTAAACTAGTTTTCTTAGCTTGGAATCTTAGAATGTTTATAAAAAACACTTTAAGACTCCCAAAGGGATACTTACAGTGAGTATTGGGTAATAAAAGTCCATGTAAGTACCTGTCTTTAGTACAATACAGAAAAGGATAATCCAAACGGTGTGAAGGAGAAAAAAAACGCTTCCCTCTGAAACAGTAACACTTTCACTTGGGGAGCCAAAGGGAGTGGGCTAAAGAATGAAACAGCTTGAGTTTTCTAGCCGAGAAGAGCAGTCTTGGGGTGCTAGGGGGAAAACAGTGAGCTAGAAGAAGAGGCATCCCCGGAAGGAGCCAGGGCAGTACCCTCCCCTAACTTGCATCACAGTTGGGAAATTAGTTTTTTTTTTTTCTTTCCAGTATTTTTAACTGGAAAACCTCAGAGGCCTGAGTCTGGGAAAATTTAAACTTGGTAAATATAGTGTCTGAAAGCAGGCCCCTATGGGGCCTTGGTGATTAATTACATGGGGACCAGGCTGAATTTAACTAATGGTTCTTAGGAGATCTCTGATTCCTTGGGGTTACTGTAATTATGGTGATGTCACTGCCCTCATCCAAAGTTGTTGGGACAAGTGACCCGGGGATAAATGACCTGAAACAGTAATAATTAAAAGCAATAAACATGCACATTACTCGGCAAGGGGGGGACTGTGTGTCTGGCTCTGACATTGGCCTTACCGGCTTTCTTGTGGCCTGTAAACAGGGAGGCTTCCAGAGTGGAAAGCTGCACCTACAAACACCGGGCTACCCCAAAGGGAAAGGGGCCTTCTCCTGGCAGAGTGGATGCGTTCAACCAGAGACCTCTGCCAACTCTTCCGTCTTATTATGTCCCTCAGGATGGTTTGATCCGAGACCAGGCTTCAGGTTTATTATTAAACTACTAGATAGAGTATAGATTGTAACAGTGGCACAGCTGTCATCTCTCAGTGTTCCTGGAGACAAGATGGTGTCCTTCCCGTAATATATCGTCCCCCCAGGCAATATTGGCAGAGATGACTTGGGAGTTGAGAACCCCTAGCTGGTCCTTAGTAATCCTCGTTCCCTGCAGACTGGGTATAGAATTCGTCCTCCAGCCAACTCAGTGTGAGCTGTGCTCCCAACAGCCCGGGAGCTGCTCTGTGGCAATCAGCTTAGGCAGCGCCGTGCTATGAGAAAAGGGATAAGCAAGATCATTGCTATTCTTGGAAATCCCAGGTGGCTCATATTACAGATGTCAAAGGCGAGCTGGGACTGGGCGATCTAAACAGGTAGTTAAAGTCAATTCCAAGTGAGAGGGAGGTCTCATTTGTGTCGGGAAAGACTGTAATTGTAAGCGAGGTGAAGAAACTTTAAAACCATGGTAACGGAGAACCGCCAGAAATGGCTGCACTAATTGCAAGCCTGTGCCCTGTGCTTCCTGACAGTGGGTACCGCGCTGTGTTCCCATGAGAGCGCAAAGCGGAGAGGAAACGGCACCGGGGTGTGAAGTTCATGCCATTTATTACCCTAACCGATTAGCCTCTCCACTGTTCATTTTAGCTGTATGCTTTATGCAGCAAAGTGTCGATTTGTTACTTATCTGTATGGCATATGTGTGTACACGTTCATGGCTGTACATGCAGACAGTGTACATGCATGTGTGTGCACAGTGTGTGTGGAAGCTAGAGGTCAGAGTTGGGTGTCTTTCTGAGTCCCTCTCCACTTCAGTTCTTGAGACAGGGTGTCTCACTGAAGCTGAAGTTCACCTATTTGACTGCAGTGGTTGGCAGTGGACCAGGGACACACCCATCTTCAGCCTTCCCGGCACTGAGATTAGAGGTGCTCCCAGGCTTTAATGTGGGTGCCAAGGAGCCAAACACAAGTCTTCCTACCTCTGTGGCAAGGCCTTAACTGATTGAACCATCACCCCAGCCCACAACAGTACGTTTAGGCCAAAGGACAAGTATTCTCTAAACCAGGTCTTCAAAATACGTGGAGTGTAAAAGTACGGTTGTGCTCCTTGCCCAAGTCTGAAGCCAATCCGTGCGCTCGCCTAGATGCCTACTAACTAGCTCTTTGATACAGTTAGAAAGGAGGGGACACTCCAGATGGGCAGCAGGTGCCTAATTTCACTCAGTTGGCTTCTTACCCTGTGTATGACGACATAATAAATCAATGATTTAAATGCTTAGGAAGAGCTTGATAAAGAAAAGGAAGACTTTGCGGGGACAAGCTTAGGTTGTCCTCATTCAAACACTTCTATAGATTTGCATACAAAGCATATGACGATGAGGAGCTGTCTTCCTTACACCATGTATAGTAACAAAGTGTGAGTAAACAAGCTCAAAGGCAGAGGAGACAGCTCAGTCGGTAAAGTGCTTGTGTACAAGAATGGAGATCTGAGTTCGAGCCCAAGCACTCACCTAAAACAAAGTGGTGTTACATGTTTGGAATCTCAGCACTAGTGGGGGGAGAGACAGGCAGGTCCCTGGGGCTCATTGGCAAGCTAGCATCATCTAATGAGTGCACCCCAGATCCAAGTGAGAGAAACTGTCTCTGGATACCTCCTGAGGTGCCATATCCAAAGTTGTCCTTTGACTTCTCTCTCTCTCTCTCTCTCTCTCTATAT
>NW_026067949.1:43312811-43430183 GCF_014885135.2 Alexandromys fortis
TATATATGTGCATATATATATATATGAACATGTACACATCCCCATATAAGTTCAAAATTATTAATTTTGATTAATAATAAATTAGCTATATTTCAGAAGAAATCAGAATTATTTTGTAAATTTCTTATTTTAGGCCTAGGCAAATAAAGAAACATGGTTTGGTATTCCTGGTTTTCAGAGACTTCCAATTGAAGGCCCGCAGGACCTACACACTTGGCTTGCCAGAGCATCTCTTGTCTGTATCTCGGGTGTAAATGTGCACTACTAACCACTACAGCCTGTCTTAGCTATGCCAGAGTAAAGAAGAGAACTAGAAAAATGGGGCTTGAGGTAGATCCACCCTTTGAGATTAGATGTGGGAAGGTTCTGGAGAATACAAAAACCATGTGCCTCTTCCCAGAATGCTCTGGGGTTCCCTCACCTTCCCACAATGCCATCCCTGACCTTTAGAACACTAAGTGACTTGGTCCTGAGTACATAGACCTCTTCACAAGCCCTTTTAATTTCCACTACACCTCCTTATGTAGACATGGTTCGTTCCTGTGAATCATGTGACCATGGGAAAGTCACACAGTCTGCCAGTTTGTGAGGTGAAAAGACTGGTCACAAAGATCTCAGGGAAACCCGTCTCCCTTTGTGCTAGTTCACAAAACGTTTCCTTCTGTCTGTTCTTCTGTTTTGGAGGCAGAAAGCAAGGGTTGGCTCTTTTTTAGGCATGCATTGAGGATGCTTGTGTCTGCTGCCCGGGTCTGATGCAGAAATGTTGGGTGTCTGCTCTCTTCCTAGCTAGCTCCTACCTCACGCCTCCCCAGCTGTCTGTCCAAATCCTGCCCACGCAGAGAAATGATCCATTCTCACCTCTTCTCAAGACTTGTTCCAACTCTTCCAGACCCTTGTCTCTCAGTTACAGGTAGCAACACCAAGTTTGGCATTGGCTACCTCCCTACTTATCTTCCTATCTGCCAATCCAAACCTGGACCCTCCTGTGGGATTCCCAGACACCAATGCTTGCCTCAGCAAGCCACTGGCACGATTTTTTCTATTCTACATTTTTAGAGCAAGAGGAAGTTAGAAGTCCATCCAAGACAGTCTTTGAGACCAGGGAGTTTACTCAAAACAGCCTTGTGAGAATATAAAATGACAAAGGAAATAAATTTAGCTCCCACAACCTGGAGTAGAGGAAGGAAGGAAAAGGTCTGAGACAAGCAGGATCCTTTTCCTGAAGTCAACACGACCTTCAGTTGTTCAAAGAGACCATCCATTTAGGTATATGAGGAATAAGGAGATATTTTTCGCTCTCTCTTCTCATCCCACTCAATATACATCCCATCATTTCCCCCTCCACCCCCACCAAACAGATGGCATAGACCCCTATCAGAAAGTTGTGAACAACAAAAGAGTCCGTATTGGACATGAACAAATATTTTCCTTGTCATTTTTTCCTAGACAATGTAGTCTACTGACTATTGGCATAACCTCTACCCTTGACTGGCTATACTAAGTAGTCCAAAGGCAATTTACAGTATATGGAAGATGTGCTTAGACTATATTCAAATACTCTTCCATTTTTTATAAGGAACTTGAATCCCTTGGAATTTTGTGTCTGTGGGGGATTATAATGCCAGTCCTTCATGGATGCTGTGGGATGACCACTGTACTGCACACTTGGCAGAAATATAAGCAGTTATTTGGGGGGGGGTCACAATATGTGTGTATGTGTATGCATGCACATACATGCACTCACACACATGCTCAAAACCAGTGCTCATGTCTTTACCTGCTGTCCTGGGACTTGTGGCTGCTTCTAATTAGTTCTCTTCCCAACACACATGGCAGAGAAGTGTCAGTTGCTGTTATTAATGGTTATTAATTATTAATAACCCTGTCAGCTGCAGGGTTATTTAATATCCAGTTGTTACTGCACTTTGACTCATCTTCACAGTGCCTATAGCAGGACCCAAACTCCTACACAGTCCCGAATAGGACCTTGACTCCAGAGAGCCAACAGGAAGCAGACAAGACATCCAGAGCGCAGGCTTGACCTAATGCCTGGCCCAGCTCTAGCACTCCAGTGAAGGCGGCTGGAGCAGTTAGTGGGTAGCAGCATGGATTCTGAGCCAGCGTGTCCTTTGTAACAGGCCTTTCTAATTACCAGCATCTGGGGCCCTACGCCTCTGTCCTCAGTTTCTCCATCGGTAAAGTGGTGATAACAAAAGCATTTTGTTCACAGAGCTCTTACAGAGATAGATGCATTGAAATGCTAAAGCTTACAGAGTCAAGGGCAGGGAAGCCTTAGCTGCTACTGTTTATAGTGGCATCGCTTGTTTACTACTATTACCATTGAAAGACAGCACTTCTGCAAAGATGGAAGAGCCTACCATAATAAATGGAAATCTAAGGCACATGCGGTTCTGGGACTCAACCTCTCCCCCAACACACGCAGGGACAGACACTTTGAAAGAGAAAGAAAGAACTCAAGGCAAAGTGCCCCTGGTTCCTGATGATCAGTGAAGGATTTGTCACACACTCTGACGTGGCCACCTGTTCCTGTCTCTTTTTCCCTGACTTTTTGAACCAGGAAGAAGGAAGGAAGCATGATAATCC
The DNA here is from genome assembly GCF_014885135.2 of Alexandromys fortis. Taxonomy (NCBI): domain Eukaryota; kingdom Metazoa; phylum Chordata; class Mammalia; order Rodentia; family Cricetidae; genus Alexandromys; species Alexandromys fortis. Next base: position 43,315,416 of record NW_026067949.1, read on the forward strand.
TGAAGAACAGTTGAGAGAGCTGTTAATGAGTCTGCTCAAGTGCAGCAGGAGAGTGGGCACACACCCAGGACACGGGTCAGGCGCTCACACTCTGCTTTAATACAGTGGGGAGGTGTGCACACACCCAGGACACGGGTCAGGCGCTCACACTCTGCTTTAATACAGTGGGGAAGTGTGCACACACCCAGGACCTGGGACAGGCACTCACACAATATGAACCAAATCCTCTGACTATGTGGCTCACATGTCAAAACAATGTACAGGAGCTAAGCCCTCTTCTTTTCCTCACCCTTGGACACTCCTCCATTGCCTGTCCCACCCCCTGCATTCACAAGCAACACCTGTGAAAGCACTAGTCAAGCATGTTCAGAGGATATTTAGGTCCACCTTACCACGTCCTAGCATTGGCATTCTGGGTGCATTTGACAAATATTCCCAATAAAAACTTCGAATGAAAGGCTTCTTTCATATTGATTGGGGTGGGGAGTTCACTCAAGGAGAAAATTCTAAAAGTGGGGATACAGGAGGTAGCACTGACATGTGAAGAACCCTTGAGTTTGGGACAACGAGGAAGTCCACCCATCTGTGGGTTAGAGAGAAGCATGGAGAGATAAAGAAGTCCCTTAAAATGGTTGTTCCAGGACTGCTTCTGGTCGTTGACCAAGGGAGCAGTGTCTGGCCAAATTTCAGCAGGGGCATGATATCTTTTTAGGAGTTTGCTATGGCTCTGCACAGGTCTAATCCATCTCTAGTCAATCATTACTAAATTAACTCTCTTCCAGCTACCCTTTGAGACTCGTCGTTATATAGTGTAGGGGTGAAGGATGGAGTCCTAGAGGTGGGTGATTGGATAAGACCTAGACCAGAGGGCCCAGGATGAAGAGGTGCAAAGCCTGCCTGTGTTTGAGAATGTCCTTAGTGCCATGACTGGGGTCGAAACTTCCGGTTGTCAGGTTCCCTGCCGGTATCACGATGAGTAATTCAACACTGAAGGAAAGAGTTAAGAGCCTACCGTGGGCTGGAGACAGCGCCTGGTGCTAAAAATATGCCAAGGCTGAAAGAAGATGCAAGATGGCTATGATTCGAGTTGGCCTAAAGAAGCTCAAAACCACAACCCAGTGTTTGGAAACAGGAGCCACGTTATTAGCTGGTCCAGAGCGTCCGTCAGGAAGAGCACTTCAGAAGCCTTCTTATGTAGTTATGTCATAAAGGAAGAAAACAAAAACAAATCAACCAAATGAACCAAGAAGGCAAGAGCTGAGGCGTCTATGGAATGGGCTACAGGAAGTAACTAGCTTGGTGATGATAGCAATGCAGAAGGTGGAATAAACTCCAGGTTCACATGTTACTCAGCTCCGTGAGTTGCCAAATGTAAAACTTTAATCAACATCTGTGTCTTGCTAGGCCTCAGCTTCCTCATCTATAAAACTGGAGTGCATCCGCTCAGCTTATAAAAATGCATTAAATGAGAGGTGTAACCTTCTTGGTCAAGGACTGGCCCAAAGTAATCACCTGCAAAAGACAGGAGCTGTCCTTATCCTTGAGCCCCTTTGTTCTCCTTCTGGGGATTATGCAAGTGACGAGAAGGGGCTCTTTGAGAAATCCCGGCTTTGGGATGGCACGAACTTCACGGAGGCTTTGGTTTCTGGATCTTCACGAGCTCCCTGGTTGGGCAGAACATGTTGGCACAGTACACTCTTGTATCTTGGCTTACATGATGTACAGGTACGTTTCCTCTAATTCTCCCACGTCTGCCCATCCCACAGCTTTACTGCGTGAGTCACAGCTGGTCGGTAAATAATGGACCTCAAGAAGGAAGAAAAATGCCAGCAAACTTCCCCACGCCCTTTCTCAGCTCAGAGCCCGTGAGGCCCTGTACATCCCTTACGGGCAAAGCTTTCCCCACAACCCTTTCTCCTCTTTCTTCTCCTTGTACCATCTTGAAAAAAAATAAATAAAAAGGAGACTATGATATGGGGAATTCCAGGTTAGTTTACACAAAAGTTGGGGAGCAGCATTTGTTTGCACAGGGGGAAAAAACTTACAATTACCATAGAAAGCAGTGCTCTCAGGAACTCAGCAGCTCTCTCTCTCTCTCTCTCTCTCTCTCTCTCTCTCTCTCTCTCTCTCTCTATCTCTCTCTCTCTCTCTCACACACACACACACACACCACCACCACCACCACCACCACCACCAAGTGGGGCTTCCCAGGACAGACAGCTGCTGAGGGAAAGCTCAGAACACAGACTCTTCTAGGCTCAGGCTAAATCTCCTTCCAGAAGACTCCAACTCCTGGGGTGAGGATGGGGGTGGGGATGGAGGTGTGGAGGATGGCTCGTGAAAAGATCCCAAACTTCATCACAAACCATTTTGCCTTTTACTTTTGCTTCACATTGTTGGAACCAACTCTCTAAAGGGTCCTTTACCCAGCATCCCCCAGGAGCCTACCAAGTAAAATGTCAACGGTAACCTCCATCTCTGGTAATAATGATGACGCCTGTGGCCACCACGGAAGGGTGGCCTTGAAGATTTGCACCTGCTCCTGGAGCTGGATGACCAGAGTGACGTGGAGAAGCAGGACACTCTGTCACTTGCTCTCTCCACACACACAAAAAGAACAGTGCTTAAGTTGGGGGAACTGCCTGATTTATTTTAAAAGGAGGGGGTATAGAAGTAAGCTGGGTAAATGGCAGAGGTGGAGGAGACCGACACCCTGAAGAAGGTCAGACCTACAGTGTCCCACATGAAACTCTTCTTAGGGTGGTTGAAGAGTCTTAGTGGAGCCAACTATATTCCTTTCCTTTTGGGAGCCTGGGGGTAAATTAAAAGGGTGAGTTTTTTTTTTCTTAAAAAAAAAAACTGCATCTAATCACAATGACTGCATCCTTCTCACTCGTCAAATGCCCCCCTCGGCTTACCTTGTGTGTCTAACCCTCCCTTTGAAAGCTCTCAGCAGACTTCGTAAGAGGCTTCTGTGAACTTTGGATTGTTCTAATTTCAGCACAGTTTGGAGGCCAAGAAGCTAAGAGCTGCCTTTCAAAACAGGAGTGGAGGTTTTTCATAAGAGGATGTGACCTCGGACTTTCTCCACTCAACCAGATCCGTGCATTGCAGCAATCGGCACCACGATTTTCCTAATGCCATCAAAAGGGGGAGATAACTGCACTGATGATTACGCTCATCTGGCTCAAAGGCCTTCTAAAAGCGAAGATGTGGAGACGCAAGCTGTCCTGGAGTATGCACGCTCTGTAATGGTTGATATGGCCAGTCTCCATGGAAACAGCAAGCTCTCCTCACTGTCTTCATACTAGCAATGACCCTTGGCTCTCCCCTGTAACCACTAGGAATGTGGATGCCTAATGTAGCCTTTCACCTAAAACTTGAGGGTTTTACTAAAATTACTAAAGAGTTAAGTAGTGGCTTTGCTCCTTAGCCCTGCCCTGCTTCTTTTGGAAGTGGAAGGGATGATGGAGAAATCAATAAGCACAAGCCATTCATGGAAGGAAGGTGGAAATAAAAGAGATGTCAAATAACTTACAATTGATAAATCTTTAAGGATGTGGGGGAGATTCGTCTTTAAGGATGTGGGGGAGAGGAAATGGTCCAGGATCATGCATTGAACAGTTCTTCAGACTGGTGTGTGTAACATCTCATTTCCCTGTAATATAATTGTGTGTGATGAGCAGAACACGCAAGTCAATCCAGCTGACTAAATAGCTCCTGGTCACATAGCCAATCACGGTTATCCACACATGTGCGTATGGCATATGTGCATATGCACGCATGTTCACATACACACACGTCTACATATTTCACTCCAGATCTCTCAGCTTTTTCCCAGGCATTTAAGAACAGCTCCATTCACTTGTTGAATCTGTAAGTAGTGTACTAAAAGAGTAAGCAGGTGTATTACACCAAAAGTCTCCTGAAATATTTGGGGACAAGAATCTAATGGATCATTAACACTTCTAACATAGAATAAAAGAAAAGTATATACATTATTAGCCAAAAACTCATACAGAAAGGGTGCTGTACTCCAAAGATATATTTGGGGCCAGGATGGTTATTTTTCTATGGTCATATGCCTAAAGGGTTGGTCTGTCTGCCTCTCTACTTACCTTCCCATTAATATTGCTTTAGGAATCAGATTCAAACTGTAGCAGAAAGCATGTGTGTCCCTTTATAACTGTGTTGCTACAGCAATGACAACAAAAGTATTCCCTGAACAGTTGACCTTATTTTGCATACCAAACTTGACTTCATTTTCTATAATCCAAATTTACTGTTTAAATATGGATGCTGGCCATACGTCCCAATGAGAAGCATTGGTGTTTTTTTTTTCAAATGCTTTGATCTGATGGCATCTGTGAAATTTGCATGTCTCCTTCTGAAGTGACCCCTTCAAAGCGGACACTACTGAAACAGCTGTGTGGATCCAGTTTTATTAAAAATTCAGCTGCATTACTTCATAGTGGCGCTTGAATAGGACACCTTTCTCCCGATCTTTCACAAGGGACCCAACAGCACAGGCAAAGGAGGACACTGGGAGACTTAAAATCTCTTTGCAAGCCAGGCGGTGGTGGCGCACGCCTTTAATCCCAGCACTCTGGAGGCAGAGGCAGGCGGATCTCTGTGAGTTTGAGGCCAGTCTGGTCTAGAAGAGCTAGTTCCAGGACAGGAACCAAAAAAAGCTACGGAGAAACCCTGTCTCGAAAAATTAAAAAAAAAAAATCTCCTTGCTCTGCAGACAGCAGCGCTGGCAGCTGACCCCACCACTCTTCAAAGGAGTGTGAGATATGACTGTGCACTGACCTTCGTATTCCAGAACATCCAGCACGTCATGATAAATGCTAAAATAAGTATTGGCTGCTCACTGAACCTCACTTTGCTGCCTTGTTTTATTTTGTTTCGTTTCGTTTTAAGTTGAGTAACAGAATTGAAGTCCCGGCTTTTGTTCTTGTTCTAACTTCCATCAGAATGGTCTGAGGTAAATAGCTTTTTCCTCTCCCAGAGGAGATGTGGCTAGATATTGGGTACTCTAAAGATCACCAAGCTAACTCTTTCATTATCTTTTCTGGGCCTTTTCCTTACAGGCAGTATCGCCGCCATCACTGTGACAGTCATCGCCGTGGTGTTGGTGGTGTTTGGAGCTGCGGCATACCTAAAGATCAGGTGAGACTCCTTCCTTCTTGAAAAGAGCAAGATTCCTATGAGGCTCCAGGATGAAGGCTGTTTCGCCATGGGCTTGCTCTGCGATGGGCATCTCATCCCTCAGAAATACTGTCAGGGAAGTGACCGTGGCCAGTAGACTAGCCCCACATTAGACAGGGGAGGACAGTTTGGAGAAGACACGTGAGTATAGGCATGATGATGTCATAGGACAAGGTTTCCATAGAGTTTGGAGTCTCTGTGCAGGCGCCCTGCCCTGAAATCACGTGATTGCTCTGGGAAAGCCGCACACCTCTGGGAACTAAGTTCTCCCTCAGCTGTGGGCAGAGCCACTGGTTGCTCAGTCCGGATTTTCTGCATGCTCATTGATTAACTGGCAATTCATCTATACAAGGCATGTTTATTAGTCTAGCCAAAATATAAAAACTAAAAGGAAAATGTAGCATTTTCTAGAAAACTGGGCTTTGGCACCAGATTATGGCCCTTTTATTGTTAGTTTTTTAAAACATTTTCTCCTATGAAGTGAAGGTCAGCATAGAGGGTAGATGCAGTTTTGTATCCTTAGCCAGACAGAAAGTTACAATACGCTTCAAGCCCTGTCCTTATTTCCCATTGCTCTGTAAAAATCCAGACGTCCTCAAAGTCATGTTCCTCATGTTGAGACACACACACACACCATACAAACACACACAGAGACCCACATACATTAGACATAGACACACACACATACCATATACACACATATACCAGTTAGACATAGACACACACACATACCATATACACACATATACCATACAGACACACATACATTAGACATAGATACACACACAACCATATACACATCGGACACAGACACACAAACATCAGATACACACACACCGTACAAACACACACATACATTAGACACACACACACACACCGTATACACATATACACACATATCAGATACACACACATACCATACAGACACACATACATTGGACATAGATACACACACATATACACATGTGCATCAGATACACACACACCATACAAACACACATACATTAGACATAGACACATGCACACACACACACGCACACACACACACTCCTGTCTTACTTCTTGTCACCAAAGCTGAGTTCCTTCCTCACAGAGCATCGGCTGCTCCTACCTCGTCCCCCTGTGCTTGTCTTCTATAAGAGCGCAGCCCCTCATCAGCCCCTCATCTCCTGCGGCCACCCCAGCCCAGCCCACCAGGGAATGCCTTTCTCTTCCTTCCCATAGGTTATCACTTGACATCAAATCAATGTAATAATGGCATCAAGAATGAGAGAGCTTTGTGGTATCGCCTCCATCTAGGGTACAAAAACAGAAAAGGGCAGTTTTTGAGGAAAAATGGAAACAAAAAGGCCTGAGTTATTTGTGTCCAAAAGCCTTTATAAAAGCACACAGACATTTCTTTCGGATTTCAAAACAAAAACTCTTTGTCTTCATTAAATCTGAATTTCTTTGAATATCAAATTTAAATTTTATAAATCACGCAGTTGTGAGTGGTTCTCTCTGCTCTATTTAACGACTGGTTCGCTGCTATAGATATCTTGTGTTTATGAGTTAAGTGGCTTCGTTGCTACTTTACAACAAGAGTATGCTAAAAAAAAATATATCCCTGCCCCAGCCAGAGAAACTTACAGATAAATTAAAATCATTTTTCAACTCTCTAATGATGATATTCTGCAGAACTATAACACCAAAAAACATGACCTTGGTACAAATGTCCTCCCACTTGCTATATTCTACACCCACATACCAAGAAAGATTAGCAAAGATCAGCTAAAGAACTCTTTGTCTTGACTTAAGCAAATTTACCATTTCAAACAAATATCTGCAGGCTTGAACAGTAAATATTCAGATTCTAGACGCTGGGCGATGCTAGTTCAAGTCCCACGCCACTGTTTTATAGCATCCTATGCACGGCAAATGATTAGCCCTCACTCCCTCACCTGTGCAGAATGGTGGTATAACCATCTGGTGGGCACACTCGGGGAATGAATGGATACAGTGTGCCAAGAACAGTCCTGCCATCGTCACCAAAATGGTGAGCTAGAGAGAATCTTGGTAACATAGTCACACATACATAGATACACACACACACACGTTTACTGATAGCCAGCCATGTGGCAGGCATCTCTCTGAACAATGGGACCACCTCAGTGATGCAGCAGGGTCCTTCTATCAGAGAGTGAACCACACTTAGAAAATTAGCATGCCTTTACAAATTGTTCTGTGCGCTAATGAAAACTCTGTAAAAATGCTGTTTTTAAACTATATTTCTCTCCAGCCCTAACACCAGATAAATTTTGGGGTAAAATTGAACGAATCTCTGCTTTTCTCCCCCATGTCTCTCTTTTCCAAACGTAGAAGGCTCACCGTGGCATGAGCATAGGGTACTGCTTATGTATTGATCTACCCACATTTGCACTGTAAACGTAAGGATAAGGTAGTCACACCCAAGCATTAGAAAACCCCCTAAGGAAAACCCCTTTCTACTTCTCCATTATGTTTTTGTAGGGAAAGTGGTGATATAAGTAGGTTAATTGTTTTCATGAGTCTTAGACCATGCTAAAACCCATTCAAGTGTTATCTTGCCGGATTCTTGGAAAATACCTCCGACTGAGCCTTCATCAAAAATATAGTCAGCTCCATTATGTCTGTCCCTCCCTGTGTGTGTGTATATGATGTATATGTGTGCATGTGTCTGTGTCTGTATGTGGATATGAGTATGTGTGTGTACATATGTGTGTGCATGCATATGGGTAACATTAGGCTTGGCTTTGCCTAGAAATTTGTTTTGCTTCTATCATCCCATATTCCTAAGGACAACAGCATGCAAGTGTTCTCTTATCTGGGGGACTCTTATCACCTGGCTACCAACTGAAATTCCAGGTCACGCGGGAACTGAGCTTATGGCCTATACCCACAGGCTACAGCCCTGGCACAGCCAATGAATGTCCCTGTGAATGCAAAGCCACTGGAAAAGGCAGCCTTGCCTCCCAAACCCAGCGCACCTCGCCAGCTCTGCTGAGGGGCTTACCTTTCCCTTTCTCCCCCAAAGGCTCATTTCCGCCAAAGGCGTCGTTAACTCTTAGCCGTTTGTTTTCACGTGTCTGTTCTCCAGTGACCTCTGACCTCCAGTCTTATCAGTGTCTACTGCCTGGAATACCGTATCTTTTAATGCCCAGAGCCTTCATAGGATGTGGCTTATAAAACCGACCTTCCCGAACTTTCTTAAAGTTCTCCTGCTATGGACCCATGTTGACCAGCAGGAATTTCATGTGGGAAGGAGGACAGGAGCGCTTTATGCTCAGCACCACACTGGCCTTTCTCCTGTAGCTGTCGAGCTTGTCTTGAGATTGGAATGATGAGCGTCAAGTGCCAAAGAGGCCTTAGCTTGGTAGTTAGCACGGGATCTAAGGACAAGCGTCTCAGTCTGCCCTGTGCCATAATGAGACACTTAAAACTCCGGAGTATGGAGGATTAAACTGGGAAACCTGCGCATGTTCGGGGGGGGGGGGGGGCTGAGGGAGCTGCTGGGGGCGGGGCGGCTGATTGCTGTGTTACCCATCGTTCTCAGAACCCAGCATCTCACGGGATGCTCGGTGAGATGGTAGATTCCAACAAGAGACTGGCCGAATGACTGTGTCCTTGGCGTCCTTACTTGGTCGTCACAAAGGGTTCACAGTTGTGTGACTGTGCGCTGTGTGGCAACTTCCTTGCGTTGCGTCTGTGGTAAGATGTTCATAAGCAGACATCCCAGGCAGTCTCCACTCCAAGGCTCATTTGCAAATTTAATGGGAAGCAGAGGCCCTCCCTACCTCGTGCAGAAGGGTGCCTTTAATTAGTGAGGATTGAAGAGCGCTGTAAGTCAGTTGTGTTTTGTGGAAATGGCTCAAATCTGCTCTGCTAGGAGATAAGCGCCCCACACAAGAGCCCACATCTGCAGAAGTGGCTGGCGCTGTGATTAGGTGCGTTGCTAATCTTTCACAAAAACTCACGTCATCTCGATTTTTAGACACAGCAGGGCCTGGTTCTCCACGTGTCTTTGTTAGAGGTTCGCTGCCTTGCTTTGTGTCTCACGGTGACTGCAGACAGCTTCTGCTTGTTCTTGGGTTTCCTGACAAGCCCCGGCCAGCTGCCAAGGCCAGGGTTTTTTAGAATTTGTTGCCCACATGCTATTTTCAGGTTAGCTTTTGGAGTTCTGGGGGTCATTTGGCCCTAGCCCCTCTGTGGCTTTCTGGCCTCTGCTGAATAAAATTGCCAGTGGGGGTGGAGGCAAATCACAGACAATTCCCAGTGATCCTTATCCTAATTCGGTGCTCTCGACGGGGTCCTTATATCCACATTTCTAGCTAGATCACCAAGGATGCCCAAGCCGATGGTCCAAGAATCATACTTTGAATAATTCTGCTATATCCTTATATCCTGACACTTATAAGAAACACTTGGCTGTGGAGGTCCCCCAGTTGCACAACCCTGTCCCTTCATGCCTCAGTGACTCTGAATGAACTAAGGGGTGTTTGGTTTATCCAGCCTTTAATTCCCACATTGCCTGGCTCTAATGAGACCTCCTCTTGTAGCCTCTTCCTTAGCCTTTCCATACTGAGTTCCTGGATGCACCTTCCAGCTGCCTTCCATTTCCTTTCCAGGAAATAACCATGGGTTCCAGCCTCTTCCGCTGGAGCCATAAAAAGCCTCTGGTCCCCCATCTAAGTATGAAACGAGAGCTTTAGAATATAACTCACTGCAAGGGACTACAGTTGGTCAACAGCAAGACTAATCTTAGAGGCTGGGTTGCCTGTTGGGGTGCAGGTGTGAGGAAGTGGGAGCCACTTGTGTAACCCACACAGGCTTTCACTAACCACTTCTCCAAAACTGGATCTCCAGCCCTCATCTGTGGTGATGGTCTGAACCGTGGGATGGTGTCTCACAGATAACTAACTGTAGTGTGAAAGTGATTGGCTATTGGAAGATATGTTTGGAAATAATAGCTTTGAGGGAAAAAAAACAGACTATGCAAGAAGATTTTGAAAATAATGTTTGGAAATGTGCCCATCGTGGGGATTTTGGTAGAAAGAAACAGAACTGTAAAGTCTGTAAACTCTGCCACTAACTTGCTGCGGTAACACTGCCTGGCCCCTGTGGCCTCAGTTTTCTTAGCTTTAAAACCGTGCCCCAGAACATTAATGTCCTAACTTGGATAGATTGTTACGCAAAGCACAGACGTGAGATGATGCTGATGGGCACCACTGTCATGGCTGCCTGCAATATTTAATTTTCCATGAATTGAAACAGTCAATGTGAAAAGTCGATTGTCTTTTTAACAGGGACCTGGTAGATGCAGCACAAATGTGTTGGGTGTTCCTGTCCCCAAGACTTTGCCCTTGTTCCCACCTCTGTCTTTAGGGTGTGTTCCAGACGTCCATGGGACTCATCCCTAGTCTCCTCAGGTGTCTACTCAAATGATGCCTTCATGAACCCTTCTCGGCCACCATTCAGAACTGCAAATCCCACATCCCACTGGGAACGCCTCATGCCTTGCTTTATTTTCCCCATGACACATAATTATTTGAAACCTAGCTATTGTGCCCCCATCTCCGAACGTGAGGTCGCTGAAGACAGGTATTTAAGTGTATCTAGTTGGTCAAGGTGTCCCCAGGTTTCCAAAATCAGGTCCCTTAGATTAAGTTTTTAATGAGCAGTTCACTGAAAGGATCCAGGCAGGGGTGTGGTCGTTAGACGTCGGGAGTCACTGGTCTAAACTGAGAAACAAAGACCGCCACCCCAGACATCTTTGCTAATGGAAGTCAGGGCTCAATTACTGATGGCTAATGAGTGTGGCATTTTCCCCGAAATAAGCCCTCTCATAATGTCTGTGTTTCCTTCCTGCTTAGCTCATGGGAAGCACTGATGATTGACAAGTGGGTCTCCCCTGCCAAAGAGTGGGGTGGAGGCTTTACCAAGAGCTGGGGGGTGTGCCCTTGGAAAACCAGCAGGAGTTTTCTAAAAAATATTTGTTTAGACTCCAAGAAAGTGAAGCTCCACACTTAGCATCAAGGACGATAAAGAAATGACAAAAAGAAAAGAAGGTAAAACAAGAGACAAGTCAATTCTCCCTCTCAGGGTCTGCCTTTAGCTAACTGAACCTTGTGCACAGTAGAAGCACAGACGAGAAGGTAGCGCCATTGACTGTGTGCTCTGAGCTCAGTGCTGCAGAGCCACAGCGTAGCATGGGGTCTGGCTGTAATTCTCCTCCTCCTTCCTCTCTTTAAGTCGAGTGGAGCCTTTGACCGCCAGCATTCTTTACTGATTTTTCCCCCACGTTGCCAGCTTTGTATAACATCGCCACAAGCCCTAAGAACCCTCTCTAGTATTGACCACGTTGACAGCTACACAATTTCTTTGCTACTAGATATAAACTGTCGCCTCCAAATATTTACACTATAACCATAACATCAAGCTTAACACATTAAGTGTACAGATAGGTACCGATAGTTCATTTAAGAGGAACCAATTCATAAATGAGAAACACAGGGCAGTTACTCATCTGTATTGAGAAATCACATAAACGAAATTGCTTTTACCCAGGAATAATGTCACTCACGCCGACGGCTCCTCAGATTGAAATTAGATAAAGGATGTTGTCCTACAGAGTCAAAAGAAGGTTTTTATTATCAGGTCCCCCATAAATAATAGTGACAAAGCCCTCTAAACTCCTTCTGTCTGCCTTTCCTAACGTTAGCCAAGGAGGACTTTGTTCTTTTACGTCTTAGACTCTGCCTGCACATGCCCCTCTGGAAAGTGCACCACGTCAATCAAAATGGGCCATGACTTAAGCTCTGGCACTAAGCACCAACTATTCTCCCCTCATCAGGTACCCACAACTGAGTTTCACTTCCTCTGCCCACAGCAACCTCAGATTTACCCAAGCCCAGCCTGAACCCCCACAAGAATCCCAGTTCTTGTTCTAGCCCCTGAATGTGTTAAGAGCAAACCTTGCAGATTCAGCGCCTTTCCCGTTTTTGTCTTTTTATTCCCCGCCCCCATTTTTGTTTATCCATATCTCTCGCATTTCTTTCCTCGCTCAACAGCACTCACTGGTCAAATGCAAAGGTGACAAAAGGGAAGCCAAGTCTGGTGCTTTTCTTCATTCTCGCCATGTTTGTAACATAGACGCCTCTTTCAATGCAGCGAACTCAGGGCTAGCATTGTTCCAAGGGCCCAAAGCAACCACAGACTAAGGTCTGGTGGCCAGAGGAGTGTTAGTCCTTTGGCCTCACTTTGCCATAGTAACATTTTATAAGATTTAAATGACAAGAATGTCAGAAACCGGATTTCTTCCTATGCTTGCAGTATAGCTTCAGTGGTTCTACGCTCTGTCTCCCTGTGTCAGGCTTAGCATGGGCCTGTGTGCGTTGCATTATAATAAAAGTTACAAAGGCCAATATTTATTGTGTGCCAAGCCTTTAAAATGCATTACCTCATCGCCTCCTTCTAACAACTTTAATGCATTTTTTTAACTGTCCATTTCATAAATGAAGGAACAAAGGGGTCAAAAACCTACTCAGGACATACATCTATTGACCAAACTGACAGTTTATGAGAATAAAATTATATGAAAGAGATTAAAATGCCACAAGACGTTAAATTACCTTTACAAGGCAAAGCAGGGGCTCCGTATCAATGAAGGCCCAGGGTTATTAGAAATATGTTTGCCGGACTTAGAGCAGTAAAGTCGTGCTGAAACACAGGGTGGACGCCAGCGTTACAATGCCTGGGGTTTTATTTTCTCATGGGGCGGCTCCTGTTTCTCAGTTATCTGACTAGTGGTGGTTTGGAACAGGAGGTTTTTAAGCAAGTGGACGGTTGGCCATAACTAGCACATGATCTTCACCTACCAAAATGGCCTCTGCTCTTTCTGTGTATCGAAAGGGCTGTAGCGTGGCTAGGCTGCTCCTTGTGTGCCCTCTCTTTGCCACATCCACATACATGTGATTGTGAGCTGATAGTGTAAACAGACTGTTTTGTGGGGCATTTTCAAGTTTCCATGGATAAAGATAGGGTCCACCGAGTCAGCTCACAGGAACTCTACTGGAACTCTGAAACAAATACAGTGAGGGTCTTTTCTGACAAACTGCCGTCTCTGCCAATCCCTGGCTGAAGTCAGTAAGCTGCAGGGGAAGGGCAAGTGTTTTAGTAGCCTATGGAAGTGGAGCAAAGGCCTTTTGTGTCCCTCCGGCTGTGTTTCTACTTTGCTTACTGTTCGCTTCTGACTGAGAGAAGACTTTGGGGACCGGGCATGTTTTTCTGTGCTGTAGTTAGCATCCATGATTTCCAATTCAATCTCAGCCCCCCTGGGTATAAATTCAGCTCTTCTCCCTCAGGTTCCCAGAGTCTGATTGTCACCTCAGCCTGGCAAAGAGAGCAGCCTACCCAGGCTCTGGTGGGGCATTGACATTGTGGGCGGCTATGACATGTGTAAGAATTCACACACTAGCATGAACCTCAGAGGCACCATGTGCATGTTTATGTTGTTGTTTCGATTCTGTCGTTCATTTTAGTCTTTAAATGCCCATGCCATTCCCAGGGAAGCGCCCGTCTTTGTGAAGAGATTCACTTTTGTGAGAACTCAGGATACATCTTAGTCAGTTCCCGTGTCTTCTGCAGACCGTTAAGGATGACTTACCGTGTGCCAGGTCTTGTAGATGCTAGAAATAGAACCATGAATAAACATAACAAGCAAATTATAGCTACCCTCATGAAACATGTAGTCTAGCTGAAGAAGAAGAGCAATTACGGAGCAGATCAATTATACTTCCCGAAGGCCGTTTTCCTCATCAGAGAAACACTTCTTTCCCCCAGTCTTGATTTTGAGGATCTACTAAAAGCTGAGTCTAGACTCACTTTACAAATGACGACGAGACACCAAGAGCAGTGGTAACAGCAGTAGCATCTGTGACTGTGTGGATTATCACTCTAGGGAAAATTAGCCCCGGGACCTACATCAAGATCCTGGGCCCCTAGCTTCCCTTCCCTTCCTTTCTTACTGGACAGCTGTGGAGATGGAGCCTCCCCTCCCTTCTCTTGCACTGGAGATGAAGGAGAAAAAGACTCAGCCAATCTCAACAGAAAGGGCCAGGCCAGCTCCTAGGTGGATGTTGATAACTAGGGTCAGCATAGTCCAGGCTTATCCTGCTGGCCAATCTCATGCCTTTTCCTCCCACGGACCTGTGAGCATCCTGGGTTCAGGCTAGGGGTGTTAATCTGTCTGTCCTCAGATGGCACCTCTACAAGTGACGTCATCTTCTTCTCACACAGGCATTCCTCCTACGGAAGGCTGCTGGACGACCACGACTACGGGTCCTGGGGAAACTACAACAACCCGCTCTATGACGACTCCTAACAAAGGAAGGTGGCTGGGCACAAGAAATAGCGGTCCTTTATTTATAAGTGCTTATCCAGTAGAATTAATAACAAGTACTTGATGCTCATTGAACGACAATCGCAAGCCCTGTTTTGTTGGTATGGTTGTTTTGTTTTGTTTTGTTTTCTCCTCCCTCTCCTCTGGCTGCTACTACAACATCCCCCTTCTGGTACAAAAGAACCATTTTGTACAGGCCAATGGAGGCCGATTGGCAGCTGGCATGGTCCATCTTTGCACTGACCAGGCTGGACACCATGAGGTGGTGGCTGCAGCCCCCACCACAAGACTCATCGGAAGGACTGAGGAAAAGGGCTCGGGCTGCCCTGTTGGGGATTTAGTTTTGAGGGGAACTTTTGGTTTGGGTTATTTCTTAATCTTCTCTATAGGAAATTACATGGAGGATCAGTGGGAAGAAGAGAAAGGAATCCCTGAAGGCTATCACCCTGTGTGGAGGAAGCAAGGGCTTCTTGATTTCTTTGTAATCCTTCTTTGCCTGGCTGTATCTGACAGGATGCCTACTTGGTCCTACAAGCAGATAGACAACTCTTAGCTGCCTAATTAGGAAAGATGAAAGACAGCTGTACCCAGGAGGAGCCCAGCAGGCAGGAGCAAAGCAGCCCAGCTGCTGTCAATCTTAGCACGCGCTCAACCTGTTCTCCCCACCCGGGCCACTGAAAAGAAATAGGGATCCCAGCCCATTCCCCATCCAGGCCACCAGAAGGCAATGGGGATCCCAGCCACTGGCTTTTAGAACAGTTACAGCACAGTTTGAAAAGAGAGACTCAGAGGTGAGCTTGAAGAACGGCAAGGGAGAGGAATGTGGAGAATAAGGGTGGGGGAAGAAGGGAGGGACCAAAGCTCACAGGGACCCTCTTGAAGGAAGTAGGAGCCAACTCCCCATGGTAGTGGGAGATACCTAAATCCTGGAGGAGCCCAGAGAACTCTCACTTCGCACACATAAAGCAACGGGTTGGGGAATGGCTATATGCTATTTTAAAACAATGTTTAAAAAGACAATTAACCTTCCATAGGAAATAGACACCGAGAATTGCCTGTTTATTCCCCCCTAACATCTATCTGCCTTACTCATTCTTCCTTTTAATAGAACACCGCTGGGTCTCTAGTCTCAAAATCCTGTACAACAAATTTTGAGAAATAGACATTTTCCTCCACCGGCATTCGTTTATTTCACTTATTAACCATCAGGAAGTGATTTTGTCTCCCCCGGCCCCCAGCCAGGAACATTTGAAAATGTCCGGTGGCAATTTTTGACTGCTACCACTTATCTTGAAACACTACTAAGGAGTGGAGGCTGTGGCTTCTTTGCACAGGACGAGCTGCAACCACAAAGAGCCTCCTAGGCCAACACATCAAAGGCTGACATTGAGACCAAGATGTCTTGTGATGTCCTTGTGATGTCAAAAGACACTCACACATCAGTAAAACCCTTTCATTTTTAACAAAGTGAAACATCAATTTTTTTTTCTCCAGAGTGGTAGCTCGTTGGCTGATAGGTTGCTTTCTGGCATGTGCAGTTGCCTTATATTGTTGGTTTTTCTAGAGAGCTTTGCTATAGGGCTGCACCGCTGGTCAGCAGCATCTGATCCTGGGACCCAGCATCTCTGATTTCATGTAGTAGAGAGCATGCGTCTTAAAATATGTTACCATGTCCTATGATGTCACAGAGAACAAGAAACCGTCAGTTTTTAATTCCTCAGACAGATCCTGCCCCATGACTCTGTAGAAAAAAAAATAAAATAAAAGCACACTATAGTGCTTATCCTCTACCCCTCTGGTGTGGAGATCACAAATAGGGGTACTTCCCACAGCCTGCCATCCAGGTGCTGGGGGAAAATCTTCCTAAATCTCAGAGGTGCCAAAAGGAAAGAGCGATCATCAGAGGTCGTCTGCAAGCAGAGAGGAGTTCACAGAAATTAAGATAACCCTGAATATGAACACACAAGCGCACACACACACGAACCCCCTCATAAAAACTACAAGGGTATGCCCTCTGGCCATGCTTGACATTAACAGCTGTCCCTCGTTGCTACCCTGATCGTTTCACAGGTCTCCAGTTAGGCAAAGGACAGGGCATTCTATATCTCATTTTCCTCCCCCAGCCCAAAACCTTTTTGACACATGACACAAAGTTCTCCATGAAACACTTTAGGAGACTGTACTTCAGGAATCCCTTCTGGGGTCAGTCCTAGGCCAGAGGAACCAGCTTCCCTCCCAGAATCCTCACCTGTTAGAAACCAAGGACACACCAACAATTGTTTTTTTATGCCAAAGGATGCCATTGTGCATGAACACGTGACCGTTTTTGCTCTGGTTAACTTCCAATTGCTTCCAGCAAAACACAGCACAGTCATATGCAGTGAGGTGACGGCGTCCCCTCAAAACTCAAAGCATGACCCTTGCTTTGCTTGATAGTATAAAATGTGTACATGTGAGAATTTACTTTGCCAAATATATTTTTCTTCTCTTGAATTGGTCTAGAGAGATCCCAGCATCTTTATTCTACAAATGTTGCTACACACACACAAACAGAAAGAGAGAAACGCATGCACTCACGCATGCACACACACATACACACACACACACCTCTGAAATATATGCCAATAATTGATATCCTTTACCTCAGGGAGAGTTAGTTCAAGTCTATACAAGGGAAATTAGTGGCCCTAGTAAATCTAAACAGTCACACCCCATCATGGATAGGACTGGCTCAATGCTTTAGAGAGAAAGTCGGAGAAGAAAGTGAGCTAGGAGCCTCTTCTCAATGGACTGCAAGTGACCAGAGAATGATATGCAACTCTGCTTTCTTTTCCTGGGACCCCAGCGGGACCCCTCAGTCCTCCCTGCACAGCTGTGTCTTCATTTGTAAAATGGGGGTGATGCCTTCTTAGTAGTCTCGCCCCTTCCTACCTCACAGACATATTGTGAGGATTAATGAAATTGTGTCAACAGTGTTTTCATTTTCTGGAGAGAAGCTATTTATGGACATTTCAAGTATTATATAGATATGTAAGTGATCTCAGTTTCTTATGTGCTGTTATACTGGTGTGTCATTTTTACTTATTCTATAAAGCTCCAGTTAATGTCATGGCCACATCAGATGGCCATCAGAGCTCTGAACTCCCCTCCCCCCCCCCCGTGCATCTGCATGATGCAGGGTCACCTGGTCCTGGGACCACAAAGAATGGTCTCCCCTCTGACTGTAAAGATGGCCCAGGACACAGGTCTCACAGGCGTGCATGGGGATCCAGGTTAGGATGACCATGGATGCCTGAGCACTAATGGCAGAAGACCTCTGGCTTGCACACCCCGAGGAGTAGACCGTTGTCTAGTGTGATCTGTTTGCCCTTCATCTTGCTTGCAAGGGTGCATGGTTCAATCCTGGGCATCTTGAAAACTTGCAAATGGTCCAGATGCTAATTTGCACGTTGATTCTCCTTTGCCTTTAACCTTCTTTTGAAGGCAAAAGGATGTTCCATTTCAACTCCGATCCTGGAAAGGTTAGCTGATATTCGCTCTTTGCCACATTTCTCTCTTGGACTAAGTTAGCTGACACCATTGAAAGCAGAGAAGGTGTGCAACATCTTTGATATCTGATGACATCATATCTACATTTGTTGTAAGATCTATTGCATACCAATTATAATTCTACCAATTAAAGTGGTTAAAAGCTTGTGTCTAGCTGTGGTGATTTACATTTTGAGATATTTTGCTCTCCAGGCCACTGGGTTCATTTTTATTGGTCATATTAAGTAGCTCTGACTTGTTCTTAATGAAATTGTATCCCCCATCAATAAATAATATTTTCTGTAGCACAGGAAGGTCACTCTGATCTTGAAACAAGCTGGGAAAGCGTTAGCGTTGAACAAACCTTCTGAGCACTGATTTCATTCCCAAATATTCTGTGTGTTTCACCCAGCCAAGGTACAAGTAAACATTTTGATTCAGCGAGAGAGACGGCAAGCAGAATCCAGTCACATTAACGCGCGTTGGCATTAGCGTGCACGTGGTGTTTGCTTCATTCCATTTCAAAAAATTAAATTCAGCATATTCATCCTTGCCTGACAGCTAATTAGCAGGCGATTTCAGGCATCCAGAGTATAATTTCAACCTCAAGAAGCTAAGCAAATGTTATTTTGCTTTTGAAGGAAATAGCCACAGCAAATCTCATGCATTTTGCTCCATTTGGGAAGAGTGAACCAGCTGCAAACTAAAAAAGAAAAAAAATGTTTTCTTTCTTCTTTCTTCCTCTTGAGACCTAGCTTAATCGAGTCCTGGCAGGCTTTGAACTTACTATGTAGCTCAAGCTGGCCTTGAACTCCTGACCTATATACCACAAGAACCTCCTAGACATGATTGACTCGATGATGAATGTATACTGAAAATCAGGTTTGATCCAGTTAATTGCCTGGCTACACAACATCAAAGACTTGCTGGGACGTCACAAGGAATGGAGAGCAAACATGGAGCAAGCCCCTCCTATTTGGCTGTTTTCAGTGATGTTGTCTGGATATGTGTCCCTCAGAGGCTCCAGTATCAAGGCCTGGTCAGCAGTCTGTGCACTCCTGGGGTTATTGTGAGATCTTCACAAGGTGGGGCCTAGTAGAAGGAAATTAGGCAACTGAAGGCAAATCTTTGAAGTTTGGGGACCAGGACCCTCCTGCATCTTTTGCTTTTCAGCTGCACAAGATGAGCGACTTCCTTGGCTTTCCAGTTCTACTATGGGACCATGAGAAGCAAGACCATGGACTGACACCTCTGAAAACATAAGGCAAAACAAATCTCCACAGCCGCTGTTTCACACTGACAGACAACTTCCCTGTGATCCAGTTGCTCCCCTGAATCTGGATAGGCACCCACGTAAAAGCCTGGCAGTGCAGGGCTGTAACCCTGGAGCTGGAAGTCAAGGACAGGGATGGGGGATCCTGATGACGTGCTGGCCAGCCAGTCTCACAAAAATGGTTCAGAGAGAGATGTGGGGGTCCCCCCATCCCAAAATGTAAGATGAAGAGTGATAGAGAAAGACACTTGATAACAACCTCTGGCCTCCTTGTGCATTCACAGGCAAAGAACGTGTGGCGTTAAGACACTCTAAGTTCTTAGATTCTAATTAGTATCTGTTCTTACGTTACGATTTTTCAGCCTCGAATAATGATGTTTTCAGGTACGGAGTATACAGTTTGAACATTTGCTCACCTGTAGCTGGAGAGCTAATGCTTTGAGCTTTGAGAGAAAGCACTGGGTCAAAACTAAGTGTTGGAAAGCCCCCACCTTGTTGAGGGAAAGCCGAAAAGAGGTGAAGTTGCTTCCCTTAAAGGATCTCATCCTTGGCCAGCTGTATTCACTTCACCAGAACACTCCACTGCACGAAAACACGGTCAGTTTACATCAACAAATGCACACCATTTCTATGGAACCAATAAACTGGATATTTACAATAAAAAAAAGAAGTGATCATAACTCACTGGGAAACTCAGATGCCAATGGGCCTCATCTGTATGGGAGGGCATTGTATCCCCCAGATGGGGATATATAATATAGATACACATAGCTGGGAAACTGAGGCTCGAAGATGTGACGCTTAGCCATCAGAACACTAAATCTGACCATATACTCAGTAATGAATAAGATGAACTCGCTCTCCCAATCATTTAAGTCCAGTTAGCAGCAGGGTTGGGACCCAAGCCAACTCTTTCTGTCATCTGAGCCCTCTCCACCAAGAGACCAGTGTTCATAAGCCTATGCATGCCACCTTCTGCAAACACGGGACTTTCCGCCCCTTGCTCAGGCCCCCCTCAGTTATTTTGAGCAATCTCAAGGGTGTCTGGCATGGAGCCAACAGCAAGCCCAGTCAGCTCCCAGCCCATGTTCCCTGTTAGGCACTGTCACCTCTGTGCTAAGTCCTGCTATCTGCCAAGCCGTGTGCTCTAGGAGGAAACTGCCTGCCCTCCTGCCCTGAGAGGACATCAGCGTGGGGCCATGGGCTCTTGGAATTTTAATATGAACCTGTCCCTGCTGATATCCACAGGAATCAGGCTTGAGTCCTCAGCAGAGTGGAGTTGGGGTGCTAGCTTTGCAGTCACCCCTGCTCCTACCCAAGGATACTTCACAGCGTCAGCTCATCTCCCCGCAGAGCAGTGAGGATGCTGCCTTCTCCTCACTTAGCACTTTCTGTGAGCCGCATAGTGTTTGGAGCGTTTGATGGAGCGTAACGTCCCTGTGAGGCAGCTATGATTAAAATGGCCATAGTACGGATGAATACACTAAGGGCCAAAGATGTGTCTAAAATAAAAAATAAATAAAAATGAAAGGAGCCTGTGGTCGCAGGTAGTGCAGCAGAGATAAGTCTTCGGAATCCATGCTCTGGACCACTTTCAAGTAGAATCCTCATTCCATGTCAGAATTTCGTGGCCCCTGCACTCTGCCAGCCATCAGCCAATTCCTAGCCACGTGGGGCAACCCCCAGCTACAGTTGGGTGCCCAGCTCAGACGCAGGATCCTCCCTCTAGTGAGGGTTCTGAAGTGGCCCACTCCGTGTCTGAATGCCTGCATGGCAATGATTGCTCATGTTTTGGCTCTTTTGGAGGCAGCAACAATACTCCTGACTGGTCACATGGCCGTCTCTGCGCTGACTCTGTCTACATCCTATTCATCTGCTCAGCGTCACTGTATTTTTCTACTTTGTTTTCTTCCAGTAATGCAACACCTAGACTAGTTGAAATGCTGGGACGAGGTTCATTTTGACTCACATTTCCACAGGTAACATGGTCAAGGAGCTGCATTTGGTCATAATCTGTTCATTCAGGCGCACAGTGCGGTACAAGGAAGAATATGGCAAGAGGCCAGGAATGTGTGTGTGTGTGTGTGTGTGTGTGTGTGTGTGTATGGGTGTGGGTGGGTGGATGTGTTCTGGTCTCTTCTATTGTAGGTGCTGAATTATACAGGCTCATATTCCTACATTGTCTGGTGGTCAGAGAATTATGAGCGACCTATAAGGTGCAATTTGTACCTGCCACACAGAAGGTGGTTGCCTAGCCTTATAATACTAAAAACAACCTGACACCATCCTAAACAAGTGCCCAGGATATGTGATGTTATTCTTCTCCTTCTATTGTAATTTAGGAGGTCACCTGGGGAAGTCTACGTGACGAAATGGGCGTGGGCGTGGCAACACAAACATAGACATGACCTAAGTCATCCCCCCACACACACACCTAGGAAACAAAATGCTAATAAATTTTCCCCTCAGTTTATGTTTTGATATAAAAGCTGTTTGGATAAACATGGGCGATCTCCAGAATTTAAGTGAACCCTGAGACTCCCTGCCAATATTGTCATGTAAACTGTGCCTATTTAATCCCACACCTCCACTCTGGTACGAAAAATGGTTTATGTCTGGAATGGTCCCCAACATATCAGCACCCACAGTGTGGAGCTGACTGGTAAACTCCCCCAAAAAAAAACACGAAAGAAGTGACCCCAACATTCTATAAAAACCAGCAATATTCAGTTGTGAAGATTTGTCTTAAGGTTTTATTGCTGTGAAGAGACACCATGACCACAGCAACTCTTTTTTTTTCTTATTTATTTATTTATTTATTAAAAATTTCTGTCTCTTCCCCACCACCGCCTCCCCTTTCCCTCCCCCTCCCCCAAACAAGTCCCCCTCCGTCGTCAGCCCAAAGAGCCATCAGGGTTCCCTGCCCTGTGGGAAGTCCAAGGACCACCCACCTCCACCCAGGTCTAGTAAGGTGAGCATCCAAACTGCCTAAGCTCCCACAAAGCCAATACGTGCAGTAGGATCAAAAACCCATTGCCATTGTTCTTGAGGTCTCAGTAGTCCTCATTGTCCGCTATGTTCAGCAAGACACAACAACTCTTATAAAGGAAAACATTTAACTGGGGCAGGCTTATGGTTCAGAGGCTTAGTTCATTATCATCACGGTGGGAAGCATGGCAGCATCCGGGCAGACATGGTTCTGGGAGTTACACATCTGGATCTGCAGGCAGGAGGAAGAGACTGCCACACTGGGCCTAATCTGAGACCCAAGAGCTCACTTCCTAGTGACACATCTCCTCCAACAAAGCCATACCCACTCCTGCTGTACCCGCCCACTTGGGCGTGGTCTCTTATACTATATATGCTGATATAAAGCACACGTCCGGCCTCTTTTCCCACTGTGGGATTTGGTTGCTGTTCCCGTTCCAGCAGAGGACTGTGACCTGTGAGTCTACCCCTAAATAAATAACCCTCTATTTACTCAATTCTCAGCTAGTGTGGGATTTATTTTAAGCGTCCTTCTTCATACTCCAACAACACCTCCTAATAGTGCCACTCCCTATGGGGCTACGAGGGCCATTTTTTGAAACCACCACAGGGCTCCACACTAATAACTTCCTCTAATCCCGGTCACCTCCCACAGGCCCTACCTCAAAACATCATAGCCAGATTGTTTAACCATCTCTATGTATCATCATGGCTAGTAAATCTCATCAGTATGGATATTAATGGGTTCTGGAGGCCTGATCAAGTTAGGCTTAAAGTTTGGCTCTCAAATGCCCTGCAAAGGCTTTCCTGTTAAAGCCTGGCCCTACAAGGCACTAAAGGGAAACAGTGGGACCTTCAGGAGGCGGGGCCTAGCCAGAGGCTAGTGGGTCATTAGGATGCTTTTGAAAGGGGCCGTGGGACCTTTGCACCCTCCTCGCTCTCGTTTGGTTCCTGACCATGAGGTAAGCAGTTTTTGCTCCACCTGTACTCCTGTCATGGTGTGTTGCTTCACCACAGACCCAAAGGAAGGAGGACAGCCAGCCGTGGCTGAAGCCTCCAAACCGTGAGCAAGAAAAAAAAAAATTCTCCTTATGGGTTAATTTTCTTAGATATTTTATTGAAGTGATGGAAAGCTGACTGCTATGGACATAATATGAAGATTGAACTGTATAATTCAATATAATTTAATCATCACCAACTCAACATCAGGAGTCTCTAGGCTTCGGATCCACAAACTCACTAATGAGAAAGCCCAGAACTCCCTCTTGTCCCCCTGCTGTTTCCTCTTGGCACATGGGCAGAACTGACTTTGACAAACACTGCTGCGTAGAGGACTGAAAAGCTCAACCAGCCGTAAAGCCAGGCGTTGTCAGGAAGGGTGTGAAACAGAAGTTCAATGCCAGCCCAGGGGCCAGGACGGTCAGCTCTGCTGCAGGGGCTATCAGGAGAAGCAAAACCAAGAAACCGCTCCGCGTATTCCAGGAACTTAGATAAAAATGTTAGTTCAAAGTTAAGTATTTCATAAAAAAAAAAAACTTAGAGTCTTAAGTGCACTTAGAAAAATCAGGATGAAGAAATTGGCTAAGGAAGCCATCAGTGGGTCATTGTTCAAAGCCTAAGATTTCAGACTGCAAGAAGGAACCAGAGGGCCCTCAGGAACACATTGGGAGCTGCAACTGAGAGCAATGCTTTCTGAAGAATGGGCCAGTTTTTGTATCTTCCATTCCTTGTTTGAAAACCTGTCATAGACAAATGTGAGCTAGAGCCGCATAGGACAAGGGGTCCCCAGAGACGTCCTGTCTGGCTACTTTGCATTAGGAAGGAGGTCTTAGAAAAGGTAACCATTCCAAGCCAAAAATAAACCTGGTCTGGCATGCTTCCTCCCTAAGGAGCAAGGCATGACTGTAGATCATGTATCTCTAGGCAGACATATCCTATTCCTAGTTAACATGCTGTCTTCCTCTGCTGCCAAATTATAGCACTTGAACTCACTTTCTAGTGGGAAGAAGATGGGGAAGGACAGGAAACAATCTGAGGATTGTGTGTGTGTATCCATGTACATATCAAAGAATAGAAGAAAATATATAGACACTAAAACTCCCTTTTCATCCGGTCCTATAACTATGTTATAGTTTATACCTTTCCCCGTCCACTAGCTGTGGCATGTTCCCAGTTCTCTGCCAACAACTCATGTGCCCATGACTCTTGAGGCAGAGTGACTCAACCTTTCTATCAAAACATCAATAAAACCTGAGGCCTGGAAGGAAGGAAGGAAGGAAGGAAGGAAGGAAGGAAGGAAGGAAGGAAGGAAGAGAACTAACTACTAAGCTGGATAATGTTTCTGCCACTTAAATATTTTTAAAAGACAAATGAACTAAGGAAAAAAAAAAAAACAAGAGACAAGTAAGGGGAGAGTGGGGAAAAGAGGGTTGGATGAGCGTACATAATGTGCCAAACCTTCTCCCCCCCTATTTTCATTGCTCTTCCTTCTTTCTTCTCCCATCATCCTCATCTTCCTCACCACCAAAAGAAAGAAAATGGAGAGGAATGTGTTCAAAGCCGTTCTGAGCACTTCCCCCACTGCACTCAACGTCATGGACCATTCTACATGCCACACCCACCAATCCCTGGCAGGTCCCCATCTCCATCTGTGGGTCTCTGAGAGCTCTGCACTCCCCAGAAAGACTAGGGATGGCGTAAGAGTAAAGAAAGAAAAGACACATTCACATGAACACAGGAAATCTGGGTCAAGTGTGCCGTGTGCACTCGAGTAGAATGGCACCAACTACACAATCGTATTTACTAACCTCGGCATATTTAAGTAAAGGAATAGGCTGACTAGTCCAGGGAGGAGGTGTCTGTCCATAGGAGAGCATCTAAAGCCGCAAGCCGAAACCAGAAGAAGGCTCTGTCAATTTGCCACGGGTCTGAGGCAGTGGTCCTTGATGTGGCTGTGCCGTGTCCACAATACACTTCCACTTGGAGCTTCTTCAGAAGCTCACAGTTAAGCGGATCCATGCCTATCAAAGACTTAAAATAGTATCTGCACTGAGAAAGAGCTGTCAGAGCGTGTTCTTGCTTTCTCATTTTAGAAACGGAGAAACCGAGTCTACCTAGGATAAACATAGAGCAATGTCTGTGTAGACTCTGTAAACTAGTACCCCCAAGCATATGCTATGGGAACAGACACAGGTCTAGGCGCTTTGTTAACATAAAGCAATGTCTGTGTAGACTCTGTCTGTAAACTAGTACTCCCCCAAACACATGCTATGGGAACAGACACAGGTCTAGGTGCTTTGTTAACATAGAAACCCTCCCAGCTGCTCTACCAAGGGGATACCGCCATCCAGGGGGAACCCAGACTCACGGAGTGGGTGACTGTAACTTCTATTTGGTGGGTAATCTAGATCTGGATCAAGGGTTTTATCTTAGACCCTGATGCTGTGGTCCCAAAGTTTATACTTCATCAGCCTGTGCTTGTTCAACATTGGTCATGTACTCAGCTCTGAGCTAGACAGAACTTAGGGTACAGAGAAATAAGAGTCACACATTCTTTTTCCAAATTACTAATTTGGGGCCATATTTTTTCTTCTTATTGAATATATGGGCAAAGTAACATCTGAACATTTTTTTTTTGGTTTTTTGGTTTCTTGTAGACCAGGTCGACCTCGAACTCACAGAGATCCACCTGCCTCTGTCTTCCCAGTGCTGGGATTAAAGGCGTGCGTCACCACTGCCTGGCTATTGATCTATTCTTAAGTCTCAGTACTGAGAGTCAGTAGCTTTGACAGTATTGGACCTCAGACTCCTCATTTATAAAACAGATAGCAATGCTTACCTGGCTGGCAGCACCATTAAAAAGGCTAAATAAAGCAGGCAGGTGCACATCTGCCACCGCAGCCTTCACTTGGGATGCTGAGGAGGAAGGAGGAGTGTGAGCGGCGAGTTCAGGGTCAACCTGGGCCGTGTGATGACAATGTCTCTCAAAACTCAAACAACAACAAGGCAGGTAAGATCTTTAAGCCCAGTGCTCACTCAACACTGACCCTTGTGTCTTGTGTCTTGTATCTTCTCTGTTCTAAGAAATGAGAGGATGGAGCTAGACATGCAGGTGTTGTTAGTGGATGAATGACAGGTGAAAAAAGAAAAGGATTAGAAACCTGGGTTTTGCTCCTGAAAACGCCATTAATAGACTCAAAGTGTCAAATGCTTATGAAAAGAAAGTCTTCTACACTTCAGCATGTCTTTTTGCAACATCAAGATTTCATATGTAAAACCAAATCTACATACACCTCAAAATATTTGGGCTAGAGAATGTGAGTTTTGGCTAATTGGTAGGGAAGTGTGCCTGGAGGATTGAAGGTGCTTCCTTTTCCTGGTGGAATCTTGGGAACAGGAGGTCGTAAAGGCCAGTTTATATTTTGACAAAACGGTACTGATAAGGATATCAGTATGAGCAAGCTAGAACATGGCTGCCACCGGATATCCAAAGAACCCCAAAATAAATGGTGAAAAAATCTGTTATAGAACTGGTTTTTTTTTTTTTGTTTTTTTTTTTTTTTTTTTTTTTTTTTTGACATTCTGCCACTTCTGTGTGGTTCTATATAAACATAGTCTTGAGGTCAGGAACCTTCTTTGTCCAATTTCTGCCAGCATGCCTACGTCTGTCTGGTTTTCTGTGAGCCCACATGTATGCCTGTGCCTGCCTGGGTGTGGCCCGTGTGGCTCAAAGCAGGCCTTGGCAGGCTGCCTGATGGGTGACCTTTGCCCAGGGTAAATAAAGCATGGCTTATCTGCCCTAGATGACAGGAGTGCTTTTCAACACCCCACCACCACCCCCCCGCACCCCACACCCGGCTTCCCATGACTCTCTTTTCTTCCTGGCTTCAGAGCATGGATCTCACATGGGAGCTTGGCAATGAGAATGGGCAGTTTTCGTTGTGCTGAAGATCTGGACATAGCCAACATCTGGGTCGTGGGAGGCAAAGTTTTCTCTGCTGAGCTCACGTACAGGGCTAACTGTAAGGGTCAGGGATGTCTTCCTTCCCAGTGGTCTCGGCTCCCTTTGTAAGAACAGTGAACACCTCTCTGGAGCCTCCCACCGTTCACATAGAAGGTTCAGGTATGATGGAGCCTTTCCTGGCCTCACATCTGCCTCTCATCCTCCCCTGAAATCGGTTTGCCATTGTCGAAGTCTGTCCTTCACGCCACGTCCCACCTTGACTTGATGGGCATTCCTAGGCTTTGTTTGTAAGAGTTAAAAAAAAAATCATCAAGAATTCCTTTCCCACAATGTACTCTTTAGGATCAGGGCTTTTGGCCAAGCTTGGCCCTTATCGTCACATTTTACGCCTCTCCCACACACTACATTGTCTTCTGACGAATTTTCATTGACCCTAAGGAAGTATTAGTTTCAGCCGTGGAATAATAATAACCTCATTTGGGATAAAGTTCTGCTTATAAGAAACCTTCATGAGACTGAGCTTCTCGGTATAAACCGTCGTAAGTCGAGTGGTGTCTGTTTCCAAATATACCATGAATCATGGGTGAAGTCTTTGCTCGAAATGGGGATTCCTGCCTGTTAACTAATTATACTGACATCAATTCCCCCTGAGCTACAAAAAGATTCCAAGTCTCAGGTGAGTTATTTTTGGCAGAGGTAATTCCATGTCCCAGAGATGAAGTTCTTTGCATAATCAGGTTTCAACATGTCAATAGCAGTTTGGAGCGATATTAAAGTGTTTCTGGCTTTTGAAAGGCTTCCAAATGTCCTTAAGTCTATTCAGTGTTTTCTAAGAAGAAAAAATAAAAGCTGAACATTTTGTCAATTTAAATAATATCTTAATACAGGGGCACTGAGCCCCATGCTTGGACATTCAGTCCTGAAATGGGCAACACTGTACCCAAAGGAAAGAGAACAGTCTGGAAAAGCTGACGTCGCAAGCTTGAAAAGCTTAACACTTAAGTAAGCAAAGAGGAGTCATGGAGTGGATTAATGGCCCATCAATTTAAAAAAAAAAAAAAACAACAACTTATATTTAGCTCATTTCCAAGTCAATATATCCAATTTCATTAACTGTCCCCTTCTAGGAATTTGAGACATTGGAAGACAGGAATGATGCTTGACAGCAAACTAAAAAGCAGCATTCTTCAAAAGCTTTATGGGAAATAAATAGGGAAAGTGGAAAAGAAATGGCCATTGGCCTAGAAGAGAAAAAGTCATTTGTCTAGATGGAAAGCACAGGCTGAAAAATACCCACGCCCACAGACATTTTATGAATGAAAAGCATAACCCACAGACATGCAAGAATATTTCCAACCTTGCTAGGTATTTTCAAAATTTTAATTAAACTAGAGATATTGGTTTGCATAAAAATATATACAAAAGATTAATTCTCAATTTACAAAACCAAGAAGAGTCTTAGGAGTCGCCCTCCACCACCAACACACACACACACACACACACACACACACACACTTTACTGAGGGGCTATTGATTACTGCTGGGAGAGAATCATTCTGCTTTGATAGTGTGGCCCATTGTAGGTTACCCATGCTCCAGTGTATTTAACTGGGAGCTGGGTGGCAGGCCCCAAAGAGTAAAGAGGAAAAAAAAATCACAACTACAGGAGAGAGATTTGGGGATTAATACTTGGAGAGAAGAGAGGGGAGTTTAGCAAGAAGGATCTACAGACTACAGAGGTCTCCACCAAGCCTCCAAGAATCTCTAGAGGCAAAGGGCATGTAGACATTTTTTCAAATTGGTCAGCAGTGATTCTCCTGCCTCCCCAACCTGATGGGACTGTAACTTTGGACAAGGCAGCACACCCCATCCACAGTAATTCCCCTAAATGGAACCCAGCTGGTGGTTCCAGCGGGCAGGAAACAACGCACAGACCAGAGTAGGAATCCCCCTGGAACTCCACGATCCTTACTGCACTCAGCCCCTAGCGTCACATAAGCCCTGCTTGCTTCACATAAGAAAAAGCTGGAAGATATTCCTCAAGTTCTCTAGTGGAACCCTATCAAAGGAAGATTAGAAAAACTACACCCTTGCCATTATAGCTAACCTTGGGACTACAGGAGACATTCGCTTCACCTGGCTTCAGCCACCAATCCAAAAGCCTTTAATCTCTGGGAGATTGGTAACTAGGCCTCTGAGGTGCCACTTACTGGTGACCATGAATTCTTCAGGCCGTGGTTGCCACACTTGTCCCTGTGCTGCTAACGTGGGAAAATGTTCACCAAAACCAACCTGAGGGAATCACTAGGTAAGGGTCCGTTACTCCTGCCAATAGAGTGGCAGCTTTCTTTGCCTCCAGGTTCCTGGGTACAGCGCTGGAAGCAACTGAGTAGCAATCCTGCATTAGCAAGCGCTCGCTGTGTAACTTAGTGGATCCCAGAGTCCCGGGAAAGAGAAGTATCCGTTTCCTAACAAGGCCACTGGGCAGGCAGCAAGCAAGTTCCCTACTGTTTTCATCTCTTGCTTCTTGGATCAGATTATTACACATTTTAAAAACGTATCAACATACGAAGTTCATTGATTGGGGATGAATAGTAATACTAGATAGAGCAGAGAGTCCCATCCTCCCTGGAGCACCCTCTTATAGATGGCACCTCAGCCAAAACGTCAACAGAATATAGAAGGCTGTGCCAGTCCAGTGGCTGCTGGATACCGAAGCCTATGAAATAACAATAGCCACCATGATGATGTCTTTACTATGGCACCTGATTTGCTACAACTGGTCTTTGGTTCCATTGCAATTTCGTGTGGAGTTTCAGATCAAACTCTCTCTGAACTCTTGGCTGATGGCATTGACATTACTCTGAATGTAGAAAGCATCCTACATTTGAGGTAGATGCCAAATCTAGTGTAGAAGAGATCCCACAGCACGACTTCCTACAGACCATTTTCTGTTCAGGCCCATGGAAGTTCACAGTCTTAGCATCACTCAGCATGTGGGTTAAAGCAGTATTTCCAAGCATGCAATCTACTCTCTCTGTATATCAGAGATCCCTGTCAAGTGCTGAACTCCTTTCTGGTGATAGGCAGTGCAAAGTATTGTCACCTTTGTACTTTGGAGACAATGCTCCAGTGTGCCTCAGACCATTAGGCTAAAAGCTGCATTGTGCCGAAGGCACTGGAATTCTCTGAGAGTTTGCCACCTACCCTCTACAGCACGTGGTCTTGATTTTCTATTATTACATTAAAAGTTACCCCAAATTCAGCCTGAAACAATGTGCATATATTACCTCACAGCTCTGTCGGTCAGAAGCTCAAGGTTAATCTGGCTTCTCTGTCTAAAGTGAAGTCACGAGGCCACCAAGGGTCAGCTGCACATCATCCACTTCACTCCAGAAAAAATGCTTCAGAGTTCCAACCACTAGGTACCCCAATCTAACTGCATCCTATGTAGCCCCGGGAGATTTTATCGCTTCCAAGTTTTTAAAATAATGCTTGAACATGAAGCACTAAGTCACACTGGCTCTGCTTACAACCATCACTATTTCTTCTCAGATCAAAACCTGTGGACTGTGCGCCCACCAACTGTTCCGTATAAATAAAACAGTGAGTAGTTTTCATATTCCAGTGAGATCTCTTCTACTGCCTGAAACTCACGCCTGCAGCACAAGTTTAATTGAGATCTTTAATACCTATTTCCCTCTACATCACGACATACAAAGCCATTCATTACGCAAATGAAGATTTCCCGTGACAAGAGGTTTCAGGAAGAGTGTTTAGCAGACATCAAGCAATTTTAAGCAAATGTCACCTGATCCATATCCAAATCCAGTCGAAACTGAGCCACAGCGGTCCTGCAGCTCCTCTAAGCACTGTCTACTATTATCCTGAGCTTTTGGTCATAACTGCTCCATCATATCCTACTTCCCTGATGCTGGGAAGCACATAAGAGAGCCAATTCAGAAGAAATTTAACCAATTCTCTCTAAACATGACATCCACCGCTAACTCTATGAGATTATTTTGATTTCTGTGATAAATATCTTTTTGTCACAGGTAGTACTTCATAGGATTATTTTCCCCTTTGGTAACTTCCCCAGCAGAGCCACAGAACCTCCTACTATACAGAAAGCATAGTCATTTACTTTCTTTTGGAAGACGGATTTGTTCTCTATGGAGATTATGTTGGAACAAATTACTACTTGCCTTTATTCAATTTTTCCTTCCTCCTCTATTTCCGAAATTCCTGTTTTAGCAGGACATTATGATGCTCAGATAAAGACTGCCTGTGTGTGACCTGTCACAGGAGGGCCATCACGTGACTTAGTTCTGCTCAATGAGATAAAAAATGTTCTGTCTATGGGGAATCCCTGGGAAGCCAACACCGGCAGCCATCTTTGCTATGAAGTAACTATAAAGACAAAGTTAAGATGGTTTCACAATGAGAAGGAATCTGTAGTCCTGATAGCACCTTGAAGCCCTGTGCCAACACTGTCTAGACTGCCTGCTCCCAGACTTGAGAGAAATAAATGAATGGATTGCTTATTCCAGTTACGGTTATGTGAGGGTTAGTCTCTCTTTTGTGTAACTGAAGTTGCTGTTAGTGAGAACTTTGTAAAACGATTGCATTTAGGAACAGGTGCAAAAGCTACAACAGTCCCATGCCTCTAGCTGATGACATTTTACAGCAGGTGACAAGCAAGTAAAGAAATTTTAAGTTATTGGTCCAGTAACACTCAACGTTCCATTATTTATTGTTATGTTTTCTAATGCTATCTGTGTGTGTGTGTGCACATGTGTGTGTGCATGTGTGTGTGTAGTTATATTGAGCTCAAAGATTTATTTATCCCAATTCATATAATTCATAGTATATATCCATTGTACTGATGGTCTATGCTGTGGAATTTTGTTCCTGTATTCTGAGTTACAATATTTATCTGATCATTGTTATTTTGCTTTTCAACAATTCTGCTAAGTCTTGAAACCATTTTGATGGAATCTCATGTGGGGACTAAAATAAATATACAAGCATATAGGTATGTAACAATAATTAATGATAAAAACGAGGCCATGAATTTGGAAGAGAGCAATAGGGAGCTTATGTGAGAGTTTGGAGGGAGAAGGAGAAAATGGTGCATCCATATTGTATTTCCAAAAAATAAATCAATAAAAAATACCAACCATAAATTATGATACCAAGAAAATACGATGGTAGCAAGGAGTTATAGAAAAGTGTTCAAAGTATGAGGCTTTGTATATACACTAGTCTGTAGTGGCCTTACCTCCAGTGTAGGTATTTGGAGGTGTGAAGTAAGTGGAGAGCCTATAGGTCTCAGAACTGTGAAGAAAGGAAGCATCCAAAGGTATATATGCAGGGAGGCTAAGCTTGCCTATAAACTACCTAGAATTATGACAAAGAATGAGTATAAAATAGACACCATAAACTGGGGCCAAAATAACATATACATACATTCATGCATGTTCACACATACTTACATACATTCATATATACATACCTACATGTCTAAAATAAGCAGAAAGTACTTTCATAAACTTTGTATGAATCAAATGCAAGAATACATTTGGAAAGAAATTATCATGTATAGATAGAGGAAGAGAATAAGGTCATTTTGAAGAGGAATTAGCAGCTGAAACTGGAAGGCGGGCCTCCATAAGGACCTCTCTGACATACTGAGCACTGTGGAAAGGAAGGAATAGCTGTGTATTTAAAGGTATCTTGCAATTCCAGCTCATTCCTTAGGTAGCATGGGTGAAATCTGGCTCCATCGTCAGCAGTGACTGAGCTCTCTGAGGTGCAAAGCTGATCTGAGCACAGTAGTGGAGATGGGCCAAACACCTGACCCACAGAGTCCTTTAACACACAAACACCTTGAGGACATTTTGGTTTGTTAGGATCAAAACCAGAATTTCTCTTCTAAAGAAGATCTGTGAAATCAGTTTGACAGAATGGTTTCCTTTTTTATATTGTACATATGCATGAAATTGTCAAGAGAATATTTTTTTTTTTTTTACAAAGAAGTAAGATGTCGGAGAAGTGATCAGGTCATGGGGATGGAGCCCCAGGAACTGGATTAGTGTTTGTATGCCAACATCCCAGTGGGGATCTGGCAGGAGCAGGACCACTATCTCTGAGGAAGGTTCTCACTAGAAACTACATTTCTTTTACATTGAACTTAGACTTCACAACTTTCCAGAACTGTGAAAAATAAGTTTCAATTATTTATGAGCCATCAGTCTATTGACCCTTGCTCTACTAGCCTGAGTGGATGGAAACTCCAGCTCCGGTTCAATAGGGAAAAGAGTGCAAGCTGCCGCAGAGCACTGAAGCAGGTCAGTGACTGCAGATGCCTTTGAGTCACGGACCTCCTGAACCTGAAGGTTTTCAGGGCTCCGCGGAGATACAGAATCTTCGTCTCCTGAACAGCTCGCCCTTACATAATCACAAAGGCCCCTGCATTTGTCTGCTCTCCGCATCCTCCAACATCTAGTCTGGTCGGAGATTTCGGCTTGCTAAAGCGAGAACTAGGCGTCTCTGTTTCTGTGACCCAGGACTGTCAGAAGACTGAGTAAATGTTCCGATTCCCTCGAGTCTCCTCTGCTGAAAACAAACAGCCGCCCACTTCCCGGACCTAATGAAATCTTAGCAGGCTGCCAAGAGGAGACAGCTCCATGGGTTTTTGTCTTTTCTCCGGAATCCAAAATTATTGGTCAGCATTGTCACCCACGCCCCAGACTCACCAGGGTTTAAATTCCTGAAGACTAGAACCAGAACATGGCTGCTGCCCTTCCCCATCGTCTGATGAGAAAGATAATCAATCAATGCTGTGAACCCTGACATCCTGGAGGAAAACCCTGCCAGGGCTGTGCTGTAAGCCCTGAGAAAGGGAAGTCGGTATCATAAAGAAAATGCTAAGGACTTAGCCTTAAGAATTCCAAAACCTTCACACATAGCTTCTCCTAAATAATTTAGCAGTTGGGCTTATTAGTTGAATCTTTAACCACAGAACTCCAGGACCACTGAAGAGATCGTGCCTCAGGCTTGAAAGGAACCAGACTTGAAAAGATCCTGACTTCAGTGCCCTAAGATGCTTAGGAGAGAGGGGGCAAGAAACACCATTGTCTATTATAGACAATAAGAATAGGGGACCGGACATCTAACCAACAAATTAATAAAATATGAACAGCCTGAATGTGACGAGTGCCAGTGTGTTTGAATTTAAACACAGAATGAATTTAAATATCACGTAAAGGTGCCTTTTTCTATTTGTTAGGAAAACGGCACTTGACTCTATCACAAGACCTTTCTCTATGGGCGATTGTCTTTCGAATACTTTTCGAATAAGACCCCTTTAGAATACTGCTTTATATAACTTTGAAAATTTAAAATCACAGTTAGAAGCTAATCTTTGGCATTTCTTATGGGTGGGGAGTAGATTAAACCAAGGCTGAAAGGAGTCAACTATGAGATGGAAAATATTGGTATGGTTGCCTGTCCTATCAATCTGGTAATCCATAAACATTCCCTAGAATTCTTATGACAAAATATACCATATGAAAAAATTTAATAAAACAGAATTTATGACAATGAACATGGCTTAACAAGTATCTATGGAGTAGGATGTCGAGCCCTTTGGGCATATGCCAAGAAGGGTAGATCTGGGCCATATGGTAGATTTATTTTTAGCTTTTGATGGTTCTAGAAACTGATTTTTCAGCCACTTTTCTTACTTCTTTTAAGAACTCTATCAGGTCTGTGTATCCTGTCTTCTGAATGGGTTGGTTTGGGGAGGGTTGTTTGTTTGTTTTGGTGTTTTTGATATTTTTTTTTAGTTCTTTATACTTTGGGGATATCAATCCTCGCCAGATGTATTAGTCAGAGATTCTCTCCTATCTGTGGGCTTCTTCTTCATGTGATTGTTTTTCTTTTAATTGTATAAGGTTCCGCTGATCCATTGTTAACCTTGACTCCCAATTCTTGAGCAATCGAGTGGTGGGCAGAAAGCCCTTCCCACACCTGGACCACGCGGGGCACAGCTCATGTCCTTTCCCACACTTGGACCACGCGGGGCACAGCTCCTTGCAGCGGTCTCCGTGTCTCAGGCCTCAGTTTCAGTCTCTGATCCACGGGAGGAACTGAAGAAAAGGAAGGAGGAAAGGATAGAATTATATGTTATTTTCAAAAATTAAAATATTTCAAAAATGGGATGTGCCTGGAAGATTGAGATAAAGCAGCAGCCATCTTCCGCTGACAGGCACTGCTTGGATAGCAGGGCAGGTGCAGGGCCGGCAGAATCCACATCGCCACTCAGGGCTACTCAAGGCCATGCTCGCCTTCCCGAGTGTTCCTGGTACTGCTCAGCAGAGATCCCAGGTCTGCAATGGATGCGCAACTGGGAATCCAAGCAGAGTTCCTGGTACTGCTCAGCGGAGATCCCAGCTCTGTGGATGGATGTGTGGCTGGGAATCCAAGCAGAGTTACTGGTACTGCTCAGCGGAGATCCCAGCTCTGTGGATGGATGAGCGGCTGGGAATCCAAGCAGGCCACAGTTTCTATTGACCTCCCTCCCAGCTCTCCTTTTGTTCTCACTGGGGTGGCTGGCCAGCTTTCAGATCAATAGGGCTCAACTGACCCTTTGCTTCGCCAGCATCTCATGATACACCAGGCTTAATTCTTGCAACAAACCCGTACACAAATATACATGAGCACACACAACTAAAAACAAATGTAAGTCTTTAAAAAGTGAAGAAAATCTTAAAGGGTCATCTCATTCCAGCATTAGACCAAGTACTTTCCCCATATATATCCTAACTTTATTAATTATGCTATCATTTCTTTTATCTTCATGATATCAATGTAAGGTTAGTATCGCAATCCCTGCTTTCAGCTAGGAAGACAAATCTGAAAGAGATGACCCAACATACCTAAGAGAATCTGGGTCAACGAGAAAGTCTGAGTGCTGCAAAGCATTTCTCTTCAGCAGCTGTCCCTACCCACCCACTTGGTGCACATACGCACACCCAGCAGAGAGGCTGCCACACGGGTGCAGTTGCAAGACCAGTAGGAAAGGAAATAGTTGGTGTAATGGCTAAGGAAATTCATCAAACAATGAGGTCAGTCTAGGCCACATTAGAAGCAGGAAAGAGCAGAAGTTAGTGACGCTCCACAAATTCTCATGACCGCACAAGGTAAGCACAGCTGCTAGCCTTCTTTCAGAGACTAGGAAGCAAAGAAAGTATAAAACTCCCAAGTGAGTAAATCTAAATGAAGCCAGTTTATAGGCATCCTCGCTCTTCAACATCGTAATGTATGAGCTTATGACTCAAAGTCAGTTTCTATTGCTGCAATAAAGCAGACCTGAGATAATCAAACAAAGAACGGGGTTACTTTAGTTCATAGTTTTGGAGATTAGCTATGATGGATGGGTATATTATTTGGGGGCCTGTTGGGCAACAGGGCATCATGATACATGGCAGAATAGAACTGACCACCTCATGGACAGGAAACAAAAGGAACAGTAAGAGTTAGGAGCTAGTGTCCAAAACCCAAAGGAGCTCCGACAAGGTCCCACTTCTCAAAAGTTCCACCCTCTTCCAATGGTGGCAGTAACCTTTGACAGGCTTTCAATATCCAGATCACAGGACTGAATCAATAAGAAGAGGAAGGGGAAACGATAGCAAAACTGAGAAGTCAAAGCTGGATTAGGACGAAGGGGAAAGACGACAGACAACATTCATGCAACCAAAACTATTTTCCGGTCACATGCTGTAGTTTGAACTCTATACAGATTGTGGAGATATTATAAAACTGTTTTCCAGTCATATGTTGTAGCTTTGATTCTATACAAAGGTATTACTCAGAGATATTGTGATTCTCTTTCTCATCCTCGTGCAGCTAACATTCCAAGAAGCTAGGCAGACATTAATCTGCAATTTTAATTTTAATGACTACTATATTATCAGCAATTTATTTCAAATGACTATATATAATGTGAGATGTTTGGGTGGGTATCTTAATTTGTACCCTGGAGGTGAGGTTAATAGGTGAATTACCATAATCAGAGAAAGGCAATATGTTCTGTGAGGTCGTTAGTTACGTTTTAAAGCTAATCAAAGCGCTCCACAGGCAGCTACTCTACACCCATCATTGCCTTCATATCAGACCAACAACAACGCTGGTAATTAGTGTAGTGGATGCTATAGATGATTTTTCTTTGGCCAAATAAATGATCTCATATTTGAATGGAATATCCAAAAGTATAGACATATAGACATATCTGTCCTTCCCTAAATAAACATGGGAGTCAGAAAGTCTAATAGCTTCATACCCTTTGGATGCATGCTTTAGTCTTAACATTTCTTCTGAATGGATATCCTAGCTTGATCCTGCTTAGAAGTTTAGCTGAATCCCACTGCCAAGATATGTATGTATCTGCCTCCACTGAGTCCTGTAATTAATAGCTTTACTTGGTGCATACAAAGACAGAAAGTCACAGAAGTAACAATACAGGCCTTAGGACAGTTTGTGATTATTTGGTGGTATCTGTTACACAGAAGTGAACTTTGCCTTCAGTATAATGCCCCTCCTGATGGTGAGTTCTGGGCTAAATATAATTACAAAGGACCAAAGTGGTTCGGTTCATTTTATAATAGCAATTTAATTTCAGATGTAAATGCCTCAGGAGCATTAGCAAGCAGGGTACTGTGGAAATGCATGGCTTCTAGTCCTGCCCTGGTCTTATGATTCACGATGAGAGTTGACCTAACAAAGTGATGGAAGTAAGATACACTGTGGGCCAAAGACCAACAAATCTTAGACTCTCTGAAGACAAAAGGCCACCTGTACATGCCCCGATTCAGCAGAGGTGGCATTGGCTAAGGCAAGAAGGTGCCAATTCACATGTAGGCTGGTAGGTGAAGATTTCATTAGCTGGAATTAGAACAGGACACGCAAACAAACGAACAGATGGATGATACACTCCAAAGAGAACTCCCTAGGAAAGAAGGCCGAGTTCAAACACACAACTTTTCCATTTGGAAACAAACCAAGACAAACCAAAAGGGTGATGTGTGTGGAAAAGAAGGTTGGTCTTCTTTAACTCAGATAAGCCTTCAACCCAAGTGAGGAAGAACTTTGCCCGCGGCTGATTTGCTCAGGCGTGTTATCTATGTAGCTGTGTTTTAGGTATAGCTTGCCGGCAGTGATGTGCTTGACCTAAGTGGCAGTTGGTGGGCTTCTTGGGGCATCGCTGTGCTTGGCAGTGCCAGTTTTTGTACCGATGCCCAATTAGCCCACAACTCCTCCATAGAAAACAAACCTCACCATTTGCATAATTGTTTCCTTCGCTGCTTCCTTTATAAAAAATAATGAGTCATTATGCCCATAATTAAAGCAAGTGAGAGCCCAGCTGACGAGAATCACATGAGAAGGTCGAGAGAAATTAGCATCAAGGCTGGTCTACTGTGCAGAAGGCCAATCCAATAGGCACTGTCTCCTGGGAGCCGACTCTCTCCGGCCTCCTCCTTTGGATTTTCACTGAGTTCAGGCTTCCTGGAGGAAAGATGTCATCCTGTCCTTCTCCCCAGCTGCTTTCTCCCTGGCTTCTAAATGATAAGTGTCTGACTTGATGTCTGAGCACTTCGCTACAGATCCTCTCACCTCCTTACCCTGAGTCGTTCTCCCAAAGAACCTGACCACAAGCAGTCGTAAAACACCAAAGTAAACGCGTGAGGCTCTTCAGTCCCAAGAAGGTTCGTGGTGAGAGTTACGGAGATGACTTCCTCTGTGCGGCTGGAGTGGGGTGGAAGTCAAGTGTCTTTCCCCCCAGTTATGTCTTATCTCTAAGCATTTGTTCTAAATTTTACTTACTTATTTAGTGTGTGTGTGTGTGTGTGTGTGAGAGAGAGAGAGAGAGAGAGAGAGAGAGAGAGAGAGAGAGACAGACAGACAGACAGACAGACATACAGACAGACAGAGACAGAGAGATGGATAGGGAGGGCACGGGTGCTGTATCACACATGTGAAAGTGTGATTTCTGCAGATTAAATAAAGTAGACTCATCAGGCTTGCATGGCAAACACCTTTACCAGCTGAACCAACTCCTCCACTCTAGACATTGACTTTATTTTTATAATATTTATTTATTGCTAGAAAGAGAGAGAATGTGTGTCTGACATGTGTCTGACGTGTGTGAGTACTGGTGACACATGCCACAACACAACTTTTAGGAGCCAATTCTCTCCTTTCACCGAGGTTTTAGGATTCGAATCCAGGTCTTCAGGTTTGTGTAGCAAGCACTTTTACTTACTCTCTGTGTGCGTTTTACCCTCTCTGTGCATTTTCTTCTAAAATCTTCTTTTAGAAGATTAGGTGCTAATGGATCCTTCTACCTGGTCATCTTACATACCTGGTTCATTTCTTCTCCCTCAGACTCAATGACCCAGATACTAGAGGGGGGGGGGGTCTGAGGAGCAGATGCTGTTTACAAACCGCAGTCTTAGGCCTCCACTCCAGACTTACGAATCCGAATAAATGTTTGAACAAGATCCCAGGCTATTGCTTTCCACTTCAGTGTGAGAAGCAGACATCTAGGGAACTCCTTCCGTTTGGCTTCCTCTCCTGTGGTCTCTGACCACCTCCTACTGCACAGCACTGGTTAAGAAATTCCTGCCCTAGAATTATGGGATGGCCTGGCACAACACCTGACCCAGGAGGGATAGGATCACAGATCACAGCAGCTTACCTGCCACAGCTCCTCCCAGAGAAGGAGCACCCTGCACACCTCACAGACTCCGTGGGGCTGTACTCAGAAGAGAGGGAATGACTGAGGACTTTGGGAAGCAGGGTTAGTGGAGACTGGGATGTTTCCTGCAGGTGGGTATGACCCAATCTTTTGAATAAATCTGCAAG
The DNA here is from genome assembly GCF_014885135.2 of Alexandromys fortis. Lineage (NCBI taxonomy): Eukaryota > Metazoa > Chordata > Mammalia > Rodentia > Cricetidae > Alexandromys > Alexandromys fortis. The sequence continues at coordinate 43,355,721 of NW_026067949.1, forward strand.
CCATCATGGTCTGGAACAAAAGCAAACACTGCTCCTGACTTGGTTACAGGAGGGGTATTTGATTGGTGGGGTCTTAGCAACAAGAACCACATGGGGAAGAAAACTCACAGTTAGTTAGAATATCCACTCAGCCTCCTGTTTCACCAGAGGTCAAGGCCACATCCAGTACTGAACCTTAGCTGTAGGCCTTATGTCATGCGGCAAAGCCATGTTATAAAAATGCCACGACACAAAAGCACAGGCTTGTCTCTGGACTGAACTGGAATGTCTCATTCTTTACCTTTGATCTGTCCCTCACTCATTCTGTCCTCAGCATCTAACAAGTGACAGGTACAAAACAAATACGTATTGAGTTCATGAAAAAAAATAATACAGGCATGTGACTAGCAAGCATGTGTCTAGACTATGACAGATACTGAGTATTTACAGTCCCATCTCTGCTTTACCTTAGGCTTAGTCATATAATAGCCAGATCCAAATAAACAGACCAGCATAACCCAGGAACTGCCTTTAGTGTATAAAAGAATTTCGTCTGTGGTAAATGAACTATTTTATTCAGTAGGAAAAAATGTAAAATTTGATTGTTCAATAAAGGTTGGAAGACTTGGATTCTGCCAACATTATTTGAAGGCCTTGTACATGCCAAGCACTGCTAATTGCTCTCCCATACAAGATCTAATTTCCTCTCAACCCTAGGTAGCATTTGCTCTCATCCCCATCTGCCAGGAAACTGGAGAGGCTTTTGCCCAGTCAAAACTAGCCCTGCTTATTAGATCTGATCACGGCATTCACCAAGGTAACCCATGGTCTGCCGTGATAATACAGTGATAACCGGGCAGTGAGGTGGAGCCTTCATAGCAACAGAGGTATCAGTCACAATCTGGGAGATGCCGACAGTCAGAGAATGTTGAATTTGCTGGGCTAGCTAATAATGAGAACAGTGAGGAAGAGGGGCAGGTATAAAAAAAAATCCTTTGGAGTTGGTTTCCTAGGCTGATGCAGATAAAATCTGACAGTAACTAGAAGATCATTGGGGAAGCTGAGAATAGAAAGAGACAGTACAGGGTAGAGTAACCATCCATTTTTCTAGCCTACGTTCTATGTGATTCATTTAGACCATTCAGGGCCGTGCACCGGGACTGTATTTTTCAATCCCCAGAAGAACAATTCTCTTGCTGCCTCACGTTAGCAAAAGCATAGCAGAGTGGTTCAGGGTAAAGATTCTGACTTCTGCCTCTCAAAGATCAGATCTCAGAAAGCCCGCTTGCTTTCTGGCTAGGTATCTGGGCTGATTATTTAATTTATCTCTGCTTCAGTTTCCATCTGCAAAATACAGATAATAAGAGCATCTTCTATTCATAGCATTACGGGGATGGGATAAGTTAATAACCATGAATTACTTAGAACAGTGCCTGGGACAGAGTACACCACGGAATGAGAGGCAGTTATTATTATGAGTCAGGGTTATGCTTCTGACTTACACAAAAGGTCAATAAAATAGGGTGATCATGTGAGACTTATCCAAATGGACAGAGCAGTGTGGCTCAGAAACCATCCTTAGTATAGAAAAGGACTTCATCTATGGTGAAGGACATAAAAGTAGGGGATTGAGATAACTTGTTCTCATCACATCTTACCCTCGCCCTGGTGGCACCTTGAGGAATCACTGCAAAATCCCAGCCCATAATTAATAACAACCCCTTACCCCTAACAAGAGAAAAGAAAGATTAGCCATGTGTTCATCATGTCAGCGAGAGATTCAGTCTCAGAATCTCACGTCTGTGGCTGTGTGTTTCCATTTGATTTGTTTATTTGGGTTGTTCTTTGGTTTATTTTGAGACAGCATCTCCTTATATAGCCCTGGATGGCCTAAAACTCAAGATCATTCTGCCTCAGCCTCTTGAGTGTCGGAATTCAAATGTGTGTCACAGTGACTCATTCACAATCCCTTTGAAAGCCCCTTTCCTAGATTGTACCGCTGATACAATCCATTAGACCAAGCAGGATACAAGTAGCTCATTCTGATAAAGTAATAAGCAGTTTAGTGAAGGGGTTATTGATAAAACTATGAAAAACTAATAAGGATGAGAGCTGTCAATGAGAGGTCTTCTATCCTAGGAAGGTCTGAGGGAATTGATTCCTTGTCAGAAGGTAGGGAGATGGTCTCCTGGCAGATGAAGGTAGAGACTCTCAGATGGTCACCTAGCAGGATTGTGGCTTCCTGGCTGGGCACAACAATACCAATCTGAGGCTAGGGTCAGGGGAAAAGAGAGGAGACTTCACCTCTCTCAGGGTATCCCCACCCTCTGAACTTCTGGAAACCAGAAAGGAAATGACCCCAACTAATCTCACTGCTGTGAGTCAGCTTCCTTAAGGATGCAGGAGGAGGGAGAGGGAGGAGCCTGTGCCTCAGTAAGTAAACAGAAACCAAGAGGACCCTAGCCACACCCAGTAAGAAAGGAAGGAGTTAGCTGACGTAGATAAAAGCTAGAGGAGACACTATCTTGCTGAAGTTTCCTAAGGACCAGGGGCGTCTGTCTCAGATAAGACCAGACCCTGTGACATTGTTGAAGAGTTTTATTCATAGTTGTCGTGTTAATGATTCCCAACGTTAAAAGAAAAGACCACATGACTTACTTCTCATTTATATTATTAACCCCCCAAGTTACTTTAGAATGTTAAGACATATGACTATGTTTCCATGCAACCGGAGAACACGTTAAGTCAGTAGATTACTTATGCTTTGATTGTATATCCTGATTAGATGGTTCAGACGAGTGACAACTGGTAGAATTCCTGCTGTGTGACTTTGGGTTTGCCAGAAGTCTCTCCATCCTGTGAGGTTATTTTCTTCCACCAACCTTCCATAACTTGGTTATGGTTACTGACTCCACCCTGCTTCTTCGCTCCTCATCCCATTGGCCAACTGTGCACTCTGAGCTTCCATGTTATAGTAATTCTCTCTGAAATGTGCACACACACGCACACACACACACATTTCTCTGGAGAACCCTGACTAATCCATTCTGTGTCAAGATAATCACTGAAAATTAAAGACCAGAGGACATGTATTCAAGAATGCTCAGAAAGGCTGGGGGGTGTGGGAGAGTATAGACAGTCTTTTTAAATACCCACCTAACCCCAGGCAAGGAGGACACAAATATCTAACAGGTGGTAAGATAAGAATGAACATGGAAGCCTAACCTGAAGAAGGGGGAGAATAGAAATATTACCCCATCCTTTCCCACCTTCAGAAAACTACCAGTGAGATGGGCAGGGCATCACACCCTGATTGTTACCTGAGACAAGGTTTTAACTTTTGAATTGAGACTAAGATTTCAAAAATTGTTATTTTGGCATTATTATATAAAAATAAACAGGGGAAGGAAGTAATGAGTAAATTTTGCATTTATTTATGCATTTATCTATTGATTATTTATATGTGTGTGTGTGCCTGCTTGACTGTACGTGAATCCCATGCATGTAGCTGCCAGTGAGGCCAGAAACGGCATCAGGTCCCCTGGAGCTGGAGTTACAGAAGCTTGTGAGTTGCCAGTGTGAGTGGTGGGTACTGAACCCAGGTCCTTTGCTAGAGTAACAAGAGCTCTTGACCACTGAGCCATCTCTCTAGTCCCTCCATTGAGTATATTTTAAACTCATAATAGGAGACTTAAAAATTAATATAAACACACCCTAAGAGTCCTACTTGTTCAGAGTACCAATTAGGCAAGCATTACTTTTTATGATTAAAAGCACCAATATTAAATTTTTAATATCAAATTAATGAGTGTTTTCATATCTGTTGTAAATCCTAGCTGACTATATTATCTGTAATACTGCCTAACAATGTCTTTTATTTAAGAATTTATGCAATAAATATTTCCAATAATAAATTTGGCACCCTTACAAGCTTCATTTTTTCAGAGAAAAAAATATATATTAAAATTTACAACTAAAATAATATTACTTTTACTCTGACAAATATTGATTACTAGCCAACTCTATGCTCTCCACGCGCCGATAAGAACAAAGTGGATGCCGGGCCGTGGTGGCGCTCGCCTTTAATCCCAGCACTCGGGAGGCAGAGGCAGGAGGATCTCTGTGAGTTCGAGGCCAGCCTGGTCTACAAAAGCTAGTTCCAGGACAGGAACCAAAAAGCTACAGAGAAACCTTGTCTCGGAAAAAAAAAAAAAAAAGAACAAAGTGGATTTTGTTCTTGCCCTGGGTACTCACTGGCTGGTGAGCAGTTATTACACAAATTAACGTACAAACACAAATTTTAAGAAGCACTCACTAGAAAGAACAACAATTCAGAGCAATAATTTTGGCAGGCGTTTCTCTCGGGGCGTGACACTGAAGACGGCATGAAGGACTGGTAGAGATGAACTGGCGTAGGAGAAGCAAAGACGGCAAGAGAAAATGGGCCAAGAGAAAATTATGCTCCAAAGACAGGAAGTAGAAAGCTCTTGGAATGTTCAAGAAAACGTGCTGGGGTGTAAAGAGTAAAGAAACAGTAAGGTTCAGGAAGCTAGGGCAGCTCATAAAGGCCTTGACAATACACTCTCAGATCCTGTGCATAGGTATCGTACCACCAAAGGGTTTCAAGAAAAGACGAGGCACGGTGTGATGTCTCCGCACATTGCCCGGGGCGTTAAAAAAAATGGGCTAAAAGAGAGGAACAGGAGAGGAGCCCCCTAGACGGCTGCTGCAGTGGTGAGGGGAGAGAATGGCAGTTTAGTGGGGTGGGGAGGACTAGATTTATTTGATTTTGCGACAGATGGGCGGTGGTGAAAAGCTGAGGGTGGAGAGCAGTGAGGACAACCCCTAAAACGCAAAGGATTCTGGTTACCTTCCACTGGGACGCACCTCTCCACTCCCACACTCCAGCCTGCCGTTCATTTAACACCATGCTCTGCAAAGACGGCATGAGATAAAAGGCTTGCAGGGCTTAGCCAGAGAGGCACTGGCAGAGTGAACACAGAGTGTGGATATGGCATAAAAAAGCACCAACAAGGAACTCGACTGCTTGGCCTATGACAGATTGGCAAATCACAATCATAAGACCTAATGACAGCTCTTATCAAGCCAGTGTTTGTTGCTGTTGTTGTTTTTACTTCATAATAGCCTTACTATAAGAATTCATCATCTAAATATTAGCATAATATTAAATTTTAAGTAATATTGAGATGCTGATGACTCTAATTTATCATCCACCCCTGAAATACTAACGGAAGCATTTGTCTTAGAATCCCTGCGGACTCTGCTGTTTCTGCTTTTCTCACCGCAACACGGCCCCAATCCTCAAGGCCCCCACTGCCGGAAATGGCACTGAACTAGAAATCAGACAGAATTTCTTGGCAATGGGTTCCAAAGCATGTCAAGGAAACAACACTATAGCAGAAATAAACCTTAAATTATTGTTCTAAAAGAGGAAATAAAGAAGAAGAATGGCCACTGAGGGTAGAGCAGGGCCGCCGGGTTTAGCATTTATTAAGACGGCAGAGACCAGAGGGGCTATTTAAAAGGTGAACCAAGCTCCTAACATGCTGAGCTGCAGATGCCTGCCGTGTTGAGTGGGCCTGCCAAGTCAGCTGCTGTATACATGGATTTGAGCCTTAGAAGAGAGTCCGAAGGCATAGACAGACAAGAGGCCAGAGAACCTAAACTGTGAGAATACAAATGATGGTTCCAATTTTATGGAAGATATGCTACTAATGTAAGGGTGAACTGTATAGGAAGAACAGGGCACAGTCCTAAGGAAGCAGGATAAAAAGACAGAAAATTTGAGGGTCTGAGAAAAGGTCTTCTCCCATGAGTCCAATGGAAGCCCCTCACGAGCAAAGAATGATGAATTCCCACAGTGCTACAGGCCGTTCTCCTTTCCCAACTGTAAGGACTCTCTCAGAAACCCCATTCCGAGGGAAAGGACATGTACCAAAGCCTTTGTGCAACCCCAGGAGCTCTTAGTTTCACCTTATTGGATGGCAATCCCATCCAAGGCATCTCCAGAGCCACCTTTAATCTCAGTTATCAAGAGAGAGAAGAGAAAAGAGTTTCCTAGCAACATTTTGAGACGTAACCGAGAGCCACAAAATGGTCTACATGCCTTATGCTAAGACACTTGGTTGTGACCCTCCCCCATCGGTATCCCCACACTTGGGTATGTATACCTTCCTTTCTGCTACATCCCTTGGAAAGCCCATGCACACTTGGATGTGTCTTTCTTTTTGAGAGCCTTTCTCTCTCTCTCTCTCTCTCTCTCTCTCTCTCTCTCTCTCTCTCTCTCTCTCCTAACTTTCATACCTAACAGTCTATATTAAAATAATTTTAATGAAAATCCCATCCCTGTTCCATACTGGTTACTCCAGAAATTTTTTTCTGCATTGAAACCACAAATCCCAGTTTGACTTATGTCAAGGTCCCTTTAAAAAATTAGGGGAAATCCCTGGGCTGCTTATTTCTTGGTAATGTTGCAGGCAACAAATTATGTTAGACAATTTCTCAAGAGACCAAACTAAGTTTCGAGGAGCTGCCATAAGAACCCACCTTTGGGTACTGTCTATACCCAGACCTCCAACTATTACCTCCTTGAATGTTGGCGAGGGACTGGAGGTCCTATGTTTAGACACAAACAAACAAACAAAAAGTCTCATTACTAAACTCTCATCATTAAAATCTTTAGCCAGACATGCAAACCTTTAGATTCTCAAAAGCAATTTTGGTTTAGAATAATTTCAGCTTAGAGTAGGCTCTAAGGTCGAGAGGGTGATCTAGACGGCTTTGACTGGATGCAGGGGAATTGACAAAATAAAGGAGAAAGTATCAGCTCAAAATTCCCTAATTTCCTGTTGAAAAAGGATCAATTCATTTCTTAAAAAAAGGCTTTAGCCTCTTTAAGGGCAAGCAAATGGAAAGTGGCATTCATTACATTAGTGAGCTGGCAACGATTTAAATATATTGTTCAAACACTGAGTTTAATTGTTAGGCAGCATATAGGTCTTTCATATGTCGGAGACTTATGTGCATTGTTTATATAAAATAAAACAGTATTTTTTCATATTTTAAATTCCTTATTTAATGATTTTGTTTTTTATTTCCCTCTCATACAATACGTTCAGTACAGTACAGCAGTTTTCCCTCACTCCATCCCTCCCAGTGCCGCCATCCACCTCCCCCCCCCCCAGATTTTGCAGGTGGATTTGGGGCAGGTGGGACTTGGAGGAAAACAAAGAAAAGAGATAGACAGACACACTAACTTAAATCTAGGAAGTTTTTATTGTTCTAGTTTCAGGAATGAGTAGATGGAGATTTTGATGATTCTCATCAATCAAGCTCTCTAAAATATTTATTCAGTGAAGTTATGCCATGTTTTTCTCCTGTCGGCCCAGTGACTGTGTCAACACACCCCCACCCGATGCCCCACCCTCCCCTGACTCCACCTCTTCTGCATGTAACTATAAGTGCTCTCATTACATAACCAAAGTACAAGTCCCCATCCCTTGTTATAGTGTGGGAAGTAATTATCCTCAAAAGAACCACATATTAAAGGCTCAGTCCCCAACCTGTGGTGTCATAAGGAAGTGCAGGTATATTTAAGAGATGGAGTCAAGTGATAGGAATTTTTATCAAGAGATTTGTAGTCACTTTCCTGTAGAGAAATGGGACCAATGGGAAATGAGTATGTTTCATAGTGGAGAATTGAATGGATTGGCTTGTAGGATAGGGGCTCGGTAACTCAACAATGACAGTCTACATGCTGCAAAGAAAGAGAGCCAGGAAGAGAATGGGAAATCCCGCGATGGAGAAAAGGGGATGCCCCAGCAGTCTGGATCCAGCACTGAAAGCCTACGCGTTTCCCTGGAGAATCACTACTGTTAAATCCCTGTTGAAAGGCTATAAGGAGCTGGAGTCCGATGGCAGCAGAGGCCAGAGCAGCAATACATGCACTCGGAGAGAAGGGGCTCGCAGCCAGAAGCACATGACCTTCTTCTGATTTCCCATCTGGTCCACCAGGACAGGGGCAGGTGACAAGCACTTCCAAGCTCCACTCCCAATGCACTGTCTTACACGTCAACGCTCTCTGGAAACACCCTCACAGATGGAGCCGAGTTCCACCAGACTTCAGCCTCTCTTAATCCAGTCCCGCTGATGCCAGGATCAACTATCACACAGGAAGGCTGCCCTTGAGAAGGGTGTTGAGATTTCAGCTACTGATTTCTCACTTCTGCTTCTTGGCTGTTGTAAGGAGATCTTCTTCCTTTACCATACGCTCCTACCATGATGAACTGCTTTGCCACAGGCCCAAAGGCGACGAGGCCAAGTGACGACAGGGTGAGACTTTTAACATCACGAGGCACCAACTTTCATCTGGTTCACCTTGTCCCAGTGATAGAAATCTAACAACTGACATTTTATATCCAGATATCTAAAGTGGCCAGATAAAATAAGAGATGTTAACTTAAATAATTTTCTCCTTGCCAAATTAATTCTATTGGTCTGTTTAACTCAATTGATTCAATTGCAGGTAAATGTGTTAGCAGGTCTTAACAGAGGGACATTGTGTCTCACCAGAAAGCAGCTTTCACGTTTTTCTGAATGAAAACAAAAGGCAAAGTCTCCCATCTATTCCTGATTTTCCCAGACTTGAGTTTGCGTTTGTTTTTCCAGCCCACAGTCTTAGCCTTCTGCTGTATTACATGCTACGGATACTTCCTAAGACCGGCCAGCCCACCCACTCTGGGTCTCCTGAATTTTTAGCAATTTATAATCATGTTGCAATTATCCTGATATAGAACAGGTCTTCATTATTTATTGAAGCCAGTTATTTATGGAGCAATTTCTTGAACATCGATGTCACCTTCAAAATATTAAATGATGATTGTGGCGTCTTTCCACCAGTGGCAATCTGTGCTAGATGCAAAGCCGTTCGTTCAAAGTCAAGGCCCTACCATTCATCAAGTCCCCAAGTGGCTGCCTCCTTCTGTGTTCACTCTCCTACATCATCTCTTGACTGATCTGTTTTTTCAACTCTTCAATAAATGGCAATGAAAAATGAGGACAATGATCTTGGGGAAAGAGAGAAACACTGACTCCTCAGAAATGCTATCACAAGATGGTGGTCTATAACTCATCATTAGTTGTGTGATTGATATTGTCTCTTCAAACTTGTTGTGCAATGCTTAAATGTATGTATGTAGATGAATATATATATCTTTTTATTGCTTCTAATTGATTATGACTTTTGTAAGATAAAAACTGTAAACAGAGACTGTGTTTCTGTTTTCTGACCACCCAGACCCAAATTATCACACAGAAACCATATTAATTACAACACTGTTTGGCCAATGGTTCGGATATATTTCTAGCTAGCTCTTACATCTTAAATTAACCCATCTCTATTATTTTATATTTTACCACAAGGCTAATGGTTTGTTACCTCTTGTTTCTTGGTTGGCTACATGGTATCTTCCTGACTCCACCTTCTTTCCTTCTCTATCTCTGTTTGGATTTCCTGCCTTTCTATATTACGCCCTACCATAGTCCAAAGCAGCTTATTTATTAACCAATGGTAATAAAACACATTCACAGCATACAGAAAGGATGACTTTTCCTTCTGCATAATTTTAGTGTTCATCACCCATCATCATAATAGATACTCAGTAAACATTTGGTAAGCAAATAATTTCCCCTATTATTTCAATAAGAGAAATCCTATGGGCAGATGTCTCTTAATTTAATTCTTTTAGGCTGTGTTATAATTATCATGGGAAACAACCTATAGAAGTGCCTAGCACAGCACCTGACTCATTGGTCTGGTTTGTTTTAGTGTCCCTCACTTTGGGGGCACTAACGTACTCCCACAGAGGTTAGAAACAAGAGTTACTTTAAAGTTATTGGTTGTCAAGCAAAAGTAACAGAGAACATCCTTTCCAAAATACTTTATGAATTCCAAAATTAATACCCCAAAAGCCCATTCTTTTATTGACCATTTTCCATTCCTCTTTTTGCCTCCCATGTACAAAATATATACCACACATACAAAGAAAAAAGAAAGGAAGAAAGAAAAGGAGAGAGGGAGTAAGGAAGGAGGAAGAGAGGAAAGAAGAAAGGGAGGGAGGGAGGGAGGGAGGGAGGGAAGAAAATTGCCTCACTCCTTTGGAAGCTTGTATTGTGCCCTCTGGTACCATAAAAGCTAGTCTTCACAGAAGGAGGATTCTGGTCAGGTACAGCTCAGGAACCATTGGGTCCTGCTTCTGAAGTGCATGAAGCCTTCAGCAATAGGAACTTACCTTCTATCTCTGGGGGATAACCAAGGGCAACACCAAAGGGCTGTATGATTTGAGAATCTCTTCACAACTCTAACAAAGAACCCAAAAGAGGGCTTCTCATATCTGGTATGGGGCTTTTGTTAGGTGGGTCTCTGGCTCTTGGAGGGAGCATTGTCAGCCCAGGTGAGAAAAGTTCATTAAAACTATATAGACACGTTATACATGGAATTTCATGTATTTATAGGGTGGACTTTTCTTGTAAATTTCTAATAGTGTGATAATTTGGGTCTTTTTTTTTTCAGATCTTCTTACTGATATTTTACCCACCTTCCTCCTCCTGTATTTACCTCCCTCTCCCTTCCCTAAAGAAGCTCCTCTTTTCCGCTTTCCCTATCAGATCACTGGCATCCTGCTCTTCCCCTTTACCCAGCTGTGACACCTGTGACCCACACCAATGACTAGCACAGCATGATAACTCTAAGGGTGCGGTAGTGGCATGCATACATTGGCAACAACTGAACTCTCTTGATTTGACTTTAGACCCACTTAAGAAGAAGGGAATTATGGGTGGTACTGGAAACCTGGCTGACTACTCAGTGCTAGTGCAGCCATGGTGACTGGAGGGAAATCTACAACCTCTAATTTACTAACCTAGCATAAACCCTAACAGCAATCTATGAACACTTACCCTTACACCCACAGGTAAGTGTAGTCTTCAACCTTCATCAAGGAAACTTCTCCTTGCAACCAATAGAGACCACTACAGGAAACCACAGCCAATCAAAATGTGGAGTTGCAGAGCCCAGTCCCAATGGACACATCTATAAAACATTCCCACCCCTGTGGTTTAGGGAATGTTGTAGGAAGACAGGAGATACAAAGATAGTAAGAGTGGGGGGAATCAGGGAGTTTGCTATGAGGTTGTGTCTTCTAGTAACATCAGAAACTACACCTACAAAGTCTTACCAACATGACTTCCCAAATGTGAGCTGAACAAGGATGCCAAACTGGATAGGGAAAAGCCCATGAGGTCTTAACCCTTAACAAAGAACCATAACTGTAAGACACAAGGAAAGCCAGGAAAGTAAAAAGTGTTATTACTCAGGGAAGAACACACTAATTTGTTGTCTAGTACCAAATGGTCAGGCCTGAAAATATACATAAAAGTAACATTATACAGACTTAACTATAGGCGGAGGCTGCTTGCTTGTTTCCTGGCCACCCAGACCTGAAATAATCACACAGAAACTATATTCATCGCAACACTGCTCAGCTTATTAGCATAGGCTTCTTATTAACTAACTTTTACATCTTAAATTAACCAATTTCTATTATTTTATGTATTACCATGAGGCTCGTGGTTAGCGGGTAAGGTTCCAGCATCTGTCTGTCTCCTTCAGCAGCTACATGGTGTCTCTCTAACTCTGCCTCCTATCTTACTCTGTGTCTATGAGGTTGTCCTTTTCATTACACCCCTTAATAAATCAGTTTTTATATGTCTGTGAGTTCACACTTTACACGTCTGTCAGGTATTTACTTGATTAACAATGGGGTGGGGTGGGCAGCTCCCTGGAAGAATTACTATCCCAGGGCAGGTGGTCCGAGATGATAAGAGAAAGCAAACTGAGCAAGCCATGGGGAGCAAGCCAGTAAGCAGGGTTCCTCCACGACCTCTGCTTCAGTTCCTGCTTCCATGTTCCCGCCTTGAGCTCTGCTCTGAAATCCTGTCAGGCTAGCCTACAGCTAGAAACTGAAAGAAACCATTTCCCCTGTACTTGCTTTTGGTCATGGTGTTTTATCTCTCTGACCGAAAGCTTAACTAAGACAAAATGGACCCAGAAAGAGCAGGACTTGTTAAAAAAAAAAAAAAAAAGTGCAGAATGCACCTGCTCTTCCAAAAACAAAGTCAGCAGGTCGGAGGAAAGAACAGCCAGTTGTCTTTCTTAACAAGCTCTGAGGCTTTTGTTCAGTGATCAGTTAAACAAACGGCAGGGATAACACTACTTCACAAGATAAAAGGTGAACAGGCTAGTCTAGTTTCCCTTCTGCTGCTGTGACATAAAAACCCTTTGACCAAAACCAATTTAGGAGAAGAAAGGATTTTATTCCGCTTTATACTTATCATTGAGGGAGGTCAGGCCAGGAACTCAGTGCAGGAACTGGGAGGCAGAATTGCTTTCTATTCCAGGTAGCATTACCTCCAATTGGAGAAGTCAGTGGTGCCAAGGAAGCAGAGTGGGAGTCAAGGGGATGCTGCTTGCTCACTGGTTTGTTTACAGGTTTATTCTGAGCTTGCTTTCTTCCGTGGTCCAGGACCACTTTGCCTAGGGATGGTATCACTGGCAGTAGGCCTAGCTCACTCTCTTATCAAACCAATTAAGATCAAAAAAATCCTTCACAGGTGTGCCCTCAGGCCAACTTCTTCAAAGATATGCCCACAGGCCAATCTCATTCAGAAACTATCTCCATAGAGGCTGTCCTCTCCGATGACCCTAGGCTATGTCACGTTGACAACTGAAGCTAACTAGATCCTCCAACCCTTGCCAGCTTGACACACAAGGACTTCACTTTAAACCACAGCCCTCCAGTTCTCCCCATGCTGATACCACAGGAAACAAAACATAACTTGAAAAGTGTCCCAGTCTGAAATATTCCACCACTTCAAACTTTGACTCTGGACTGCCATAAAAAGCAAAACAAATTACATAATTTCTTATTCTAAAAGGGAAGAACCAGGGTATATAGGAACAAGATCAAAACAAAACCAAATCCTATAGCTCCATCCAATATCTGGAACTCATCTGTGACGTTCTGTGCTCCAAGAGCTTGGGAAACCTCCCTGCTCCAGCTGGGCTATACAGAGTACACTCAGTTTGTCTCACAGTCTCGGGCCAGCTCTACACCTACCACTACCCTTGGAGGTCATCCCATGGCCCTGGCATCTCCACTATGTGGGGGTCTTCACTCCAATTTCACCAATTGGCCTCTCCTGTCCTTTGTTTGGGGACTCGGAATTACTGTCTGGGTCCCTTCGGTCTTGCATCTTTCACTGCTTTAAAACCAGTATTCTTCCGGGACTACTGCACATGGCCTAGTCTGACTGCCAGCTTGGGAGGCAGTCTTGGGCCCGCTAAATTGACAATGCACTGATCCTGAGGAAATATTTTGTTTGAAACATGTCGTCACCATGAAGCTCACAAGATTTTGTTTCAGTGGAGCTGATTCTTTAGTCCAAGCTTCAGCAGCAGCTACAGGTTATTTTTTTTACAATATTTTAAATTAAAATAGTTGTATCATTCCCCCTCCCTCTTCTCTCTTAAGCTGCTCCCATACCCTTTTGTCAAACAATAGCATGGAGCCACAATGGTTGTGAGACCAACTCATTAGGTTCGCTCTAACAGGGCTGTGCCTGCAGGTAGAACCAGAATGCACATCTGCAGGAAACACACATGATTTCTACAGTCAATACTGCTAACGTGACAATAGTATAGACTCATAGACTGGTGTTTATAAATCGTCTTTAGGAACAGGTACACAGCTTAAACATGTTAAAATATTTTAGATTATTTCAGTTCTTGAGAACTGTAGACCCATGTGCTACTCTGTTCTGGGATGCTCCCTAGAGTTAGACAGCCCCAGCCAGCAGGACCCGTCCTGCTCAGGTAGATCACTTACACCCAACTGCTTAGTCTCAGTGTTGCTTTTGAGTGAATCTCAATGAAGATATGCACGTTATAAAAATTATTATGCCATTGATCACAGCTGTGGTTTGGGATTTTTCAATGGGTTTTACTCGTTGTCATTGTGTAAGGAGGGTGAGGAGGTGATGTGTGTGTTGGTGTACACAGTCGTGATTGTGCATGAGGAGGTCAGAGGACAACTTTCAGGAGTTGGTTCTTTCTTTCCACTGTGGGTTCTGGAGATCAAACTCAGAATTAAATTAGTCTTGTGTAGCAAGCACTTTCTCCTGCTAAGCTGGCTCTCCAGCCTTGATTTGGGATCTAAAAAGAAAGTTAGTGTTTAAAACACAACTCAATGATAAAGTGCTTGCCTACATGTGCAGGGCCCTGGACTTGATACCCAAGGTTGAGAACAAAGAGAAGGGAAGAATGAGGGAGGGGAGAGAGTGAGTTTCCTGTGAAGGAGACAGTAGCATGTTATTAATCTTCAGGTAGCAATGCTGTCTCATGCAATATACATTATTATTATTATTTTCCCCTAACCCTTCGTTGGTCTGAGAGTATTAACTAGAGTCATTCCCTTATCCACAATCCCCTCTTAGCTTTAATTTCTTTAATTTCTTTAATTTCTTCCTTTAAACAGTAGTTCTTCACAGAATGTCTTTTAATGCTGCCAACAGATGGAAGCAGACAATGAGAGCCTGCAGGTGAGTCTGCAGGTCTGGGCTTTTATTTACACTTTCTCCCTGTGCATTCATGCCAACTCCATACATCCTGTCCTCAGGACCCAAGAGCCATGATCACCTAACCCACCATAATGCTTACCTCCAAACTTCTCTAACCTGTGTGTCAGAAGAGTTATCCACGAGCTAGGGAAAGCCCAGACAAAGTCACACAATACTGAATGATACCTGCAGAGGCAGTGCAAACCTTTTAGGATTCATTTCACAAGTTAGGACCTCTCTGAAGTTGTCAGTGAGCATGGCTATCTTCATTCAGAGTTACATAAATTCTTCATAAGAAATAGGAAAAAGACTGGTTCTCCTTTTTATTATTACTATTAAGATGGAGGACTATATTAGGAAAGGAAAGGAGAATTCTGCAGGATCTATCAGGTACATCTGGAGAATGCTGCTTGCAGTTGCCTGGGATGCAGACCTTGCTGCTGCTGCTGCTGCTGCTGCTGCTGCTGCTGCTGCTGCTATTGCTGCTGCTATTTGGTCTGGGAAGAAGCAGGTGGCTTTCAAGAAGCCTTTCCCTACATTTCATTTGCTCGCAACAAAAGCCCCAAAGCTCTGGTTTTAGGCTGCTGCTCCCACCACTAAGCTACTTAATCCACTTGCCTTTGAGGTTGAAGTTCAAATGAGGGCCACTCCAAAGTCAACCTAACCCCGTCCCAGGATGTTCATGAGGCCCCTGGCCTCAGGGGTTTTCAGTCTCGGAGGGAGCCTGTCCAGTGCCAAGGACCAGTTACTCGCTTTTATCTGATGTTTGTAAGCCTCCGTGAGCATAAGGACAGGAATTTAGTCAGCTCCTTCTGGAGGTCAGTTATGCTTATGCCTGAGCAGAGCTGGGCTGAAGTCAAATGAGCAAATGGCCCCAGATACACTCCCCAGGGTGGCTACATTCCTTCCTCAGACTCAGGGGTTCTCCTGCTCACAGCCTGAGATACAAGTATGTTATAACTCAATTAGAAGGGAAGAAATATGCCAGAACTTTCCCCAAACATTCCCCCTTTGGAGCTGACAGGCTTGGGGGTCCAGTAACTGACAGCTAACACTAAATTCTCAGCATATGCCAAATACTTTAGAATGCTTACGTCCTGTGGCACATTGACTAGAGAAACGGGTCTCATCCCGTGGGCTCTTCTTACAGAGGGATGGTGACACTTTCCTTATTGGGAGGTAGGGTTTGTAATCTGCTTTTCCTTCAATGATAATAGGTCTCTCTGCCTGCTTTAACCAATACCACGACAGAAGCAAGGCCCATGCGACTTCTCAGGCTGGTTCCTAAAAGTGCTGTGTCTTCCACACCATCATATTAGAACAATGGTTCTCGGGACACAGTTCTCATGTTGTGAGGAAGCCCAGGTCACACACAGAGGCCAGGCTGAGGTGTTCCAAACAAAGGCCCACCTATAATCAAGATGATCCCAGCCTTAGGGTGTGGGGTTGGGTTGTGGAGCCACCATTCTTTCGAGAACATGGTACCCATCAACTTAAAATCAGCGTTAGCCTCTAGCTCAGTCCCTTCCTTCTGTGCGAGACTCGACAATTACAATCCTCTGGGGAAACAAGCGCCTGTTCCTTCCCACACCTGCAATGCTAGAAGCTGTTGCTGCTGCAGACAGCCCGAGCGTCATTCACCTCGTGTCCGTTGTGTCTTCCCTGATCTCATTACTCATCCCATCCGAGCACTGACCACATCTCCAGAAAACAACCATCTCTCGAGTGCTTGAACAACCTGCTGTAAAATCTGGAGCCGAGAGAAAGATTGTATGATTACATAGCGCTTCTGCCAACAGCGGCCACCTGGGGTACCTGAAGTGAGCCTCCACACTGAAGGTGGGAAAAGGACAGTATAATGGGGTCACCAATCACAGGGTGACCCTTAATGCACCATCTGGGAAGTGCAGGATTTTACCAGATCTAACCGAAAACATCGCACCTGACTACTTAATCAGGGAGCTGCCCAGGTGAGCGGGGAGGCTGATGTTACAGCCCTGTAGTGCAGAACGACTGTCGTTTTTTATGACAAGCCGCATGGATCGAGGAACACCAGAAACAGGAACAAGGTCCATAAAAACCAAGTTTAAGAATTTGTGAGGGAAATCTGCAGCCTGCCTTGCAGGGAGAGCCAGCTGAGATCAGCGGGGCACTGGGGGAGACACATATAGCCTAGCCTGCCAAAGAATAATAAATTACTCCTGACCTCAGAAGTTAAAGTAATGATTCTCCCAAGTGTGTTTAGTGCCTGTCTGATCCCTCTCGACATTGCAATGAATTCCACAGCGCTGGAAGGAAAATCCATGAGGACTGAAATAAATAAAAATGGAATTACTGAGTCTCAGACTCATTCGACTGCTGTGAAAATGGAAATCCGGACGTCACTCTACTCCTTCTGCTTCTGTCTAGGGTCTTCTAATGGTTGGGATTCTTTTCTTCCTACTTAGCCTTAGAAGCCTGCCCTGTCCGTAAGAAAGCCCTCTCCCAGAATCAAGAATCCCCATCTTCTGGCACCCAAGCATCTGGGGATGATGCCATATGAACATCACTTCACATAAAGGCCTCTCAGAAGTTGTCTATGAGACTCTGTATGCTACATTCTATACCTCTTTAGTTAGACTTGTATTTTCATCTTCTTATCTAATAGCCCTTCATGTACAAATGCCTCTTCCCTCCCAATACTCTGATTCCGCAGCCTTCTGAGCTATTTCTCCCTTTCTCCTCTACACGCTCCTCACATAGTCTTCTCAGTTAGAATATACAGGTACCCTAGGGAGGCAGGAGGCGTGCCTTTGAGTACTCCACCTCCTAACTGACAGTTGGGAAAGTCTTTCAGTTTTCCAGAACTCAGTAAGTCCACAAATGGCCATGGGGCAGATGCCATGTGCCAAACTATGATAGAAACCAAGCTAAACTCATAAATGCAAGCACTTGCTTCATCCAGCAGCCGTCTGCCTTCTCAGTAAGTCAGTCTCTGGGGTTTAATATAGGGACCAAAGCTCTGCTATTCTGGGCCGCTCACATTGGACAGGTGATCACTTGTGTCTCCAGCCACGTTGTTCAGTAATGGAAATCAGCAGCCATGAATCCCCTTTGTGGTACATGGATGATGTCTACAATTGTTCTGTCTGCTCAACAGCTGGAATACTAGTCCCCTGGAGGGATTCCCTCCCAGACTCATGGTTCAGATGCTCCTCCACTTACAGTAAAGCAATTGGATGTTGAAATTTCATGGAGTCAAAAATGCACCAAATACACCTAACCCACAGAACATTATCATTTGGCAATCTAAGATAAGAACAAGCTCAGTGTGAGAGAATATAGTATACTACATGTCATTCGCGTGAGGAGATGCAACTGAAGCCCAGTATCTCCTGACGATGCACTGCTTTTACACCGGTATAAAAAGGGCATGAATGGCGCCATTGCAAACCCAGAACTGTCTGTGTCCAGCAGAACGCTCTTCTGACCATATCCTGCAGGCAGCACCCACCTGGGGAGGAAATCCCTGACATCCATCTCTCTCTCACCACAAACAGAACAGAAGGGGCTCTACCAAGATATGTGTCATTCTTTGTAGATCTCCAAGCCTCTTCAAATATAAAACAGGGATTGCTGAAATCAAACCTTATCTTCGTAACTGTGTTCCTGAACTCTAAATGTGGAAAT
This sequence comes from Alexandromys fortis, assembly GCF_014885135.2. Taxonomy (NCBI): domain Eukaryota; kingdom Metazoa; phylum Chordata; class Mammalia; order Rodentia; family Cricetidae; genus Alexandromys; species Alexandromys fortis. The sequence goes on from NW_026067949.1 coordinate 43,374,063, forward strand.
GACCACCATTTGCCAAGAGTGAAGCAGACATGCTCCGTGGAGCATCACTTTGCTGTGATGACTTCTACTGATCAGAGACAGAAAAGAATAGTATGTTGGCATGCATGACAAGCCAGATGACACCAGATAAACCTATCGAGCATAGTGCTGAGGGAGAAAGCCATCTCTAAAGTTTTATACAGCCCAATCCCACTTATTTCACATGAAATAACAAAACTGTAGAGAGAGATACTAAATGAATGTGGTTACCGGTGGTTAGAGTGGAGTGTGTGTGTGAGGCATTTGTTGTAAATGTGCAGCAGGAGACATCTTCAGGTGATGAAGATGCTGTGTGCCTTCAGGACGCCCAATCAATGCCTTAGTTAAGATGTTGCCTCTTGGGGAAACAGGAAAGGCTACCTGGGAGCTCTTTATGAGTTCTTTCAACTGTTTAGAAAACAATCTCAAAATCAGAAGTTCAATTAAAACAGTACAAGCAAAAGCAGAAGCATTGTTTTAAGAGTAACAAGGGCGGCCCCTATTCAGGCTCCGCCCCTATTCAGGCTCCGCCAACAGGAAGAAACGCTAGCTAAGTCACTCGGCCTCCTTATCCTCAGTTCCCTCCACTGGGAATGGAGTTGAGGAAGACCATCTGCTAAGTCCCAACAAGGGGCACAGCCGAGCAAACGAACTGCTCTCCATCCACAGCGGCCTTTGAAACAGAAGGGACCTGAGAGAAGTGAGTGATTTATGGAAGTGTCTCTATAAAGGCCACTCACCCCTGGCTTCCAGTAAGCATAGCATGCAATGGCAAGAACAAAACAAGACTGAGAGAAAAGACAGCTCAGACATGATCACATCAGCAGAGTCATGACCAATGAAACCAGAAACTATAAGCAACGAAGCTAAACAGCCCTTCTGCCACCTCTGGGCCCAGCACACCTGCCCCACTCTCTTCTTTCGCTAGTACACTTGTCTTGTCCTTCATGCTCTTGCTTCATAGGAACCACAACACAGACAGGAAGTCCCTGAATAGCACTTTCCATTGTAGAAGGGGAAAATCCCAAGCCACTCATTAAGACATGAAGAGCTCAGTCAGATTATTGTGTACTTTTCATGCCGTGGGAGGACCAGCATACTTTCTATTCATCAGATAAACTGAATTTCATATTTGACATCAGATATAAAAGCAGTGTCAAAATAACAACAAACTGAGCCACCCATCACATCAAATTAGCAACCTTCATTACTTTCTGAAAAGGATTTACGTCTCAACATATATTTGTTCTAAAAGCAATGAAGACTTATTTTTTAATGAATGAACAATAACAAAATAGCATAGAGTCACTTGAAGTACTCGAGAAATGGGAGAAGGTGTCACTTATGACAAAGCTACATTCCATGTCTATAATGTTGTAATGAAATTATCCATATATATCACTACCACTAAAACGGTACACAATATTGTTCATCCTTTTTAATTACTTTAGGATAGGATGGGCATGACCTTGTCAAGTACTGCACAGAACTGAAATGCAATGGCTTTGATAAATCCAAGAAGCCTGCTTTTACCTTAGGAAAAACAAGGAGCCAACTTTAAAAAAAAAAAAAAATCCTTCTACTCCTTCTATCTGAATACCCAGGGCAAAAAAAAAAAAAAAAAAAAAAAAAAAGCCCTTCTCGGCCATTCTCCATCTTTGGTTGCATGAGTGTTTGAGTGTTTTCTGTACTAAAATCTTCCCTTTGCTACCATTGTTAACATTTCAAACTCCCTGAGCGCCTCTCTACTTTTCAGAGGCTTCATCCACCAGCTTCATAAATGTTACTGTGTGCCTGTTCAACATTTTTATCATATTCAAAGCTTTCAGCATTTGTGATGTTTAAGTAGACAAAAAGCATGTCAACAAAGCATTTGGATTGTCCCCACTGTGGATAGGGCACATTATCTGCCTTTGTTATATAAATACGATAGCACAGACTTAAGTATTTCAAGACTTGATGTTTATCTACCACTGTAAGAGTTATTCTAAAAAAAAGCATTCCAATGCTTTTTTACCATGAGAAATTTTACAAAAAAAATGTGCTTGATAAATTATCTTTTTCAAAGCTGTCTTTGAAGTGCCATTCTTGACACCATTTCAAGTGCAAACAATAATAGAACTCTGGGCACAGTGTTTTAATGGCAGCCATCCTTTCCACCAGATAGTCTAGTTCCTTGTTATCTTTTTATTTTCAGATAGCAGAGTCATTTTTCTTTTAAAGCATGTGACTCATTCAGTGATGTTTCTGGCAAAATAGCATAACTTCCCAAAGATTGTTGGACCAAAGATGAAGGTTTTTAGTAGTGGTCTGGTGGGAAATGTTCACCAAAAGATCTGTGTAACTGTAGGCCTTTGGGCATATACTGAGGGTCACAGAAATGCATTCTTTTTTGTAACTATGGAGAAAGAGTGTATAAAAAATTAAAATCTCATCTTAAAATGATGAACTCAAGATTGTAAATGACTTATTTCTCTTTTTCTTCTAAGGATATGTAGGTCTCCAATCAGAATCATCTAAGGCACTTTCTGAAATTCCAAGTCCTAACAAAGGAGCTTGGCTATGTTCGGTTTCCACGGGGGCCCAGTAAGAGTTGGGCATCTCTGCCAGCTGCTTGTAGGTCAAGGCTGTCATTCCATGGCTTCGCTGACAAGGAATTTCAGACTGAATCTCGATATGTGCGCTCTCTCTCTCTCTCTCTCTCTCTCTCTCTCTCTCTCTCTCTCTCTCTCATACACACACACACACACACACACTCATTTTCTCTTTCTCTCTCTCTATCTCTCTCTCTCTCTCTTTCCCCTTCCTGTTCACAATGAGATGAAGACACTTATTCCACATGCTCCCATAGCCATGATGCTGCCCAAGTGCATGGAGCTAAGCAACCACCAACTGGACTCTGACAGCTGTGAAGAAAACCAAAGCCTCCCTTCCCTACATCGCTACTGTCAAGCATGAGGTCACAGTAGTAATAAACTGGCATACACAACTACTAATGTCACAGAGAAATACTCTGATCTAATGTCCATTACCCAAGTTATAGAAACGTCTGGTGTTGTTATAAGTCTAACTGAATGTCTCTTGGTTTCATCATATTGATTAAATGCTAACTAACCATCTTGGATTGTATTTCTGGTTGAGAATAAAACTAACATAGACATTCACACCCGTATAATAATTATTTGTGGGATGGTCTTAAGAAAATTTCCAGAGACCTCTGTCTCAGAACACCAGGTCCTGAAAAATCTACTCATTTTAATATGCTGTTCATATGATAACCAGAAACATTAGTAACTTATGAATCACTGTCATGGGTGTTAATAAGAGCTTCATGGTGGTCCATAGGCTTGGCAATTTGATGGGATTCTCATACCTAGTATCCTGCTGAGCACTTACATCACACCTCCCAATGCTATGTACAAAAGCTAACCCTCAGGGAGCAGGCTTTCACGTCAGTTCCAGCTGTACCCCTCCAGGTTCTTTGTTCAAAGTGTATATTGTCGTTAGCAGTGAGGTCTTACTGTCAAGTACTGGGAAGCAACCAAAGGCAATGGCAAGCACGTATTGTTTTCAGGGTCTCTTGGACCCTGTGACCAACAACTCAAAAGAAGTGTCCCTTGTCTAGCACTGGGGTTTTTACTAGCTGGCCTATGTCGCCCAGAGAGGAGAATTATCACCCTTTGTGGTATTAAATCGCATACATTAATCCACAAAATCTTGACCTAATGCAACTTGGTTATACAGAATATTCAGGGTGTTGTGGTAAATGTCAGACACTTCCATCAGCTCTTGTAGGTCACTTCGTAGCTTCTCTAAAAACACGTCTCAAACTGAATCTTGGTCCATACTTTACTTATATATGCCTATTGAGATATACCAATAGCTGTCTAATTGGTCATAAGAACCACTCAATAAGAGGGAATTCATGCCTGATACTGTAAACCTAGCCAACAATAGACGGCTGGAGAGATCATAGACCCTAGAGGAAAACTAGTACTGCCGTTTTCATAAGCAAATACAGATCCCAACTATATTCTAAATGTTTGTCCTATAGATGAGCGTAGTTCCCACCCCTCATCGAATAACCTTTTCGCAGCAAATAGAGGGTGCTACAGGGATCTGCAAGTGATCCCCATGCAGAAAGTGACTGTGGCTATCCAGCCCCGACTGAGACACCAACAGCATAACTCCTCTTTGGAAGGTTCCAGAAACACTGCAGAAGAGGAGGCAGAATGATAAATACTGGATGATCAAGACAACTGCTGCGAAATGACAACATCTTCTGGATGTGACAGGATATGGCACCTGTGAACTCTCAATAATATGGATGCCTGAGCAAAACTACATCAGTCAACATGGTAACATAGACAGAGGAAAATGTCACAAAGAACCACCTCTAAATATATAGATACAGACAACCCCTGGCTTCTGAAGAAGGGATAAATAGTTTTCTCCATCAGAGAGCATCCTAATGTGTTTCCCAATCCTAAGTGGTCCCCCCAACCACACACACATATAGGCAATACTCATTAAACATAGTAGATTTTATATACATACATACATGTGTGTGTGTGTGCGCACACATGTGTGTGTATGTAAAGCAATAATAATACAGGTGAAAAGATAATGAACTAGAAGGGAGATTGGGTAAAGGGGTACAGGAGAAGTTGGAGGGAGAAGAGGAAAGGATGGAAATGATATAAATACAGGGTACTTATCTATGAACTTCTCAAAACTCTAAATTAAAACAAGAATAAGAGCTTTAGAGGCTGGAGGGAGACCTCAGTTGGCAAAGTGCCTGCCATGCAAGCACAAGAGCCTGGGTTTGATTGAGTCCCAGAACCCCATAAGAGCTAGGTGTGGTGGCTCACGCTTATAATCCCAACACTGGTGAAGGAGGCAAAAACCGGACTCTGGGGCTCGCTGGCCATCCCACCTAGCCTGCTTCACCTGCTTCCAGCCCTTGAAAGACCTTGTCTCCAAAAACAAGGTAGACAGCTCCTAAGGAACTAGAGCTGAAATTGACCTCTGGCTTCTATGATGCACACCTGTGTGCACACATGCACAGATGCCTACACACACACACATACACACACACACACATACAAAGAGTAAGGGTTTGGGGTCATATGAAGCATGGGACAGGAAGAGGGAAAGTGCACTTCGGGAAAAATTAAATTATGTTAGAACCCTGGTTCTTCCATTCTACAGCAATATATCCTTGCAAAAGAAATGCCTCAACACTGTTATTCAGTATCCTCACATATAAATGGCCGTAAAAAATACATAACTTACAGCATTAGTGTAATATTTAATTTGTTATGTAAAGTTCTTAACCCAGTGTTTTGTACAGCTTATGACTTACATCTTTATGAAGTACTATTTCCCCTTCCCCGGGGAATACAAATCTTGGATAATGCTAATTTTTAAATTTTCTTTTAAACCACGGCACGAAGCAGCTAAGTTGTTGTCTGAGCGGAGGAACACTGGGTCAGAACTAACACTTTCCTAATTCTAGAAAGAACTTCTACAAATGCTAAAGGTACAACTTCCTCTTTCTTTTCTTTTGTAGATCATATCGAGCGGTTGGTGTGATTTCAATATTAATTAAAATGCAGGCGTCTCGTTTGTATCTGCCATTGTGAAGTCAGGCCCATATGCTCTGCACCGCTTTTGTGAAACTACAGCATTGAATTTTGTCTTGCTGAATATAATATATAAAGATATTTTTGGAATGCTTGTCATGGCAACCTGTCCGCTCTCTTCCAATTCCATGTCATGTAGAAATATGATTGGTATCCTTATTATTTCCAGAGTTTGATCATAACGAAGTGTTCAACACACCGGGATGTTCCAACCAAGTTGAAATGATCCTGCATTGTCATGCCGGAGGCTGGCGATCTCTTCCGCTGCTATTCATCCAGTCATCTCATATCGTTCCCTAGCTCAAAATCAGGAATGTGACAAAGTCCTTAATCCCTGCCAGATTTTATTCGCGTATACTCTGCAGAGTTTCTTGCCCTATCAACTTTTACAGAGATAATGACAGGCTTGCTGTGACACAGTTTGTTTATGATTGATATTGTTTTGAAAACAGGAAAGTTTCTTTTTTGTCATAAAAAAGAAATAGGTTTTATTTCAAAAATAAAAAATAATTGGTAGTGAATTTATTATAAAACCCAGTTTTAACAAGAATTCCAGGTACTGACCAGACATAGCCAGCCATCCAACATGCCAAAACCTAATTACTTAGCACTGTCTGCCACAGAAACACAAGATGAGGAAGAGGTAAGACAATAAGATAGTAATATGTCATTTTCAACCAAACTTTTTAAATGAATGCCTCAATTTATTAAACTTTGGAATATTTTTGGCTTGCCTCTTATAAAGCCAATCTTTTCATACTAATTTTTAGGTTATAATTTCATTAGATCATTTTCCTCTTCCCTCTCCTCCCTCAAGTTTGTGGCCACTTTTTTTCTAATTGTGTATATATTGAATATCTATATATTCCTAAATACATAAATACAATCTGCTCAGCCTGTATGGTGTTACTTATATATACATGATTTCAGGGCTGACCACTTGATATTCGTTTACCAAACTGGTGTGCTCTTCCCTGGGGAAAGCAGTTTCTCCCTCTCTTAGTATTCTAAGGTTCTTTGTCTAAAGTTAAGGCATACTGAGCACTCCCTCTTCCACACTAGCTGGTCTATGGAAATTGTTCTTGTTCAGATCTTGTTTAGGCAGCCATGTTGTTGAAACAGTTTTATCGCAGCTGTTGCTCTGTTTGTAGGAGACACAGCCTCAAAACTAACTACTCCTCTGGCCTTTACAGTCTTTTTGCTCACTCCTCTGCAATGATCCTTCAGCCTTAGGTACAGAAGTTGTGTTGTAGATGTATGATTGGAACTGGACCACGTAATCTCTTATTCTCTGACTTTTGATCAGTGGTGGTTTTCTGTAATGGCCTCTGTCACAAAGAGAAGTTTCTTTGATGAGGGACGAGATTATACTTATCTGTATATCTAAGGGTAAATATTTAGGATGTAGTTAGGGATGAGTTTGATTATGGTCATTAAGGTGACAGTTGTAGGCTTTCCTCGAAGAACCTACATCTTCTCTAGCCTTTCGCTTGCTTTCTGTACTCCGCCCTGGCTAGCTGGCTAGGTGTCTGGTACCAGGTCTGATTTCCCTTGTCATGCAGGCCTACCTTCTGCTGGAGGGAAGCAGCCCACATTCTCTCCTAGGTATGATGCCTATAAGCCACAAGAATGACCAGCATGGCCCTGTAAACCTAATGGCACAATAGTGACATGCATACCTTTATAGTAACTAATTCCCTAATTCATATTTTTTGTCCTTTAGACACAAGGACACATTTCAATTTCTCAGTTTTCAGTGTCGCCTCTTGCCATATTTCAACACTGGTGAATCCCCTCAGTGATGCGGCTTGTGAGTTTTCTTAGTGCCATGGGACATAACTCATCTGGGTGTAGAAATGCTAAGCATTTTCTTTACGTTAATAAAAAATATTCTGCTAGTCCTTTAACCATTTATGACTTTTAATTAAGTTCTTTTTAAATTTTTAGGTAGTTTCCAGTTAAACAAGTAGTTGGCTTCTACGGTGGTTTGAATAAAAAATGGCGCCCATAGGCTCATGTATTTGAATAGCTGTTCCCCAGCTGGTGACACCATTAGGAAAGGCTAAGAAATGCTTAGGACATGGAGCTAAAGTCACCACTGGGATAGGCTCTGAGAGTCTGCAGCCTCGTCCTACTTCCAGTTTGCTTTTTACTTTCTTTGTGAAGTTGGGGTGTGATCTCTCAGCTTCCTGCTCTGGTCACCTGTTGCCATGCCTCCACTGCCATGATAGAATACCCCCTCCAAAACATGATTTTCTCAAATGACCTTGACAGTCCATAAACCTGGCCAGAACTTTGCAATGACCTTGATTGATGCAGTATGCCAAAGGAGATACCATGTGGCCTCCAGGCTAGTCTATAGAAATGGCACACATCCCGCTTGGAGCTCTTGATGTACCCGGTCTCAGAATGCAGCTTCTGTACTGTAAGGAAGTCCCAACTACCCCCTAGGAAGAGACATATAGAGATATCACCACATAGAGATCTTATATAGCCTAACGTCCAGTTAAGAGATTAGTAACAACCTCAACAACTACCACGTATGTGAATGAAAAAATCCAGATGACTTTTTCCCAAAGCATCTTCAGTCTTTGAGTCTCCAGGTCTTAGTGTCTGAGGCTCTGGACATCATGAAGAGAAAAGCTGTCTTTGCTGTGCTCTGCTTGAATTAGTGGCACACAAGCCACAAGCATTGTAAACTACTTTATGCCACTACCTATTCAGCTGCACAGCAATTGTGATTAAAACAATTTCCTTTTTAAAATAAGCAGACATCCAATAGGAAGTTAGGGGTGTGGCTCAGTCAGTAAAGTGCTTGCTGGGCAAACCTAGAGAGCTGCGTTTACTCTCAGCACTCACACTTGAAGCTGTTGGAGGTTATGTCCTTAGAATCCCAATGCTGCAGGGACGAAAGGATCTGGTTCCCACTATCTAATTAGTCCGGTTGAGCTGGTGATCTCCACGTTGGGTGAAGAGACTCAGAGATGGCTCGGGGATAACAGCTCTCGCTGTACAAGCATGGAGATCTGAGTTTGACTAGTAAGCACTTAGGCAAACATCGAGGTGGGAGAGGACATGAAAGTAATACTAGAGCAGAGGGAACAGGAACAGTAAGAGTCCTTGGGTTTGCTGGCCAGCCAGTCCAGCCCGAATCAATGCGCTCTGGGATCAGTGAAAAATCCTGCCTAAAAATAGTAAGTGTGAAATGATAGGGACAGACACTCAGCGTTGACTTCTGGCCTCCATATGCATGCAAACATATGTATGTGCATTCCTACAGTATGCATGTATACACACACACACATCAGTCCTATAGTAACTGTACCTTGTACCAAGATGGAATCCCGAGAAAAGCCTGAATGTCATGTGTTGAGTATGTTGAGCATATAAACTTGTTTCAAAAGATTTGTGCAACCTGAACATTGATTTGTTTCAAATCTCCCAAATTCCAAATATTATTTGGAAAATATCCAAAACAGACCAGGGTTAGTGGGACATTTTTACTTTTTTTTGGATTTTTTCAAGACAGGGTTTCTCTGTAGTTTTGGTGCCTGTCCTAGAACTAGCTCTTGTAGACCAGGCTGGCCTCGAACTCACAGAGATCCGCCTGCCTCTGCCTCCCGAGTGCTGGGATTAAAGGCGTGCGCCACCATCGCCCGGCAGTGGGACATTTTTAAAAGCTCGCTTCAATCTGAAGTGGATGAAAAGGAGAGACTTGTCCGGGATCACAGTAACAACACCCCTTCTGTTACTCTGACCCCTACACCCTGGACCTGCTCCTGGATCAGACATGGCTTGGGGAAAAGGGAAGGGGGACTGACCAGCTCTTCTGCTTCCTGAATGAAAGGAAACCCTAGCTCATCTCCCAGCACACACGCTAAGGACTAAACCCCTTCCCTGTAGAGAAATCAAGGCCCTCCATACTGAGACCATCTCACCCACCTGCTGTGCATGGGTGCCTGCTAAGAGCACAAACAAATCACGAGAATCACGAGGCAGAATGCACCAATCCAGTCAACTGATCCATCACTAATGAAAATCTCTATATTCTCTGAAGCATTCTATAATTTCTGAAGCATAAAAAAACTTCTCATTTTTCCTTTTAGGATCTTTTCTTGTTTGCTAAGATCGAAAAAAAATACCTAGACCTTAAGATACATCACAATATACGGTTCGTTCTGAAGGATCTGTGTGAAAGATAAAAATGCCAGAGGCCCGCCCACATGAGGGTAGTTTTGAACCTTCTTTACACGTAAATCACTGTTGGATTTTAATATTATTCCTGAAATTTAATCACTAAAAGTCATCTTGCTAGAATAAGGACCCCTGACGTTGGTCCCCAGCATCATACCCTCAGAAGCTAAGAGGCTGGGTGAATATTTGTGGTAAGGATTTGTGCTTCAGATGTTTGGAATATCGAGAGTTGGGTTTTTAGTTTTTAATAAAGCTTATTTTTATTCAACTTCAAGCAAGATCTTTTTAGTAAACAATATTAAGGAAACAGGATGCCTGTGTAGATAGCTACTCAGTAGTGAAGCAATGCCAGATACTACAGAGCGAGCTTTGGCTGCCGTGAAGGCACAGGTATGGCCTGCTTCCTGACCTCTTGGGATTGCCACATTTATCATCTAGTTTTTATTTCCACCAAGTCCTACAGCCTAGATTCCCTCAATAACAAACTGTAAAGACCAGGGTAAATTTCTGTTTTCTACACAAATACATCTTTGCTCTTTTTATCCTACAAACTTTATTGCCCTCCAGTCCATACATGACGCATATCTATCTGTTCATATAAAGGACAATGTATTTTATGTATTTTGGCATCTGCCTGATAGAGATGCTGTTTTGATTTTCCCCTCTTGGATTCCAAGTATGCAAGTTGGGACGATCAAATAGTAACCATAGCGACATAAAGCAGAGTTCACATCTTAGTAAGGTCATATTCTTTCCCACAGCACAGACCTCGCATTCTAAGACTAATCCAGTATCCAAAAATACACCCAGGACAACTCACGTTGCCATGTATGGCAAAATATGACAGAGTTGGTTAAATGATTTCTCTGTGGCATAAAAAAGAATCCTCGGTTGGTAAACCATGAAATCTCAGCTTTAGGAGGACAAAAATGGGAAAGCGTAAGCAAAACATTTCCTGTTTAGTAGGTTGATTTCTGCATCTGAGAAAAATAACAGGAGGGAAGAACTGGGTCCGAAGAAAAGATGTAAAAATCAAGGGAGATGCTGATGGAAAGGCAGCAGCGGACGCTGCCTGTGTTGCAGCCACAGGAACAGTCCAACGCATCAGAGCAGGATGCCTCCAACTGGCTAGCCACTGCTGACTCTCCAGCCTGGTAACTGCATGAGAAGCAGGACCTCTAGGGACCTCGAACGTGCCAACAAGCATGGCGGCTTGTGCTCAGGGCTCTGTCCGCACCCTGTCACCCTAGTTAAGTGTGAAAGACAAGTGCAGTGTTTCCCTTGGGCCCACTTTAAAGTTTACAAGAGGCTTCATTTGATTTGATCTTTAGACAAATTCTGCATACTGAAGATGAGGATTAGAAAAGCAGAAATATACATATTTCTATATATTTATATATATATATATATATATATATATATATACTAACTTACTTTGGGGGTGGGCCTCTCACTGAGTATGTGGTCTCATTATATAAACTAGCTCTGCAGCGTGACATGGGGCCTCACTAGTTTGCTATTGTATGTTGTATGTGTCAACCTTAACTATGCTACATGTATGACATTTTTTAGCTAAACCCTTTAGACATCCCATCACCAGCTCTTCTAATGCTCCCATTCTGGGAGTGAACGAAAGTTGTCGCTCAGCTTTACTGAACATGAGGAAGATGTCGACTCAGTTCCTTCCAACATTCATCTCCAGAGAGTGACGTTTACCCAGATTCCCACTACCAAAGATCTCTCTCTTCCATTTCTGATATATAACCTGATTCTGGCCTTCCTGCCTCCTTATAATGTTTAATTTTTCCAAGAGGTTCTGTGGACACAGGCTAAGACTAACTCAAAAGAAAGCCTGGGAAACACACACATGAAGAGAGAGGTGGAGGGGGGCAGGGTTTACCTATGAACACACCTGACAAGTCAGGACACCTTCTCCTGTGTGTATGCCTGACTAGAAGGTCCAGGAGAAAACAAGACAGACTTTTTTGGCTAATTCTAGAAGAGGGTTTGCAGAGGGTGGAGGAGGCTATAGATGCAGTAACTAGAAAAGATGATTTAATATTCAATAGCCCGAGAGAACAGCCTTGAAATATAAAGATAGCAAGCTCATTTAAGCGCATGGCAATGCACATATCATCTATCTTCCTGAAAATAGCATGTACCCTGAGATGCTTCACAGAACAGGAAGTTGTTTTGGGGTCTATCCAACTTACCAAATGAGAACAATTATGAGGAACAGATAATAAGGAAATGTGCTCTCAAAATCATCAGCTCCAAAACTTCGGGATGCAGAAACTGGTGCAGAAAAGCTATAGATCAGGAAACGCTGTGTGGGAGACAAGGGCACAGTCTGGGGTCGTACTATAAATGCCTTTGGAAGAATTCCAGCATTTAGAGATGCTGAGCTTGAACCCGAAGCTGTGTCTGGAGTCACAGGCGAAGCTGGAAGGTGCAGTTTTCTTCATATGACCTACAACCAAGGTAAAGAACAGAGAGTGGGGGATGCCTCCGAGAGCAAGGCCAGCGCCCAGGGACCCTGATCCTGAGAGGGCTCCTGTGTGAACACCGTTGCTCTCCTTCCCATGGCGCCGTCCACAAAGGCTGAGCAGCCAACGCCTGGGAATCCCTGCTACCCTTCACTTATCCAATCCCTATCTTTGCCAGACCCTAGTGCAAGGCAGTTGATAAAAGGCTTAAAACTCTAGGAGATAAATTATTTAGAGAGATTTACAACACAGTCTTTATTTTCTACCCAAAACAATATTAAATAATAATCAAATGTCATTGGTTCGAGTGTTCTGGCACAACAGTGGTGAAATTTCTTTCCTTGAATTATTTCTAAAGGCAGAATCATAAAAATCCCTCCACCACAGCAGCACCATTACATCAGGAAAGGCTCATCCTTCAGCAAGTCCTGTGGCTTCAACCTGCTTTCTCCATCCCGCAGATCAAAGTGTACTACTAAATATAAGTGCCAATAGTGAAATTCTTAATCATAACTCTTGTTTCTTCCTGGAGAGTCCTAAGAAGTAAGAGGCAGACTATTGTGGAATCATCTTTTTGTATACTAAATATCTGACCCTGATTCGTTTATTAAAAAGCTGAACAAACAATAGCTAGACAGGATTTTGGGGCAGAGAGGATGCTGGGAAGAAGAAGGTCGAGTTGCCAGCCAGACATGAAGGAAGCAGGAAAGCCGTATGGGCATAAAACCATGAGACGAGACAGAATAATTTCATAGAAATGAGTTAATTTAAGTTAGTTATAAGAACTAAGTAGAAACAAGCCTAAGCTATCAGCCGAGTTTTCACAATTAATAAGAAATCTCCATATGGTTATTTGGGAACTGGCTGGTGGAACAGAGAAAGACTCACAACAGTAGACATTTTATTCTCTATGGTCTAGAGACAATAAGTAGTAGTAAGTAGTGTGACACAAAGCAAGATATTAAGAGTGAGGTGACACACACCTTTAATCTCAGCACTCAGGAAGCAGAGGCAGGTGGATCTCTGTGAGTTCACGGCCAGCCTGGTCTACAGAGTGAGTTCCTGGCCAGCCAGGGCTACATAGAGAGACTCTACCTCACAGCAGGAAAGGGTATGAAGATGCCATGGTTCCTTGTGTCTTCCTGCGTTGTTAGTTATCTGAATTACCACTTAAGCCTAAACCCTAGTGCACCAGGCTGGCCTATGAGATGTTATGAATTCCGTACAGTTTTCAGACAGAAGGATTTATATAAATCAGCAAGAGACTTAGATTCCTCTGATGGAAATTGTCTAGGGTGTCTTAGCTTTCAATTAGGAGTATCATAATGAATAAGTGAGCTACTTCGCTGGAGTGCTCTGAGCTTCTTCAGACTGGATGACAGATTGATAGCGCTGTCCAATACAGCGAGGGCTTCCCTCCTTTCTCCGCCCAGCCACTTTAGGAGTAGATTGGGAACTTCGATCAGACAATCTGCACCCAACTTCATATGCGCAAGAAGAAAGACTTTGTAATGTTTCTGGAGCTTCGGGGTAGATTTGTTGCTGATACAGTCTCTCTGAACTCAGCAAAGTCACAGGGAAAATAGTCTACAGTTACAGTTATTATCCAAGATGATACTTTTGAATATTTGTGTGTGACATATTTGTTATTCCTTGGAAACTACAGCTCCCAGACTTCTCCTGGATTACCGTCACCTGTGTGCGCGCTGGCCGCGCCCAGGTGAAGGCCACTCCTCCCAGATAACCTTGCGCCCCCCGTTAAAAGCGAAGGTCCACGAGGCTTCGCTCTCTTGGCCCCTCTCTTGGCCCTTTTCCCCCCTACCCTTGTGTGTCTGCACGTCCCACCCCTTGCTGTGTTCCCCTCTCCCCATTAAAGCGCACCCACGTGGGAGCCGCGTGTCCGTCTCTTCCTTTTGCGTCTCGTCTATCCTGTGTTTGTCCACACACCCATGCCGCCGCCGTTTTTAAAGGAATAATAATATTCACTTAAACTTCAAAACTAAGTATTTCCAGTTCAAAAAAAGTATTTGTTTGCCTATGTACAGTGACTAAATTTTTTTCTTACGAATGTGAGTTAAAACTGAGTTAGAACCCAAAATGACTTTGGGTAGGTTACTTAATCCTACCCATTTAATTTTTAGATAAGTAAAAAGTATATAACCATACATATTTTATAAAGTTGTTTGAATGATTAAATGAATTCATATGTATATATATATTATGTGTATGTATATACACACAATAATTTTAAAAATACTACTTTAAATGGCTTTGTCATGAAATTCTGGTCATAGGTCTCTGGAAGAATTGCAATAAACATCACCTAACGGGGTCTGTAAATCTTTTCAGCCTGGCTGGTGATCTCTCATTGGCTGATGGAACCCGCTAGCCCCTGTTGACCCCCTTGAAGCGGATTTCCACTGAGAAGGTAAGAGCAGCAAGGTATCAGTGGAAGGACAAATCAATACCATCAGCTACTATTTTTAAATCTCATAAGAAAATGTTAAAGGCTACGTATGCCGGAAACATACTGTGTGTGGGAGAAAGGAAGGTAAAGATTGCTTATGGAGACAAACCTCATACCTCAGAGAAGATCCCATCTGGAAACCCTCATGAGTTTCTGGGGCAGCCTAGGGAGCTGGAAAAGAGAAAGTGGATTCAGATTAAGTCAAAATGGATTGAGTAAAGATTTGCCCAACAACAACAACAAAAAAAATCAGAGCTTGCCCTGTGAGCAACCTGAGACTCTTAGGACAAAGCCAGAAATCCCAGGAATGCACAAGATCCGGATGTTCTCTTGCACCTGGGAAAGCTCCCATCCCAAAAGCACCACGTGGCCTTTGCCTTTAAAACCCCTCCTCCTTGTTAAGTGGGATCTCAGTGCCCCAAGCCACCTTGGGAACTGAGGACAGCTTAAATAAAAACTCACTAATTACTCTTGGATAGAGTCCAGCGGTCTCTAGGTGTTATCTAACTCCGCAACACAAATTCATTCCTCTCTTCTTTAAGAAAGGATTTGGGGATTTCCATTTCTGCTCTTCTCTACCTTTTCAAGACAATCAGTTTTTCAATATAACCAGCAAACAGTGCGGGAGTAGGAATCGCCTTTCCTAAGGCCGGCAATTTGAAAGTCTACTCTGCATGCAGAACAAACCAGAATGGCCCTGGATGTTCTGAGGTCATAATGTCTCTTGTTTAGGGAAGACTGACTGGAAATTGTTATGAAGAGGAATTTTTTTTTTTTTTGAGACAGGGTTTCTCTGTAGTTTTGGAGCCTGTCCTGGAACTAGCTCTTGTAGACCAGGTTGGCCTTGAACTCACAGAGATCCACCTTCCTCTGCCTCCCTAGTGCTGGGATTAAAGGCATGTGCCACCACTGCCCAGTTATGAAGAGGAATTTTTAAAACTTGCCTATTGTTCTTTAAAAGTCATAGAGTTGTTGATAATTCTATGGAAGACAGTATAGACCATGGCCTCGTTTTACAAGAGAAAAAAAAGATGGTCCCTAGAGCATAAGCAACCACAGGGTTTTAGTGACAGAATTGGGACGAACCCCAGCTTCCTTCACTGGTATCAGTTGCACACTTTTGTCTTGGGGCATAGCCGACAGTAGACAACTTAGGTTTGTCACATCTGATCATATATGCATATGAACTTCATATTTCTACATTTAAACATAACCATCTCAGTTTGTGTTGGTAAATGCAGCTGCACCACCACGGCTTCGAAGAAACAGGTGGACATGAACGGTACACACACATGAAAAGGGTAGTTACACACAAGTCAGTGCCCATCTCAGCATGCCAGCAGAGGCATGCGATTGATTTAGTCTGCAGGCATGTACTGAACTCTTAGTACATTCTAGATGCCACTGTACTGGATGCTTGAAGTAAGCTAATTCAAAATACATAAGAAAAGATGCTTTGTCGGGCAATGGTGGCACACACCTTTAATCCCAGCGCTCAGGAGGCAGAGGCAGGCAGAGCTCTGTGAGTTTGAGGCCAGGCTGATCTACAAGAGCTAGTTCCAGGACAGACACCAAAGTTATACAGAGAAACCTTGTCTCGAAAAACCAAAAAGAAAAAAAAAATGCTTCAAGCTTCCTCCCATACAGTACCTCCCGTCCTGCATGAGAGCTGGATCATACACGAGACATGAGAGAGAAAAGGGAACCACAGAGCAGAAGAGAGAGCAACCTGGGACATCAGGGGGGGGGGGGGGGGGGGGGAGGAAAGAGAAACTTCTGACTCCCATGAGAACTGTTCTGTGCACAATCTCGCATCTGAGACACCCGACCAATAAACGCACTGCAAGTGGAAGAATGACCACACAACGCTGTTGTGAACCCCAGACTAGCTGAGCCTCAAAACTGGAAACTAAACATTCACCGTTTACATTATGTGAGGAAGACTGATTGGAACTGGGGGCATTGCTCCACCACCACCCCCACTGGCCAAAGAATAATACTGAAATCTTGGACATCACACCCCCTTCCTAGGGTTTGTACAGTGAGCACTGGGTAACCAAATCCTAATTTTAGTTTCACCCCAAGAGTCTAATGAGCTAAGAAAACAACCATGGGGCCTGGGTATGGCTCAGCCATAGAGAGCTTGCCTAAGGGAACAGCCCTGTGGTAATATTAGTTCCCCCGGCTGGAATCCTCCACATTCCAAAAGGACAGCTGGATACCTTATCATCCTTCCCTCCCTCGCAGCCACGTCTCTGTGACGGCAAAATAAATGGACTTGAAATACAGTGGGGAAAGCCCGTCTTGGATGAGTGTCTAATCTGATTTCTGTAATCAACACTGCCAGGAAACAGTGGTGGGGGAATGTGAAGAACGGCAAAGCTGCCAGTCCACAGGCAGCATTGCTGGGGACACCTGGTATCACCGCCGGCCCTGGGCCCCATCAATTCTGACTCTCGGAGACAGGATGGAATCACAGAGACGAGACCTCAGCACAGCGTTTGAATCAGGGAGAGATGGACGACAAGCGTGGAGGGTGCAATCGGGTATGAAAAACTAATATTTGAGTCTCTTGCTTTAAAAAAAAAAAAAGGCATTCTTGGAGGGGACTGCAAGAAGAATCCTGTATTGCAGAAAAAAAAATTCTACTTTTGTCTAAAATGCTACTGCATCGATTCTCAGAAAAGGCTAAAGGGACTCTCTTCCTCCTACAGTGTCAATTGGATAAGTAGATCCGTCTGAAGTAACATCTCTGGTGCAATACCAAGAGTCCCGCCATGGAGTGGAACTTGGGATACCCCTGTGATGACAGAGCACTTCAGAAAACCTCAGAAGGTAGAAGTGAACACCAGCCAGGCATCGGAGGCAAGTGTGTGCGGCACACATGGCTTATTTACCTAGATAAATCACAAGTATGAAGTAGGACTCACAAAAGGTGTGTATAATTCAGTAGGCCACCAATGTAGGGAGCAGCTGTGCAGTCCTGGTGGACACCCTCTGGAAAACACTATGAACATGCCTGAAGTTTGTTCTAATCCACGGCGATACTGGGCAGTGTGAGCTCATGGCATGAAAACTGGACAAGTGAGACTGGCCACCCATCACCAATGAGAGAGGCAGGGATTTTTTTTTTTTTTAATGAGGACTTTAGCCCAAGTAGCTGAATTTAGCTGGAGCCAAAGGAAAGCAGTAAGCATGAGAAAAGAGAGACGGCTGCTGCCCCCTGAACCAGAGAGGATCACAAACTTCCCTTGATTTTCCGGCACGAGCTAAAGCTTGGTAATTGGTCATGGGCACAGTTTTAAAAGATGTTTTCCAGGCCAGCAAGATGGCTTAGCAGGTAAGGGTGCTTGCCACCAAACTTGGAGATCCGAGCAGTTCCCTGGGACCTGCCTGGTAGAAGGAGAAAACAGATTTCTCTCAAGCTGTCCTCTGGCTTCCCCACACACGTCCCATGGCATGTGTGCTCCCCACCAACACCACCACAGAAAGAAATGGAATCCTTTTTCTTTGAAAATTAAGAGAAATTTTCCTTCTTGTGCGCAAACATTCTGGCTTTGAGGTTCAGAGGTGGGGGTTCCCAGATGGATGTCCTGGCTCCACAGTTTGGCAAAGCTAAGAGAATACAGATCCAACAGGCAATGAGTCAAGTTAATCTTATGCCATCGTCTCAGAAATAAATTTGATATCATCTATTCTATCTGTAGTGCTGAGCAGAATCTGACCCCAGGCTTAAGACAGCGAAGAGTGCAGAGGCAAAGAGACAGTGAGATTTTTATCTCAGTGTAGTTATCAGATGTCTGTAGGCGTAAGTGAAAAGTCGGTGTTTTTAGAAGGAAATAAAAGTGTCCTGAAGTTTCTCAAAAGCAATCCATGCAATTGTTATAACCCACACATTTGGAGTTCACATCTAAGCCAATGAGAAGCAAGGCAGGGATTGTCCCGCTGTGACCACCGAAGACTGTGGCTTATAGGCTAGCAGAGAGAGAGGGAAGGCTTACTTATAGTATTGGCTTGGTTTTTACACATCGGCATAGAGATTTATTATGAAGTAAGCATGATCCTGCTGACACCTAGGTTGATTCCAGACACTTATCAGGGATGTTTATGAGACTGGCTCTTTCTTGGTCATAATTTACAATCTCATCCATGTATGCAATGCTTCTCGATCGAACCCAACACAACTCTTCTTTCCTCTCTGGGCCCGCTCAGTATTTTCTCCTCCCGCCTTTATGTCTTTGTTTGAATACAGTCCATTCCGTCTGACTAGTACTGCCTTGCATGGGCATGGGTATGAAGCCACTCGTTGGCAACCTACCAGCAGACACATCCTTACCACCCGGTGGAGCATTGGCAACCTACCAGCAGACTCATCCTTGCAGGCCAGTTAATGGCTCCTCAGGCGGAGGTGGGGCCTCGTGAGTGTCTTTCCTATCCATGCTAGAATCTGAACTGCCTTGATTGTGGGCGATAATCACCACTTCTGTGAATTCATGAGTGCCACAGCTGAGTCATGCCCAGAAAGCAGTATTTCACAGTGCTCCCCGGCCCCGGCCTCCAGCTCAACCATCTCTCCATTCCCTCTTTTAAGATGCTCACTGAGCCTTGCGGAGGTTGATGCGAATCTTCCTTGTGGTGCTGAAGGCTCAGCAATCACCTGTTCTCAGCTCTTTGGCCGGTTATGAGGCTCTGCACTGACCGTCGCCCTCTGGCCAAGGCTGAGAGAAGCGCTAATGTACGGCTATACACATAAATATGTAAAGGGCAGATTGGCATCATGTCCATTTAGCAAAACAGCAGTAGTAGGTTATATTCTAGAGCCTATGACCTCCCTAGCCTTGGACTTTGGATCAAGTTTATGATTACCAAGCCTGAGCTTCCTCCTGTGTAGGAGGCCTCAGATCCAACTAGAAAGCTGTTAGTTTTCCCTCATAACCACCTTGTCATTATTGCCTCAATGGATACCTCTAGCCTGGCAGGTCAGCATTTTAACACGCAGGGCGGCCCTAAGGGCACTGGTAACTTTGCTTCCCTAGCAATCTTCATAGTAACTTCCGGCACTATGAACACTAGCCAGGAGGTAGGAATTTCCCAGGTCAGCTCCAGCTTGATTCTTCTATCCCTACAACCTACAAAGTGGGCTGCATCCTCAGCAATGGGGTCTTACCATCCATTTATGAAGAACCAAGAGAAATGGCCAAAGCGTTTTGTCTGGGGAGGAAGGCACTGGAGCCTTCCTGACTCGTAGGGAGTTCGCTCATGCCTGGCACTGATATTTTCATTTAATAACCCATATCTTCCAGGGGAAGTGTTGCTACCTCTATTTAAACTCCTTTTCAGAAGAAGAATAAGATGATGACGATGACCTTGGATTTTTGAATTATCTTACAAAGCCGTAGATTTCAATGGGGCTTTTCCATACCCTCTGGGTTTAGGTTAACCCACCCCCTTCTCAGTCCTCCCTACATCTCTGCTTAAACCTTTAGCCCTCATTATTTCACATACCTCCACTCTCATATCATAAATGTTCTGCCATCCCCTCTCACCTCTCACGTACCCTTCTAGCTTCCTGATCTCAGCAGACACCGCAAGTCTTATTGGCTAACTCTCACATCTTGATTAACCCATATCCATTAAATCTGTGTAGCACCACGAGGCTGTGGCTTACCTGTGTCCATCTCGGGCCAGAGAGATTCATGGTGTCTGCCTGACTCTGCTTTTTTCCTCCCAGAATTCTATTCTGTCTACTCCACCCACCTAAGGGCTGGCCTATCAAAATGCCAAGCAGTTTCTTTATTAACCAATGAAAGTAACACATAGACAGATGACCCTCCTACACCAGGAATGTTCTCAGTGTCAGGATTGTGCTGGCCTGTCACCATGCCAGGTTTCACATGAAGAAGAGGTGAGGGAAAAGCTGTTTGAAGAGGATAACAGTAAAATAGATGGGAAATATTATATTTGAAAAAAGCTAAAGGCAAGATAAATACTTCTAAGGTCTTTTGCTAACTGCTCTTCGGATTGGAGAGGGAGGGGGAGAGGAGTGGGAGGAGGGGGAGAAGAGTGGAGGAGGGGGAGAAGAGTGGGGGGAGGGGGGAAGAGTGGAGGGAGGGGGAAGGAAATGGGAGGCTGGGAGGAGGCGGAAACTTTTTTTTCTTATTCTCAATAAAAAAAAGAAAAAAACACGAGTTCATAGCTTACAAATATTTCATGACTTATAAGCAAGTATACACAGCAGCACAGGTTTTGTGAAAAAGAGGCCTGTCAAGAGGGTGAATGGGGAAACAGAAACATTTTCTCATGTGTCCACCAACTGAGGCACCTTTTTCTAATTCCAGCAAGGAAAATGGATGTGCTAGGCAAGGCCCTGTTTGTAACGGATGTAGAAAGGAAAACCGTATGCCCAGGAAGAAGAGCTTGGCTGGGCAGATGGTGAGACTGGGAGAAACTGCAACAAGGAAACATTTCCACTGGCATCACCAACACAACAAAACGGGAAATAAAATAAGCATGAATGTGAAGATATTGCCTGGCATTGCTATCACACATGGCTTAATACATCCCACTTCATTTTTAAAGTACTATAATGGATTCATACATTTTTACAATATTCTTATTCACAACATTGATTGAATATATATAATATATGTAATATATATAGATAATTTGTATAACTTTGAACATAAAAATTTGTGGCTATAAGAAAAAACATAAATGACAAAAAGCCAAGTAGAGAAAGATTTATTCCCTCTTTGATAACTCAGAAAGCTGGTGCCTTGGTGATTGGTAGAACCTATCAAAGAACAACTGTAAAGTATTAGGAAAAGGAGCTGGTTGTCTGGTGTCCTTGTCTGAATGTTTTCATCTTCTCATTCACCACTGAAGAAATGTGTGTACACAAACACATGCACACAGTGTGCGAGCGTGCTCACACACACACACACACACACACACGCACACACCTGCAAATACTCCTCCATAGCACTCTTTGTGACACTGTTTTCAGATGTGACCTTTTCAGGCAGCTTACTCAACCAAAGTGAAATCAGAAAAAAAAACTCTGAAAGAGCTTCTTCCATCCTTTTTTTGTTATTATTCTTTTAAATTGGCTAGGAGCTAACTCTTCAATATTTATGATCGTTCTCTGAAAATGCATGATTCTGGAAATGCATGATTTCTGCTGGAAAATAAGATTGCCTCGAGCTGAATTGCAGGAAATGTGGTTTGAAAACCCAAGTCAATGATGTCCGCAACTCAAACAGGCAATGTTCTAACTGAAACCTGAGTTAGTAAGTACAGCAAATGGGGAGTGGGTACAGCTTGTGCTGTGACCAACAAACAAAACTGAAAGCTAAGTAAGTGCAAATACTTCATTCCTGGGTCACTTCTTAAGATCTTTAGGATCTGAAATATTCAGTATCATTGAGAGTTTGAATAATTCCCAAAAAGAATAGCAAGTATAGAAAGTGGCTAGAAGAACATCAGTTTATCTACGGACCCAGCTTTGCTGTGTCCTCGTCAATGAACCAATGGAGCTGCTGATGTTTCTGAGACACAAACTTCTTACCGAAAAACTGGTTCTGATGCAGTTTAAGTGACATGATCTCTCAGCATGCCTGGCACAGATCCACTTAAACAATGGCATGTTAACTCTTTCACGCCTTCTTCCTCTTTATCCCTAGACATATGATAACTGTCAGACAGAGAAGAGGCAATGCTGGTGGGTGGTTTCATTCAGAAAAGGAGCAGGTTCAAAATTATTCTTTAGAAAGCAGCTTTATTAGGAGACCAGGTGTCACGACCATGGGAGCCATGATCAAGGCTTTAGAAGGGACAAGAGCATTAGAAAGGGACCGTACACTTTACTGAGCCAGCATAACTGGGCCTTTAACTTAAACACCTGGAAAGGGGCTTCATTATGAAAGATAGCTCTAGCGGCTGTGCTCGCACACACCCTTAATCTCAGCACTCGGGAGGCAGGGGCAGGTCAACCTCTGTGAGTTCCAGGCCAGCCTGAGCTACTGGCTACATAGTGAAACAATGTATTTCTTTTTCACACATCCGAGTCTGTGGGAGACGTTCTCATTTAAGCCACCACATAACTGATAAAGCTTGTCAGTATTGTTAACACACTCTTTCCTAACTGACGTGTGAAGACAAGGGTTCCTTGGGTCAGTTGGTAATCACAGTTTTACACAGTGTTGTGTACACAGATTCTAAGGCTGTGCTCGAGTCTGCCATTTACCTTGGACACCTCCATTGATGGTTTCTGTTTTAGTTTTCTTAGATACAAAATGACAAATAATATTTTTAAAAATATTCTTTTGCAGTGACAGGAACTAAATAGTTCAGTCTACAAACAGAAACAGCACAGTAGACACGGCTGCCACTGAAGGCTGTAACTTTGAGACAAAATTTCAACCTTGGGCTGTGGGTGGTGGCACAAGCCTTTAATTCTAGCACTCGGGAGGCAGAGGCAAACAGATATCTGTGTGTTCAAGGCCTGCCTGCTCTACATAGTAACTTCAAGGCTAGCTTGAGCTATATGGAGAGATTTTGTCTCTAAAAACAAACAAAAGATTTTAACCCTGGGAGAAAGAGGACAGAGTCAAGGTGGAATTTCACAACAGAAAAAGAACATTATATGGCTTTCCACTGTGATTTCTCCGAGAAGAGAATTGGCCTACAATTCATGGATGGGAAAGATGGGGGCATTGCTGAGGAACTGCACTGTGCTCAGCATAACTAGAAACCATCTTTGAACACCAAAGTCTATTAATAGCTGCAGCCAATGCGAGTTCTCATTATTTGGCAAATGTCAACCAGAAAACACACAGAATGCTTACTCTCACCTAAATATTCACACTAATTATGCAGTTTTGGGTTGAGTTTCTGGTTTTACGGTCAACTTGCTTTAACACATAATGAATTCCTTCTGGGGTCTTTATAATGTAGGTAAGTCAGAACAAAGAAATAATCTCATATATCAACGAGTTGGCTTCCCTGCTGGAGCCAATCCTGGGGTTGTAAACAGGGCCTTACTTTTAAGGAAAGCTAACATTTGATTTCATCATCCACAGCACTCTCAGGTTACCATGACATTCAAGATGCTTTTTTTTTTGTCTTTGCCTACAAACTACAAATATTGGAAACCAGAGAACCACAAAACGTGTACACTACACAGCTGATGAAAGTCCATTGGTCAACTATGGGATTCCACCTTCAGAATCATAACAAGGTCTTAGGAACAGAAGTCCTTTGTCCAGGATGGACCTCAGCAAAAACCTCATGCAGCTTCTGCCTTTGAGTTCCAGCAAACACTGAAGAGCTATGTGTCCCCTACCTGTGCCCAGACACATTTCCATGGTCTCATTACCCCACTACCCCTCATGAAGTAGGAAGGCAGTGTGTACTATTACTGTTTCACCAGTTACTAAACTCTTCACTCCCAGCTCAAAATCCACTTTGCTTTGCTTCTCTCTGCAAGGCTAAGCTGTTCCCAACTAGAACCTTCCCCCAGTGGGCACTCCAGGATTCTGGAAGACAAAAGGAAACACTCTTACTCCTCTCTGCTTTCTTGCTGTTTGGGGCAATGTCTCTCAGCAATGACTTCTAAAGAGACAATTGGTCCTAGACTCAAAGTACTTTTTGTGGCACCCTCAAAACAAGACTCACCTTGGCCTCCCAGTGTTACCTGCAGGGTAAAGGTCTGAACTCTGGAATTCCTAGCAAAGCAGACTCAGCCACACACCTTCAATGTGCCAGTGAGAAGTAACAGTGAAAAGCAGAGAATGGAAATTTGGCTGCATTAAGGGAGAAATAACCAAAGGGCCCTCCTGACCCCAAGTCTGTCTTAGGTGTACTGAGGTGAGGCTTTGGTTTAAACAAAGTGGAAGGGAAATGGGAAGCCAAACAGAACTGGCCACTGGAGACTGCTTGTTGTTAAAGCATCGTCGTCTCTAGTCTTTCTTGCACAGTGTTCTGAGAAGTTGGGAAATTTCTTCCGGAGAGGCAAATTCCTCCTTCGGCAAGCACTAAGGCTTTAAGCCTTTCTTGTCCCCCAGGATAGTATCCCTATGAAAGTGTCAATTTTGAGGGTCCATTGTTTCCATGGCCTGGTAGCATAGAAAATGGGAACAAGTGTCTCTTTAGACGGTCTGCCCTCCCGACCGAGCAGTTGCCACCTCAGCACCCGCAAGGCAGTGCTGCCCTTCCCCAGAGGTCTGCACGCAGCTCCATGTGCTCTCTCTCCTTTCCTGTTCTCTCCTTCTGCGGTTTTCCTTTGGGAGAAGTGCGGCTCTTTTCTGCAGTCACCACCTCTGTGATATTCTAGTGTCCTTCCGTTGCTTTCTCGGCTTTTCCAATTTCTCATGGCAAATTCTCTCTGTTGAGATGATCTAATGCTTTCCTACCTTTCTTCTGATGCCCTATATCTCATCTAAAAGCTTGTGTAAATAGAAATAGCTGGAAACGAAATGCGCTTGTTATCATTCTCCTTAACCTTATCTGTACCATCCTTTTTCTGCATGAAGGCGCAAGCAACCCTGCAAAAGAGTTGAATTTTAATAATATTACCCACTGAGAATGGCGTACGGATAGACTGACAATTTTGAAAAGCTTTGGCAAGGTTTTTTTTTTTAATGGTATGAAAGGAAATGTTTATTGTCTGTAGATGTTTGGGCTTGAATTAAATACCAGCAATATAGATGGCTCTAAGAATGATATGAGATGCTACCCTTATGGAACTGTGGAGGGGTGAAGGTAAACTAATGTATGCAGATTAATAGAAAAATGTATGAAAATGTACTATAAACCAAGTTAGTGATACAATTGTAAATACACTTAGAAATGAGAAATAGAAGAGTCACCAAGGGTCAGAGTATCTGGGGAGAATTTCACAGCAAAACGTGAGTAGGTTTTTGGAAGACTTTGAAAAAGAATGGATCTAAAACCTTCCAAATTTAAGAAAACAGCTTGAGCAAATGCATGAAAATGGAATATTAGACTTTAGTACGCACACTGCTAATTCCAGCTAATGTGAACTCACTATTGTAGGACCCAGATTCCCGTGAATTTATAAATAGCCAAACCAACTGGAATGCTATATACCACTTGAAGGGACTCTCTGAAATGTCAAATCAGGGGTCACTGAACTGTGGTAAGTTAGAGACACAGTGCATACATTTTCACTAACATCTGGGGATTTGATATTTGGGATCAATACCTGGGAAATTCTTTTGGTTGACTTAGAGGTTTATCTAAGAAGCCTTTATCCTTCTGAAATGGTCCATGCACAAATTCCAACCCTAATACAACTGCTAGGTGGAGAAAGTTCTAGAATTAGTCGTAGTCAAATCTGTGTAAAACGTGATGGAAATTCTTAAGTCTGAAAATGGACACTAAGCAATTTCCTCTGGAAACCTATTACAGCTCAATACTGTTCTTGGGCTTTTAGATGCCTTTTATAAATTACTCAAGGAACAGAGTAGATTATGGGATGGACGGATTTTGCTAAGAACTTTCATAAGTCAGTAATTCAAGTGGGAACTGAATTCTGCAAATCACAAACTAGACAATAATCAATCATAGAATTAAATCCTGACCTTTCCATAAGAGCAGCTACCTTCTTCCCCACCTCCAATTTACAATAATTTAATCCACATGGAAGAAGCCCGGTGTCTGAGAACCAAATCCCACACTTTCTTCTCCACCACAAAAGCCAATTGTCCCTCCCCAGCCTCTGTCGGGATCACATTACCACTCTGAAGCATTAAAAGGGGGTCTGAGCTCAAGCCTCCTGCTGAAAAGTTAAGTTGTCAGTTGTTGGGCAGAAAATCAATCAGAAATGCATTTGAAACAATGTGTGCCTGGAATTTTACAGGGCTGGGGAAAAGAAAAAAAAAACCAACCTGGAGGCAGAAGAATACTAATGACTGGAAGGACCCCACCAATTCAGACAAGGTGAATCAATTTATTTAGACACATTTGCTAAACGGAAATATGCTGGTGTCACGGCTCAGATTTACATACAATTACAGCGAAACATGGGATGCTTTCAGAAATATGATGGTACTCTGCCCTTCTACATAAACAAGGAACTCCAAAATTGTTAAGGATTAGTTTGCGTCGCTCCCATTCCTACCCCAAGGCCTTGCTGTAGATGCGGACTTTGCCATTGTCTGGAGAGTTTACCATGCTTTTACCACAGGTTCTTAGAAACTGCTTTTTGCTAAACAGCACTGAGACCACAAGGAGATGGAAAGCGGAATGAGAGTCCAGCGCCTCTGCCTGCATTAGGTGCCTGCCTTAGGTCAGATTCCCTGCGTGGGTACACTAATTAATCGCTCCTGGAGTGTCTGTCCACATGACCTAGTTCACGCCATTCAAGGCTGAAACAGCATAAGTACATCACAGCCCTAGTCCCACGGTTACCTTGGACAATAAAGGTAATTAGCCCTGAGAGGGGGACCACACCATCCACCGGAAGAGCCAACTTCTCAAACAACGAGGGTACCTTCAGACCTCCTTAAAGAATGGGCTGAGCCGCTGGCAGAGCAGACCGCTCCTTGCACCTAGCCCAGGACTGCTTAGCTTTGAACACTTCGTGTTCTCCCGCCTCAATTCTTCCTCCGCTTAACCTGAATGTTGAGTCAATATCCCCAAGCTGCTGCTGTCCCTGGAGCCGTTATCTGTCCTTTCTCACTTGACCTCTTTGACGAATCTCTTTTCTCTGCTTTTCACCACAGCTTGGCTCTTTCACTGACACGTCCTTTTGCTCCAACACTGCAGTTGCACACTTTGGCAAGGGAACCCCGGAGAAAAGATACTTTAGGGGCAACAGACACTCCAGAGAGCTGACCTTAGGAGGATAGGAAAAATGGAATAGTCTCAAATAGCTTTTGCAGTCACTCAGAATTTGATTTTGTTTTTGTTTCTACTTAGGAAAATATTTATTTAATGTGCATGAGAGATCTGTCTGCATGTATGTCTGTGCACAGCCTGCATACATTAGTCATGGAGGGGCTGGGGTTACAGACTGTGAGCTGCCCTCTGGGTGCTGGAATCGAACTCAGACCCTCTGGAAGAACAGTCAATGATCTTAATAGCTGAGCGATGTCACCAGCCTCTGAGTTTACTTTTTTAAATTAAAAATAGATTTTTTTCTCCCCCACAAATTGTTCTGATCATGATTTCCCCTCCCCCAACTCCTCCCTGATGCTTCTGACCTCCCTACCCAGCCAAATCCACACCCTTTTTTTTCTCTCTCTCATTAGAAAACAAACAGGAATATAAAAATAATAAAACAAACTAAAACAAGAATAGAAGAAAACAAACAGAAAAGAGAGCAAGCCAAAAAAAGAAAAGGAGAAGCACAAGAAATGCATACAGACATAGACATACAGATTCAGAGAGAGAGAGAGAGAGAGAGAGAGAGAGAGAGAGAGAGAGAGAGAGAGAGAGAGAGAGANAGAGAGAGAGAGAGAGAGAGAGAGAGAGAGAGAGAGAGAGACATTGCAGAAAGACACATAAGGAAATAATAATATAAAAGCAAAGACTAATATAAGGGGGGACGTAACCAGGCAAAGCACTATGACATGATAAATAAATAAGCAAATCCCCAAATGCACTGAGCTTGCTCTGTGTTGGCCGTCTACTGCAGGGCAAGGGGTCTGCCCTGAAGTGTAGTTTGTACACCCAGTGAGACTTCACTGGAAAAAACTAATTTTCACCTTGTGAGTGATTATTAATTGGAAATGACGTTTGGACTAGGGATGGGGGCTCACTCTTATTCCAAGGACTTTTTTCTTCTTATATTTTCATTTTGCCCTGCCTTTGTTGCTTCCTGTCATTATTTAGTAAGGTAGGGAAATAAATGTTCAGACTCTGTGGGCCCTGAATTCTGATCCTTGGTGAGTTCTCTGTGTCCGGAGCAATCTGGACGGCACCTTCTGTTCCATATCGGTTGGAGGCCTCTTCAAGCGGCTCAGGTTCTTTTTGAACTAATTTCAGTTCCTGACATTTGTGTGACAGGAAGTCTAAGTTCCTCGTCTTTTGGGCCCTTTTGAGTCACTAGTGTTCTTTAGAACTCCTTGTTTATCTGCTGGTTTGCAGAGAAATCTGAGTTCTGTAAGTTTGTGTTAGCGACTGGGCAGGAAGGAGTGTAAAGTACCCAGACACAATGGTGCTTTGCGTAACCATGGGAAATAGTAAGTGTGCTATCTTGATGCCCATTATGAGACTCTGGATGACTGTTGTAGCTAAAATTTTGAATCTATAACTAAAGCAGGGTGAAGGACTGATTGCCGTAACAGCACACTCTGAATTAATGTGTTAGCAATTTCATTACCTGTCATTCTGTGCCGATCAGTGTGGTGGAGACTGAAATGTCTACTGACTACAGTAACAGTCCTGGGAGAGATTTGTCCACATGATGCTCCCCAGGCTCTGAAGAGACAAATCCTCCCCGGCTTACTCTGGGTGACTATATGCCACCAAAGTCTTAGATGGAATATCCCCCAGTGTACAGTGGTCTCATAGCAAAGGCCCCTCCTTCTGTCAGAAGGGGCTCTAACAACTAATCCAGGAGTTGGTCATCAGACTTGGCCACCATGTACCTTGATCTACCTCACACTCTCTGGTGTAGGGTCTTCCCATGACATGTGAGAGGGAGTATCTGGTCCACCGGTGACACTCTAGGAAGAAATTTCCACTAATACCCATTGCTAACCCCAAAGACTTCCCTAGCACTGACTCCAGCTTTAGCCACAAAGACGAGCCTAAAGTAGAACACGTTTGCAAATGTTTGTGTAAGCTATGCAGGGAGCAGATTTTACCACAAACATGGTATGGCTCTAGATCAGAGGTTCTTAATCTGTGGGTCATGACCTGTTGGGGGTCAAATGACATTTTCACAGGGGTTGCTGAGACTGTTAGAAAACCCAGATATTTGCATTATGATTCATAACAGTAGAAAATTAGAGTTATGAAGTAGCAACAAAAATAATTTTATGACCGAGAGTCACCACAACATGAAGAAGTAGATTTAAGGGCCCTGGCATTGAGGAGGTTGAGGACCACTGCTCTAGCTGAAGGGGATGGGAAGCAGGCACATTCCTGAACCACACACCTCACACTTCAATCCCTAAACCCTAGGCTACATTCCCTACGTTGTTTCTGAAATGATGATACAGGTGGCTACAACCTAGGGCCAATGAAATCAACCCTTGGTCTCTTAGGAGTGAGGATGTTAAAAGTGATACCTAAAGTTTTGAGTATTGTTATGTGCTCATCTCTTTACATGTACCTGTATAACCCTCAGAACAAGAGGTAGAGGCTCTTATTCTCATTTTATAGACAGAGGAACTGGGGCTTAGAGACAATGCTGTTCTGCAGGGTCACATGACTGACAGGAATATGAACTGAAGTTCTCTGATGAAGCTGTGTTTATACTAAAGATCTTCTGGGCTGTTTAACCTCAACAGCTAAACATTCTTGGGCTATTTTAGGCCCAGCAATAGACACTTACCTTATCTTTTGTATCTGATCTAGTATTCTCACGACTACTGTGTAACTTAATTGCTGAGCTTAGTGGATGCTGGGCCTCCACCAACCCAAAGCTAAGAAAGTCATAGTATTTGAAGCCTATGGAGATGTTTCCCCACTTTTCCGTGTCCCAACTACTAAACAGCCCCTCCAGTGTTTGGTGAATTCTTGATTTACAACTTCCCTTTGTCTGTAACTGCCTTAGGTATGTAAATATTAGAAAGGCCAAGGGGCATTGGGTGTGAACTCCTTCCTCATCATTCAACATCCCTTAAGGAAAGAATAGAAACAGCAGGTCTTTAATTACTGGATGGGACCTCAGTCATATCTCTGGCCCAGAAGGTGTGAAATCCTGAGGTGCCTGCAATCACTACTGGTTAACTAAATCTGGCTCGAGAAGCCTGAAGCCTGGGAGGCTGCTGTGTACCAGCGACTTTCTAATAAAGAACAAAGACATAGCATTGTTTCCTCCTAGAGAGCCAGTCCAAACAGGCCTGCCAATCACTCAGTCAAGACAGAGCTCCTCAGGAAAAGACACCTCACGATACAGTATAAAACCTGCCCAAATGTAGACCCAGACAGTGGGCTCTTGGGCTGTTGTCTACTCTCACGCCCCAAGCAAATGTTCTACCTTAGTCTGCAGAATGGCTTGTTTTGGCTTTTATATCAAACTCTTGTCTGAATGTTTTTTAGATTTAATTTTTTTAGATTATCTGTTTTATTTTGTGTCGTGTGTATGAGTGTTTTCTCTGCATGCATGTGTGGACATCACCTATACAGAGAGCCTGCAGAGGCCAGAAGAAATTATCAGATCCGCTGGAGCGATAAATGGCTGTGAGCCACCATGTGGGTGCTGAGAACAGCATCTGGGTGCCTTGCGAGAGCTCCTAACTGCTGAGCCATCTCTCCAGTCCCTGTGAATGATTCTGACAGAGTTCACAAGCACCAGCAAGAGAAGTCCTGTCCAGCCTGAAACCGGTGTGACAAGACCAGTTAATGTCACTTCCGCCACGATGGAACGCGGCATTCATGGTAACCTGAATCTGTATTTTCAGGTCAGCGTCTTTGAAAGTGAGCTCAGAATAAACTATTTCCTTATCTACTGTAAAGTAGAATCATTACATACGTGGATGAAATGAATAAGAAGCCAAAACTGAATGACCTAAGACCCCTGCCCTTACTGTTTGTCCATTCTACTCCCAGATAACTGCCTCTCTAGGCTCAATCTTCAGGCAGACCATCCTAATCAGGAACTTTGGCCTTCATCCCAAGCCAACCACTTCTCAGGGTGTCTGTGACCGTGGCCTCAAGACTAGGAAGTTGAATACAATCACTCAGAATTCGATGAGCCGGAGTCATGGCGTCTTCACATTGATTGTTGAAGAGTCAGGATCAGCTGGTTTTCTCCACCACCAGGTAGGCAGTCTGAACCCGAGTTTGGACTGCATGAGACAGTCCCTAACCCTAAACAGTGCCAGCCCCCATAGCAGGAGGCTGTCTTCACTTCCTCGCTGCCTTTTCTTCATGCTACCTCCCTTCAGTCTGTTCCTCGGGAGTGTGCGGGACACCGGTGTTCTGCTTTGAGCAGTTAATTATTTCCTTACCTAAGCTAAGGTAACTACCTGCACTAATGGCTTAAGTGCTACAATTACATTTTCCAAAGACTGCAATCACTTATTCATATTAAATTATGGCCACGGAGCCAATCATGGGTCAGGGGGTTCACATGAGGCCCCAATCCTCCCAGCAGAACTCTTGGTTACTAATGGATTCTCAGGGAGGGAATGATCATTGCCGCTCCGTGTGTGCACAACATTGAGCCCACAGGGCTCCGCGGGATAGTTCCTAACTTGTTACCACACAGAAACTCCTGGCTAAAATCAAAACAAAACAGAAAGAAATGGATGTAGGTAGGGACCTGTAGGGAGGAGGGGGAATAACAGGGGTAGAAGAGATAGGAGAGAGATAGGGGAGGGAGGGCTTAAATAAAATGCACTATATATGTGCATGAAATTGCTAAAAACACAAATTTAATCAGGAAAACAAACTAAAAAAAAAAAAGTCAATACCTGACTTATGGGAAGAAGAGAATTCAATTTAACAGCCACGAAGAGAAGGCATAGGAAAGTTACCTAAGTAGAAGTTGGAGCGCTTAGCCAAGGGCCCACACAAGTTGAGTACATATTTGTGTAGACGAGGAAATGATGGAAGCATCTGGTCAGACCAGTTATTCTGAACTCTCTGAACCCTGGTATGACGCCCTGTGCTGCGGGTCACGCAGTTCATAACTCTCAATACTGCATTCTTTCTTCCCCTGTCTCTGCACTCCCACACTCTTTAGCTAACTCATGTTTCCGTTCTTATCATGGCCCCAGGCTTTAAGTGTGAGAAGCATGTGTCCTGACTTTGAACTATGTATGCACACACACACACACACACACACACAGATCCCACAAATATACACATTATTAGATAAAGCACATCTTTATGGGATTAATAAAGACAATGCCCCTTCTTTATAAAATGTCACTGAGGTAATACAACATGTTAGTTACATGCACAGACACTGTAGCCCAAATGCCAAGCTTCAAATCTCAGCTTTAGCTGTGTATTATATGTGTGACCCTGGACAAATGAATAACTTTATGTCTTGCTTACCTGCCTAAAAGATGGAAATAATACAAGTATCAAATTCAAAGTTGGAGAGAGAATTAATTGAGTTTGTGAAGAGCTTCTACATAGTTACTAAAGTATATTCAATGTCTGCTGTTTATGTTATTCCAAGCCCTCTTCCCTTCATTTCAAAGGAATGACCCATCTGTGCTGAGAGTCCTCTCTATCCTGTCAAACAAAGCTCATTTTCTGTTCTCCTCAGTCTTCCTCGGAGCCATGCCCAGCGTTTACACCGTGACCAGCAATCTTACCCCAGCCCCACGAGTAGGCTGTGTAGTAATTTATCTCAGAAAGTCCAGCTTTCCTCTAGACAGAGATGAGTGTGAACGTCTAGAAATCACTTTTACAAAAGATAACAGTTCTCAGATGAAACTAAAGCCAACTCTGCCTCTAAGAGTTTTGACATGTATGACCTATGTGATGCAATAGAATCCTCTCTCTCCCTTACTCTCTCTCCCTCTCTCTGTCTCTGTCTCTCTCTCCCTCTCTCTCTCTCTCTCTCTCTCTCTCTCTCTCTCTCTCTCTCTCTCTCTCCCTCCCTCCCTCCCTCCCTCCCCAATCTAGTGTACTCTGCATGCTGACAACACTGCCCAGACTTCAGCAGTCTTGAGAAGGATGCACAGGAAACATCTCAGTGTGTCTTGCCTTTTTCCTTCCATCTCAGGTCCTCATAGTAAAAGACGCTGTTGGTTGTTCCTTGGAACTGTTCTTCCTTTCTTCCATTGAACGGGAACTTTAGAGGGGCACATTCCCCTGAATAAAGTTCCTGTTTCTCAGCCTTTCTTCTAGTAGCCACATGACTAACTTCTAGCCAATGGAATGAGAGCACAGGCCACGTGTACCACTTACTCTAGAATGTGTCCTTAAAGCAAGGACCTCCCTTTGCTGGTCTCTAATGTGGAAGTCGCCTCTGTATGCTGTGACTATGTTTTATTACCATTGGTTAATAAAGAAGCTGCTTTGGTCTATGGCAGAGCAGAATATAGCAAGGCAGGAAATCCAAGCCAAGATAGAGGAGAAAAGAAGGCAGAATTGGGGAGCCGCCACGTAACCATCAAAGGAGTAACATACTGGCACCAGTAAGCTACAGCCTAGTGGCAATACACAGATTAATAGAACTGGGTTAATTTAAGGTGAAAAGGCTAGCTAAGAATATGCCTAAGCTATTGGCCAAACAGTGATGCAATTAATATAGTTTCTGTGTGATTATTTGGGTCTGGGCGGCCAGGAAATGAAAGTACAGTTTCTGTTTAGGTCTCCTCTGTCCTGTTGTTTAAAGTGTGAATGTGGAGGTGAGGCAGCTTGGGCTACATGGTTGAGAGCAGTGCCCAGAACAGAAGTAACCAAAAGAGGCTGGGTCTCTGCAAGCCTAATAGAGCAGAGAGGCTCCTTTGCTTTGCCAGCCCTGGCTCCCCTATCACTATTGCTGATCTGTCTCTTTTACACTCTGCTGAACTACCTCGTAAAGCAATTTGAGCCAATTTTTAAGACTCTTAAGTCAAACCAGTCATATTTCAAAGTCAGATCCCAAAGCTAATGTGTCTAATCCACACGTGTATTACATAAACAGAAAATATCAATATTTTACATTCAGTCATTATCTCTGAAACCTAGCTATGTTTCCCTTTCATGAAAGAAAGTTTGTGTTCAATAAAGAAATTGAAGCTTACCATCTCATGTCCATTCCCCGGCGCTAACCCTGGGACAGTAAGACTGCTTATTGAGCAGTGGCAGAGGCTATGACTGCTGACCGGCCACCACAGACAAGACAACCCTCACAGAGGCACTCTGCACCCCTGAGCCTAGGCCACCAGATACGCTGGCTTTATGACTCCTTGAATTCAAGACACGTGTCTTCTCTTTCTTCCACCTGATTGGAGTCTACAGTATCCCAGCAAGCCTGTTGCAGCCCTTGATTAGACTTAACTAATGCACTTACTGCATGGCTCCGTTCTGAACACTTTTCATATTCTTGCTGTAGGCTCCCACCACAAATATCATAGACATTTAAATGACATCTGGTTGAATTTTTGTTATTTCTCCTCTTCGTCTCTCCAGTCCCCAGACATCATAGCAATAACAGCAAGGATGGATACACATCTGCTTATTATTATTAGGACTCAGTTAGAACACATTTGCCTTCCACTGTTTTCATACTTCAAAATCATTTCCATCCATATTCATACTGCTAAACCTAATACTCTTGTTGGTAAATTTTATCCTAGCCCTCAGTTCTTTTCATTATAAAGACACTATCATCTTTCCTAAGCTCAAAATCTTGATCCCTGTCCCCAGACCTTCCCGCAAACATCAGTCAGTATGACATTTACTGAGAGCTGACACAAGCTATTAAAATTGTCTTTCTCAAGTCTTTATAGGTTAACTTTTAAAATTGGAATTTCAGATTTCAGGGAAGTTGAAAAATAATACAACTAATTCGATGCACAATGACAAGGTGCCTCAAGTCTTATGACTTACCGTATTTCCTGTATCATCCTCATGTGTAAAGATATATAAGCTCTTTTCTGAAATCTTTGAAAGCGAGTTTCAGACAGGATATCCCTGTCAGTTACTGTGTCTCAAAACCAAGACATATCAAAAGCAGGAAATTAAGAAGGATGCAATGTTATCGCCACCACCAGTGCCAGTGTCTGAGGTGTACAAGGAACCCAGGTAAATTTTTTCAGTTGTTTCACTAATGTTCTTGCCACTGTCCAGGAAGTGAATCTAGCGGCTGAGCACAGCTCTGAGTTTATACATGAACAGGCTGGGACAAGTGACACTCAGTTATCAGTTAGTTCCCTTTATTTTCCTGTAATCTGGAACATGTTGTTGGGGATTCTTTGATACTGTGTGACCAGTCTCTTCCATTACACCCACTAGTGAGTTTTGCCTGAAACAATTATTGCTGTAATGGCTGCCAGGGGCTGATTTTCTGGCTTTATTATTCTCTGTATTCACCGGACTTTTATGGTAAGAAAGATAACTAACTTCTCACGTATTTCCCCCCTCATTCATTTTCTCATAGAGTTGCAAGAATTTTTAGCTTATTCTTTGATTAGTCTACATTGTTATTAATAGTCGTTTTGATGCTCACACCCCCAATGTGGACAGCGGGAGATTCTATAAGCTATCTCCTGAGTCCTTTGTGCTTGAAGTCAAAGAAAATTTCCAGGTTCAAATTGTACATTTTTGCCTCTGATTTAGAATCAGAAGTCACCAAAGATTCTTCTAGCAAAGAAACCAAGATCTGGATTCTAGTTATTGGTACATCTATAAGTGAGTTGTTTAATGCTCTTACAAGCACAATCTCCTGACTCTATCGTAACAGCTAGACTCCAGGCTGTTCAGTTAGATACTCCATGGCTGCTCTCGGTCTTCTAGACAAGGCTTACTAGGGATCTCATGATCTCTATCCAATGGCAAGACACACAGGAAGGAGTTCCATCTCCTCACCACTACCCCCAGTGTGGAACATACAGCTCCTCAGTGCCTCAAAAACTTCAATGCCTCCTCTTGAGCATCCCTTTCCCCATGAAGATATCCTTTACTTTCTGTCCTAGTTTTCTTAGATTTATTTTCACAGTGCTTTCTTCATGCATTCTTTTAAAGTCTACAGTTTGCGGAAACAAAGAAAAAGAACTAACATAAACATCATCATCATTCTTTTTTCTCCTCTTCTCTGAACTTAAAACACAATCACAACCATTTCAGGCAACCAGGGAGTAGAAACTTATCAGGCCCTGAAGACTTTAAGACTTATGCCTTGATACCATTAGAATAAGATCATTCAAGACAATGAGAAATTGCCAAAGAAAACAAAGAAAGTGAACCTCAAAATTAAAATAATATGAAAGCAAAGAGACTATGTGAGATATGGTAGAGTTAAAAAGGAATGCAACTAAATTACCACACACAGAACTATGCAGGGATTAGCGCTATCCAACATGCAGAGACATTTCAAGGAAGTCAGCTTTCTGTTTAGGATTCAAAGGTCAGGCTTTAGACCAACACGAATAATTCCTAGGGGATCCTACTGAGGGCGGAAGGCAGGAACTGTGAATGTAAAGATTTCTGTGTAACAGTGATGTGTCACACACATCTGGACATAGAAAAAACAAGGGAAAGTTATAGAGAACAGAGCCAGTATGGGCAGCACGGGGGTGCTTGAGCTCACAGGGGAACTAAGAACGTTAAATACACAGGGTTGTTCCATCAAAGAAAGGGATGCATGACCTGTTATCCACCCAGAAGAATGGGAGTGAGCATGACTAATAATCTAATGACCTTTGTACTATCTGTGTGGCCACTGGGTCCTCTCCTAGACCATCATCATAAGCTTGTCAATCTATAGACCCCATCTTATGGAAGGTATCACATGTAGTCAATCTATAGAACCCGCCTTCATGGAAGATGTCACATGGACTTTACAAGAGTTTTGATGTAGTAATGTCTTAAGCTTTATTGTGCACGTGTGATTGAATTAATTATCACCAGGGAAGTTTTCACCCAGCTGTGCCATGCTTAAATATCCCTGAAATAGTCTACTCAAAGTCAGACTCCTGAAGTTTGACCCAGCACTGGCTACTTAGTCATGTTGAACAGAAATGCCTTCTTGCCTCTTGAGGATCATTCTTCTCCTGGCTGTGATGGTCACAGAGACTCGCCCCAACCCCCAAACACTAGCACAATTAACCCAAATGTTATTCACCATCTAATTCATGAAACATTTCTTTCTTCCATTGCATATAGATAAATATCAATGTATCTCTTCCCCTGAGCAGGAATCTACTTTAGGAAAGTAATTGATTTCAATATAAAGGTAATTAAAAACATGATAGAAACACGTGTATCTGTTTACACATATAAGTATCTTACAAGTTAAAGATCACATTTTATTTATATTACTTTTATATGAAATAACTTAAGAAATCACTTCATTTCCTCCGTGAGATTTACAGCTCTTATCTCCTGAGCCCAGCCCCGTCAGTGTTTTACAAGACTGTCACCTAAGGAACCCTGCGGTGCTACTGGCCCACTGCCCAGGCTGAAATCTCTACCATTCAGTCAAGATGGAAGGAAGAAAGAATTAGAAAGTATTCCTCCCTCTTCCTGGGAACTGGCTATCAACCTAGTCCATGGAGGTAAAGTTCTAGACCCTCTATTCGAAGATAAGAAACCCCCTCACATTGCCCCTGCATCGCTGAGACCTGGGAACAGAATTCCCCTTTCCCACCCCTCCTCACAGCCCTGCCCCTAGCCCTGCCCCTGCCACCCGGAGAACAATCAACAGAGACTGCTAGTTGTAAATTGCCA
Organism: Alexandromys fortis; assembly: GCF_014885135.2. NCBI lineage: Eukaryota > Metazoa > Chordata > Mammalia > Rodentia > Cricetidae > Alexandromys > Alexandromys fortis. The sequence goes on from NW_026067949.1 coordinate 43,412,405, forward strand.
GAGTCTTCCCAGAACGACAGCAATTAGAGCCTCACAGGTGGGGTGAGTTCTCTCTAGGATTTACTCCCCTGAGGGATTTTTCACTTTGTAGCCTTCTGATTGATTTTTTTTTTTCAGTTAGCTGTATACAAGTTACTTCTTTGCCTACAGGACTGCACCCAGCTGCACACCTGATTCTGATCTTGATTTGGTGTGCCTCTGTGCACACACCACTGATCCAAGGGCAAACATCAGCCAAATGGGAATCTCACCAAGGCCCGAGGAATCTTACTGTTTGCATTCTGCAGCACACCTAGAGAAGGGAGTCAAAAGACTGAAACTCCAGAGCGAACACACTGGTGTGAGTATCGGCTGTATGTTTCTGTATTGTGGCATTATACCTCCCATCTGTGATCCTAACAGCAGGCAAGGGCCCCCTTCTACTCTTCAAGGTCAGGCGACACCCATTTCAAAAGTCTAAGCAGTAAGAATGGGTTTGGCGACTGCTGAGTTCATATTCGTCACTGATCCTGTATATACATTAGCCCGTCCCCCCTTCTCCACATGAAGTCCATTCAGAGCACAGTCCACCAGCCAAGGGTCAGGGTCAGCTCACGGCACAGATGGGATCTGCTCAGGCAACAAAAGTTCTTGTCTGTCCCAGATTCCTCTCTCTTGACATGAAGTCCCTGAGGGGGGATTCTCTTCCAGGCCTTAATAAATAAATAAATACGTTCGAGCCCTGCTCCTTTCTCTGGAAGTCTGGGAACAAGGTAAACAATACAAGGGAAGTGACCTTGACTTTTTATTATAAAGTGTTTCAAATAAGCTTCCCCCAGTGAAAGTCAGGGGCCTGTGCTTAGCTTTGCTTATTTACAGCCTTAACCTGCAGAGCGATCAAGGACAAAGGACCCAGAGTAGATAATTATGTCACACTTAGTCCAGTTTCTATCCTTCTGGGAGCTGTCACCAGCTGGACCGAGCAGCGCTGGCCCTCAAGCCTTTCCTCCCTGCGCTGTTCCCAAAATCAGTAAGAGACGATTTGTAACACCATCTGTCAAATCCTGAATGCGAACGTGGCCTGACCACTTCTTCCGGCCTCCTGCTTCTCAGCTCAGGAATCAGACAATGAGATGAGACACACACACACACACACACACACACACACACACACGTAGGCGGAAACGGGATACTTTCCCTCCTGCACCAGGCACTGCTTTCCCCAAAAAGTAATCACCGCTTCTCATCACACTTTCTCCAGGATCTCAACCACCTGGCCTCCAGGTGGGGACGCCTCAGGGACAGCGACCTGAAGGCGGAAAGTCCCTCCTTTGGGCAACACAGAGTCTTCCCAGCAGCAGAACGTGCTGCAACCAGCCCTGCAGAGGGTCGGGTTGACTCAGGCATGTGTCACAGTGCTCGCAACGTGGCTCCTCTCCAACCAAGTGTCATTCCCCGGAATGACAACCACCTTCTCAACGTAAACAGATTTTAGAGAGCATATTAGTCCTGATCAACAGTAAAGATAATGGAAAAAGAGAAGCAAACCTGAAATTATCCTTAAATGGAAACATACATTTCAGAAAGAAACATTTTTACTCTGCCTTTGAAAAGCTCCCGTTATTCAGGCCATTCCCTGTCACCATTTTTTAGTTAATTTGTGTTTGCTTATGCACACTGCACAGGTACAGGAGGTAAGAAGGTGGCGTATGAACCCTCAGAGCTGGAGTTAACAGAAATTTATGGGACACCTGCCTTGTTATATGGATGCTGGGATCCCAACTCTGGTTCTCATGACTGTTTACTTAGTGCTTTTAACTACAGAAACACTTCTCTGCCCCTCCCCCCTTCTGTAATACATTGGTTATGGGTTATTTACCTAAGGAAGTTCCTCAGTGTTCCTAACCTTTTCACTAAGTCTGTTCCCTGCTAAAAAGAGAAAAACCATACAGACCTCTGGTCCACGAGTCTGCTCTGCCCAAAAATTCTCTCTCACCCCTCCCCGTTCTTGTCACATCCCTGCTGCCTGTTGTCCCCAGCGTCATAGTGGGTCCAGAGAGCCCAGAACATTCTACCTCTTGTGTGGAATCTCGGGCGGGAGGTATACAAAAGTGGAACCTGCCTGGACAAAGGGGTCTGAATCCGGGGACCAAGGGCTGGCCCTCTCCTTCCTGCACCACAGGTCTGGGCTGCTCTCCATCACCTTCTCCTCTAGAGTAGAGTGACTGGAAGTAAGTGACAGAGAATGTCCAGATGCAAGGATTGGGCGGGATAACCTTGGAACATTTCCACAAGTGTGTAGGGAGAAGGAAGGGGCTATTTTCCATGTTCAATGAGAGCATGTTCGATCCTGTAAACTTCAGTTAGCCTCGCTATTATGCTGGTTTTTCCTAGCTTTAGAAAAACCAAAATGTGCCCCTCCAGTCCTCCTTGGCTTTGGGTACACCATAAAGAAAGCCACCTCACTGTTTCCAGCATAGATGGTGGTGGTTCCCCAGGGAGTTGTCTGAACATGGCAGAAAATATACAGTATCTGTAACAGGCAAGGAAGGTAACAGGCAAGGATGGCTTCTTCTCACCTCATCACTGGTTTCCATTCCTCTGTTCTGCATGAGTAGAGGAGAATGGGACTTGAGTCAAACAGAAAATCAGATATATCTCACTGGTAGGAAAAACACGAGGACCTAAGAAGAACAGCAATGATCCAGGCAGTAGGGATACAGGCATGGAAAGTCAAAGCGTGGGGTCCAGTGAGTCACACTAGTGGTGAAGCATGGGATCCAATAGGAAACACATGAAGATCCAAGAGGTACAGGAATGAGCCAGGCAGTAGGGATGTAAACAGGGACAGCCAAATCATGGGAGTCACACCCGTGACGAAGAATGGGATCCAGTGAGAGTCACACTAATGGTAAAGCATGGGATCCAGGGAGAGTCACTCTAATGGTGACACATGGGATCTAGTGAGAGTCACTCTAAATTTAGGTGAGGCATAGGATCCAGTGAGAGTCACGCTAATGGTGAAGCATGGGATCCAGTGAGAGTCACACTAATGGTGATAGTTTAAGTCATTGTGTTTTTGTTACTTTCTTTCCTCTCTGTGACCTACTGGGTACACACAAGCTAGACATCCACAGCACCTGGGAAATATTCCCATACTTCATTAAAAAGACAAGAGCAACTAAATACTGTATTTGAAAAGAGTACTTTGATTAGATTTACAAAAAAATTTTATTTAACTTTATTGTGTGTATACCAATATGAGCTCTTTGAGTTCTTTGCATGAAGTTCAATTAAGGAGCCCAGTGGTCTGTCCAAAGGTTAGAGGTCAGAGGTGGATATGTCCCAAGCTAGTGAAATATGATCGCTCCATATGCAAGAGTCCCCAAGGGAAAGTGACCTTCATTGGCCATGAGGACAGTCTGGATCAGGGTAAAGAGCCCAGGCTGAGTTAAGAGTTTCTAATGGTCAAAACCATAAACTGCTAACTTTTCTCAAAACAGCCCCAAAACAATCTTTGCCAAATGCCTAAATTTATTTTTTAAAAAAATATATCAGTTTGAATCATAAGACAGAAAATACTACTGGTTTTGCAGCCTGACTTCAAGCAGGCTAACTTAGACCCCTTTCTTTGCCAAAGGGCCAGTGGGGAACAAAGAAATGACATAATTACAAGCCTGACACACGCAGCCCCCGGCTCTCATTTCCACACTCAAGCTGAGTTCTGAGAATGACCTCTCCTTACTGCTGTGTTCCGGCAGCACTGGGTCAGAAGTCACCTCCCCCAGGACAAATCAAAGACTGGTAATTCTTTCTTTTACGTTGTTGGTCTCCACATTGCTCAACCCAAGAGGGATGCCGTCCCCTTTCCCCTCTTGGTTGGCCAAATGAACCCAATTATCTCCTCCTCATTTATGCTTCTTCAGTTTTTGGTTCCCAGTTGGCGTGTTTTTTACTTTGGAAGAATTTTTTACTGATTGTTTCTGGTTTGTTTGTTTTTACCTTTTAGTGCACCCTGGCATTTCTGGTTGGATGCCTGACATGCTGGATTAAGGAACTGGGCAGAGTCAGCAGACCTTCAGTGTGATATTTTGCTTATCTGTCTAGAGGCTAGATTGTGTTTACTGTTTGTAGTAGCTTTAGCTATCAGAGGCTAAAGTTTCTTCTGGCCGCTTAGCAATGCTATTGTCTTTGGGTTTTCCTAGGGACTCTGTTAAATAATGCCTGCCATGTAGAGCTGTAGTCCCTGTAATTATAAAATATAGCCATTGATACAGTAATAATGTAGAGGCAGGGAATTCATTCTCTAACCTGTGATTAGTCTGTATTTAGTGAACCTGTCCCCTGCGCTCTCTCTCTCTCTCTCTCTCTCTCTCTCTCTCTCTCTCTCTCTCTCTCTCTCTCTCACACACACACACACACACACACACACATGCACACACACACACCTCCCTCCACTCAGGTGACACAGCCGGCCTAGAGAGAATTACAATTGGCTCTTTCTAGGTGTGTTGGGCTCCTGTGAACCCTATTTAATAAAACTCTGATAAAAATAGTTTCATCAAAACATGTTTTATTGCAAAGAATGGAATCCTCCAGAGAAGTTTGAAAATGGCCTGCCTTCAGGCTGAGGCACAAATTTCTTGGTGCCTCCAAAATCCTCCCTTGACTCCAGTACAACAAAGAAAAGGGGGTGTGTGCTAGGACATCTGAGCCATGCACTGTGCCTTTAAAAACACTAGATGAATGACAAAGGCTTATTAGAAAACACTATAAGCCAAGTTACCGTTTTATGCAAAATCCCTAGGGGAAAAAATTACAAAAAGAGGCAGTAAGATATCCAAGTGGGGGAAAGGTACTCTTCCCCACAAATTGATACCGGGGCAAAAGAGAGCATTTCAAACATCTGTTTAAAAGCAAACATCAAACCTGTCAGTCTAGTCTATGGTTTTTTAAAACGTCTCTTCCTGTTTTAGTTCTTACTTAATTCATACTTGGGCTGCACACGACAGAAGAGTCATTTTCAGTCCCCTTAAGGAATTCTCACAGATTATCCTCAAATAGGGGTCATTTTGAGCTTTGGGGACATTAGGGACAGTTACACTAAAAGATGGAGAATCGCAAATGTAAAAGCACTATCAAGGCTGTCTGGAAACCATTTCCACAATGGTCATGCAGGGAAGGAAAGTGGCTAATTTTAAGTGAAATAACTAAGTAATTTTTCTTACTTATATTTTTAAACTACCAGGCTGCCCTGGAAGGGAAGCGCTAAACTGGCACAGGTGGGAAAGACACGGACTTTCAAAATCATATTGTGTGCATACAGACAACCTCAGTCCTGCACTGGCTGCTTGCAAAATGAATATCATCATTATTTTACAACCAAATTATTTTTAGGAGGCCAATTATTTCTCTCCAAGCCAGAGAAGAAGCTTGAAAGTGGGCCCACTGGAGAAACTCGTGGAGTTAATTTGGGGACTTGGGAAAATCATGACAGTCAGAAGCCACCAATTCATTCATTCCTTTCTGTCTGTCCATCTGTCTTTCTTTTCTTCTGTTCAAGATTGAGCACTGTGCCCAAAAGCAACAGCGCAGGGTAAAATCGTCAGGTTAAACTGTTTCAAACCGTCAATGTCAATTTACTGAGGAAGAAAGCAGACTCCACGTCACTGTGCTGTTGGCCCCTCCTGCAGCTAGGTGGGATCTCAGTTTTTCTTTTGAAGTTGACGCGTCCAGTTGTACACGTGAGGGACGCTGTGAGATGCTCTGATGAAGTACACACTGTGCGCTGTGCACAGCACCGGACAGGAGCAGTCTCCTCAAGTGCGGTCACCTCGCTGTGGTAAGAATACTGCAAATCCTTTCTCCTAGCTTGTCTTAATATCAGTACACTATCTTTGTTTATCGTCAGCTTCCTGCACTATAGGACAGCAAACTTATTTCTCTTGTCACAGCCCCCATTCTCCAAACCTTCCCCATCTCTCCTCTGCTTCGCCAGTGTCAGGATTTAAACCTTAAAACACACTACACTTTGTTTGTTCGAAAATTTGAAAGCATAACAAGAAAATGACATATGCTTAGCAAATCAACCCCTCTCATTTTAAGGGATTTGTCCTAAAGCTGTAGACACAGAAATATAGAGATGATGTTCTAATTCCCCCATTCTGAAATACAACAATAAATAATGCACAATCGTTTCCATAATTTCATCTAGTAGGTATTTTAGTTGGCCTTATTCTCAGGAATCTGGTTTTCAAGATGTTTATCTTGTTGATAACTCCCCATGGCCTGGGGTAGAAGCAGTGAAAATACCCAAGTTAGTGAGTCACATACAAACCTGTTGAAAGAGTATTGTGTATGCATACACATGTGCACGTGTGTGTGTGTGTTTGTATGTGTGTGGTGTGGGAGAAATTCAAAATCTTCTAGCTGATAACCTCAGTTTAAGGAAAAAGGAGACTGGAGATGGGAAATGGATAATGGCTTTGCACAGCCAAGTTTTCAGTTTTAATACACCCGGCTTGTTCAAGGGAAGTGAAAACCACACCCCTTTCCCACCTCAGTTCGGAAACACAGAGGGAGTAACTCTGCCCTGTACTAACTCCAGATCAGCAGTGTCCTCCTGAAAATGAGAAAGGCCACGTGAGAGCTGCTCCTCCGAGTCCAGGGACCCTCCTGAGATTAGCTCAGGGCAAAGAACTGTGCTAGGAGCAACACCTAGTAAAACAGAAATAGAGTTCCTCCAGGAAGAAGGAAGCGTGAGAACGTGGGTGGGAGGGTGAGCGTGGCAAAGGAATAGGCTCCCAAAGCACCGAGGCCGAATCTCAAGACCCCTTAGAGGTCATTTACACTGTACCCGCCCCTTCTCTAATTTCATAGCTAGACTTTTCTGGAACATTCTTAGTTTATTACTTGTAGCCCAGATGGGAAAAGTCCTTTCCTGTCAACTGACCACTCCCAAATGTGTAAAATCTAAATCTTCTCATTTGCTTGTTTGGTTTATTTGTTTGTTTCTTTTCTTTGTTTCTTTTTTTCTTTTTTCTTTTTTCTTTTCTTTTTTTTCTTTTTTTTTTNTTTTTTTTTTTTTTTTTTTTGGTTTTTCAAGACAGGGTTTGTCTGCATATCTTTGACTGTACTGGAACTCACTTTGTAGACCAGGCTGGCCTCAGACTCACAGAGATCCACTATCTCTGCCTCCTGAGTGCTGGGATTAAAGGCGTGCATGCCTGGTTGTAGCCCAGGCTGGCCTCAAACTCGTGATCCTCCTGCCTCCTCCTCTTTCAGCAAATCCTACTGGCTTGTGCCATCACATCCGGCTTACTTGTTCTTTGAGGCGGTTTCTCTGTGTAGCCCTGTCCCGGACCTCTGTGTTTAAGGCATGAGCCACCATCCCACTCAAAAAGTGTGTTAATCTTGAAGTCGCTCTGCATCTCTACCCCGCCCCCATTGCACTCCAGTTAAACCTATGTGAAGTTCAAAGATAACTATGAGTGATGAGAAGCCAAGTTTTGTCATCTTTTGACAAAGGAAGAAACTGTGTCCCTACCTATGAAATCAATTTTACTGTGAAACATCAAATATTAATCTAATCCCAGTACTTGGGAGGCAGAGGCAGGCAGATCTCTATGAGTTCAAGGCCAGACTGACCCACGTATAAATTCCGGGCCAGGCCTATGTAGTGAGAGCCTGATGCAAAAAGATGAAAAAAGAAAGAGAAAAGAAAGTTCACATTAGATTCCATTTTCCACTAAGAACAAGTTGTTTAAGAACCAAAGTTGATTTGATGTAAAATAGTTGAAAGAGATCCTAGTTAGAGCAGAGATGAGACAGGAAAATTGGGACTTCCTCTTTCAAAATATATATATAAGTGAAAATGTCAGGGCCATTTGGGGCATGCAGTCAGTGAGGATGCTTGTGGCGTCTGGGCGGCTGTCCTGGAAGGAAGAAACACCGCTGAAGCCCACGGAGGAAGTAGGGGGATCTCTACAAGGACATTGTAAATCAAAGTAGGGCTTTTCACGAGATCACTTGTGGCTCAGTTTAAATGCAGCCACTGCCCAGGCCACAGTTTCTAAAGGGAACTGACATACCCCTAAATTCCAGAACGGAAAAGTATCTACCTGCCAGAAAGATCTGGGTTATGGGTAACCAAAGGACTCCAGTTCAGAGACCTGTAAAGGGCATGTCTGACTGATAGCCCTGTTCTTAGAAGAGTGGGTGTAAATACAGGGCATTGTGAGTAGCTCGTTAGATATAAATTTAGACCCCAGCCTTTGAGCTGGCTCTGCTATAAAAAACAGTTACCGCCCAAGCTTGGATGGTGACCTGAGCTTGGAACCCACATGGTAGGAGAGACCTGACTCTCAAAAATTGTCCTCTGACCCACAGGACACATGCTGTGCTGATCACACATGTGTACACACCACACACACACACACACAAATAAACAAATAATTCTTTTGAAGATAGAAGCAGAGCTAAATTTCCTGTGATAAGAAAGTTTAAGCCCACTTCATTTTTGTCTATTTCTTTTGGTTTGTGCGGGGGTTTTGCTTTGTTTTGTATTTGTTTTGTTATTGTTGGCTTTTTTTGTTGTTGTTGTTGTTTTCTTTTGGTTTTTTTTTTTTTTTTTTTGTCCTCCTCACATTGGCATTACAGGATTCTCTCTTCCTGCTAAACAAACACGGGCTATTTGTCTTCAGTATTCGCTTGATGTGCTAACTGACGCTGTCTCTGGGTCTCCGTGTCATAACAATCAAAGGCGTTGGATGGTGAGAGCTCATTATTCAGTACATATTTCATGAGTGCTAATGTGTGTGTCAAACACTGTCCCAGTTCCAGGAAGACCCTGGATCTGCTGAACTGGAAACTATATCATCAGGTGAGGAGTCCATTTTTATAGCCCTTGAAAATCTCATACACGTGCAGTCTGAATAATCCATCTCCACTTCCTCCCTCCAGCTCTACCCGTCCAGGCCCTTACCAACACAACTCCACATCTCCCTCTCAGCTTAGTGTCCCTTTTTCTTTTTCTGAACCCACTGAGTCCAGCAGTGGTTTCCATATGCACATGTGTGTGGGGTCATCCATGGAAACTCTGGCAGCCGACTAGGAGTCATTCCCCAGCCCCTGCCCCCACCCCCACAACCAGCAACTCCCCATAGCTCCTCAGCTAGGGATTGAACCTCAAAAGTCCTTCCAACTCTGTGTTGGAATTGTTAATTGTCTCGATCTTACAGATGCCATGTTCGAGTTCGTGAGTGTGACTGTCGTGGCATGTCCACAGAACAGCATCCACTGCTCTCATATTCTTCCGACTGTCTCTTTATCTATGTTCCAAACCTTGGCGGGGCTGGGGAAAGGTTGTCCCACATCCAGCTGGGCATCCACATCACTTATTCTTAGCACTTTGAACAGTGATGAGCCCCGCTAACTGCTAACCATTGCTGTAAGAAGCTTCTCTAAGGGCTAGGACAGTACAAGTCTACAGACACAAATATAAGCATTCAGAAGTCATCCCAACAACATGACCATTTAGGAAAGAGGATCAAAAACTTCTTTTCTAGTCCTTATGATGTCCCCAGCCATGGGCTTTAGACACGTTCACTGTACCAGGCATCAATTTCTTCTCGAAAAGCAGGTGGCCACCCCTATAAACAGTCTTCCCACTGGACCAGAGGGCACACTTGCCTGGCAGGTCCATATTGTAGCATTCAAGGCTCTGGTGCTTGGTAAAATCAGTGATCTCTTTCTTTCCCAGAAGCCTGTGTGCAGTGGGATAATGTACTTGTACCCTGTAAAGATTTGTCACTCATATTGGTTTAATGAAACGTTGATTGGCCAGTAACCAAACAGGAAGTATAGGCAGGGTGACCAGACTAAGAAAATTCTGCGAAGAGGAAGAGCAGTCAGTTACCAGCCAGACTTGGAGGAAGCAAGATAAAAATGCCTTACTGAGAAAAGGTACCAAGCCGTGTGGCTAAACATAGGCAAGAATTATGGTTTAATTTAAGTTGTAAGAGTTACTTAATAATAAGTCTGAGCTAATAGGCCAAACAGTTTATAATAAATATAAGCCTCGGTGTGTTTCTTTTGGACTTAATGGCTGCAGGATCAGGCGGTACAGAAACTTCTGTCTACACCTGTGTAGCACAACTATCCAGGGCTATGCAATCGGTCAGCAGGGAGTTTCCTTATCAGTTCAAGACTCATCTCTCTATGGCCTGCAAACATAGAAAGCTATAGGCATCATTAGCAAAAAGGTCTTAACATCTAGTTATGGTGAACAACCAAGAGCAACCACAAGAGCCTATATTATTTGGGTGCCTCTGGAATCTTACCCACCAAAAACTCATAGGGTGGTAACCTTTGCCTGATAGTGAGATTTTCATTTACTAACTCGTGTCCTTTGGAACCACATTGTTCATCCAGGCAAAGTTCAAACTTCTGTTCAAACTCCTTTCTAAAAATATTATATCCAGAGCAATTTTGTATGTGGTGGCTGGACAGGTGGCTCAGAGGTTAAGAGCACTTGTTGCCCATGCAGAAGACCCAGGTTCAGTTTTCAGTACTCACACAGTGACTCATAATCATCTATAACCTCAGTTCAGTTCTAGGGTCCAATGCCCTTTTTCTGACTTCTATAGGTACTAGGCAAAACACCAATACACATAAAATAAAAAAAAAATAAATGAAAATAAAATGTAAATGTCTATGTATTAAACATTTGAGGAGATTTTTCTTGTCATTATCCCATAAGTAATATATACAGATATACACACAGGTATTCAAGTAACCAACATCCTGAGGGTAGTGAGGGTGACTGCACAACACCCAAACTTTCTTATGTTCAGAGAGCCTTTTAAACATCTGTGAACACCTTGGATCGACTTTTTATAAGACATTTCAAAAATGACTTGCAGAACACACTTTTGCCTTTGTCTGAAGAAAAACGTTGACAGTGGCCCGACACCTCCATCCCACAGCTACGGCATCCTGCTATGGCTGTCTTCGCAATAATCACACAGGAGGAACATTGACTGTACTTCCTAAATCACACATAGCCTTCACCATGTCTGTTCCACCATCAGTGGCAATCACATCACCGTTCCTTTACAGTTTCCTAGTCTATACATTTCCTTTACTTAGATTCGCCGTGCAGTTGGCTGTGAGAGACTCAATGCTTTTCCACAAGCTAACAAACAGGAATGGCATTGAATCTATCATTAATCCACAAGGCTTTCAACCTTTTAAAAAAAGACACCTGGTTGTCTCTGCAGGCTCAAATGTTTGATGTATGTTTTGCGAAGGTTTACATTTAATGATGTTACCACCTCTGTTCAAAGCAGAATATAATTGAGGACAAGATTTTTTGGTATGTGATTTCTAGGAGGAACTTTTATCTAAGATTCATGGCATATTTCAAAAATCTTTCATCTTTAAATGCTGGAAACTTCAGACAGGCTATAACAAATGCTTTCATTCGTGTTTTATTTAAATGCTCAGTCAGATAGACTCGTAACTAGAACACATTATATTCTGAAAAGATTCCAGCAGAGTCCATATGTTTAAACTACTTATATAAACAAAACCGGCTTTGAGATGTCTTCTCTTTCTCTAAGAATGTATTATCTTTGGAGTCTTTGTTATGACTTTATTGAAGAGTTTTCATAAACACTGTTTACGATGATTGTGGTGTCTGTCACCCCTACACAATTTAGAGGGACCAGAGTTAATAATATATTTTTAAATTAATCTCCTAAGACGTGAGGAAATCTCAAATGAAGCACCCATGATCTAAATGGAATTATACCCAACTTTAATGCACTTTTTAAAAATTATTTGCTTAAAGGCAAGAGTTCCAGCAGGTAATTTACAAACAAAAAAATAATGAGAAGTCGTAAGAGGGGAAGTAAGTTCTTCCCCTCTTAGTGTGGTAGCATTGTAGTAACAATGTTATGTGGAGATTCGTGCTCTTTAAAATCCATTAGTACATAATACATATTACTCTTCCTACAAGTTTGGCAATAAGACAGTTTTTCTTGTCATTTGTCTTTGTGGTTCTGAAGATGACACGTTGGGCTTCAAACAAGCTGCATGAGCACTGTATCATTGAGCTGCATCCACAGCCTCCTTCCTGTCCTTGGGGTGAACCATTACCTACTTCACTGTCATAACATTTGGAAACAGTGCTTGCTTCTTTCCATAATTAGCAACTGCAACAGCATGACTGACCGCCACAGTGTCTTCCTCATAGTAATACATCAATATTTCGGTCAGCTGCTAGAATTTCAGCATAGAACGCACATAAAAATATCCCTCCAAAAATGTTTTGCCAATATTTTATGATAATTTTAGACACAAAAATACATCTGGCATTCACAACTTCTTGAATTACTCACTTAATTTGCCTGCTAGGACATGATGGTATAAGCTATGATTATAGGACACTGACCACACAAAATTCAGATGTCAGGAATGATAATGATAAAAGCCTTCCCCTACTTATCTGGAAGACAGAATCCATGGGAAGGGATGGACTTTGTCCATATATGTCATATAGCATAGGATAAACTTAGCTGCACCCCTACATGTATGTTTGCTTGTCTATATTATTACGTGTCTACTCAATATTCAGCTAGAATATAAAGTTCATGAATTCGCAGGATTGTTTTTGGTGCATCACGGGATCCTGAGGCATAGCAAAGTCAGTCTGGTAAACGACGATAAATATTTGCTGAATGGAACAATGAATACCACACAGCGCTACAAAGAATAAATTCTACAGTCATGCCACACATCTGTAATCCCAGCACTTAGGATGCCAAGGGAGGAAAGATTGTGAATTTAAGACCAGCCTGAGCTACAGAATAAGTTTGAGGCCAGCTTGGGCTATATAGCAAGAATAGTTTCAAGAGAAAGAAAAAACAATAAAATTCATATATCCATAGTGACATATATAGATGTCTACAACATACTTAAAACAGGGCTACCTTTTATATAGGAAGTTACTGTGCTCCCCATTAATCCAGGTGTTTAGTATGTGCTGAGTAAATGAATCAAATGACTAAAATACATCCCTCAACATTGTATTTCCTGCCTCGGGTCTCTCAAGCTTCCAGACAACCCCCTTCTATTCACTCATTCTTCCCTTTACTAGTATATGTGCAATCGATGTCATGATCTTTCTGTCATATGCATATATTTTCCTGCCCCAAAGCTTTTAATGTCTCACTATAACCTCTAAGAAGAATTTTGGCATTTATAATAGAGCGCCATTATGATCTGGCTATGAAGTTCTCAATATGCTCACATCGTGAGACGACACGCCCTAGACATCAGAGACAGAGCTGCAGGATTGAGTGTTCGCCGCTGAGGTGTTTGGGTCTTGCTTTGGTCCAATCCTTTCTCTTCTTTTCTGTCCCTTCCCTTCAGTATTGGAATACTTAGTTTGTGTCAATCCATGTGTTAATATGTTATCTTGTTTAACTGTTTTGGCTAAGAATTCACAAGTCAGCATTGACTTGAGTTTTCAGGAGAGACTTCAAATTCAGTCTTTTGAATAATGTTGGAACTATTCACATGATGGGGACTCGAGAAAATGCACATTGCTTTATGCGAGACAGGGGACCAGGGGCAGGATGCCGTGGTTTGACGGTGAAATGCGCTCATCGTTCATTAAGGGAAGGTTTGCTCCACAGTTGCTGGTGTCACTTTGGAGTTTATGGGACCTGACTGGAGGAAGTGCGTCCTAAGGAACATCCCCTTGAAGATTAAACTTTGCCCCCAGTTTCTTCCTAGCTCTTTGCTTTCTGCTGGCCATGATGAGGTAACCAGGCTCATCCCCCACAAGTCCCTGCTACTGTAGTATTCACCACACATCCATAAACGGTAGAGTCAAAGACTGTAGACCGAAATCTCTGAAATCGTGAGCCAAAATTAACCTTCCTTTCCTTGTGTTTATGTCATTTTATCAGTCAACTAGAAAACTAATACGGGCACCACAGTTTGCCGTCATCCGCTTCCAGCAAACCTAGAATGATTCATCCGCCACAGCCTTAGCCTCTCCACTGAAATCTCCCCGTGTCTTAAGTGCTCCCAACACCGGTTATTTAATTCCTAGGCATTCCGATACTGGTTCCTTCCTATTGCTAACAACAACAACAACAAAAAAAAAGTGTTTTATCAGCTGCCATTCTCACTAACACCTTTGTCCCTCTGTATTTCATGTGTCTTTTTGTCGGGGGCATTTAAGATTTAATAATAACCATGGGTTTCAAGCAGCTTGATTACGATCCGCTCTGACGACACTCCCTTCATTAAATTTGGATAATCTCAGCAATTATTTCTCCTACAGTATTTCCTGTCCTCCTTAACCCAACACTTCCTCTCCTCTAGATGGCAATTACGTGCACGTTAGTCAGTGTGGGCCTTCCACAGCTCATTAGTGTTCTTTTCACAGAAAATACTTTTTCTGATTCTAGTAGGACTGTTTCTATGGAGATTCTTCAAACATATGCCTTTTTCTAATTCTTTATTCTAATATATAATCTGCCATTAGTGCTTTATGTTATATATTGTATTGTGGGTTTTGTTGTTGTTGTTGTTGTTTTGTTTTGATTTTTGAGACAGGGTTTCTCTGTGTAATCCTTGGCTGTCCTGGGACTTCCTCTGTAGAACAGGCTGGCCTCAAACTCAGAGAGTTGCTTGCCTCTGCCTCCTGAATGCTGGGATTAAAGGTGTATGCCCCCACCTTTATTGCATGTTGACTTCTCTAGAAGTTCAATGTGGGTTTTGTAATATCTTACCTTTCTTCAACTTTTTAAAAGAACATGGAATATAATTATAGTTCCGCAACTGTCTTTGCTTTCTAATTAAAATGTCAACTCCAGCTCTGAGTTAGTTTGGTTATTTTTCTCGTTATGGGTCTTATTTTTCTGTTTCTTTATTTATCTAGTGACCTTTGTTTTAATGATAAACACGGTGAGCTTTCACTTGCTGGGTGGTGGGCAACTTTTATTCCTGATATTTGTGACCTGTGTCCTCGGTGGAGTTTAGCTACCTGGGAAGAGTTGTGACCCACTAGGCACCACACTTCTTATTTGCTGGGCGGGTGCCTATTGGTATAACTGACCAAATTATGCTCTACCCCTTGGGAAAAGTTTCCAAAGTATTTACTTTATGCTATACAAAGTAAGAGCCTTCCAGTCTGGCTTTTAGAAAATAATGGCATTTGGACTCACATGAGGGTCTAGGACTACATTTTTTAATAAAATCATTTCTAGTTATGTTTCTATCATTTGAATAATTCTGGGTGCTCTTTGCTCAAATACAGTGATGACCAAAGGGACAGAAGCTCCCACTGGTCACTACGGCTCCCCATCCAGGCAGCTCTTCTTCTTTGGTTCTTAGTCTTACGAACTCTAACCCGGTCTCCCCAAAATCTCAGTACCAGTCTCCTTGACTTAAGGGAGTCTATCACACTCAGTCTGGCTCCTTCTGGTAGACTTTTAACATCATCTTTATTAGCTTTGCCCTTCATGCACTTGGAAATGTTCGGCTCAGTCAGATTCTTATTCTCGCAGCAAGATCAACAGTCAGAACAACATGGTGGCATCATTTCCCAGTGTCCCCAGAGTGACATAATGAGAAGCAGATGTGAAAAATTGTTTTCCTTGAGTGGCAGACTCACCAGTAGGTAAAGGACACAGAAACATCCATTCTCTGTGCTTGTGTAGGAAAGACAGAGGCAGTTACTCTTTTTCCTATTTCTAAGAGAACCTCCTTGAAAATGCTTCGGCGTAACCTCTTGGAATGTAAATAAATCTCCCCAGAGAAAAGATAATCCCAGTGTCTCCAATTTTACAACTCAGAGATGCCTCCAAGACCCAGAATTCCTCCCTTCTTACTATATAAACACACTGTCTCTGGGGTTAGGCAAATCCCTCTGGAGTTTCCATCATCTATTCAATTGTAAATTAACGTCTTAAGATATTTTTTCCCCAGGTTAGATCCAAGGTTCAGTAAAATTGATTCAGGAAGCCCTAAGTGTAAAAGAAATAAAAATGCTTTCTTTTCGGTCTTGCAAGTCTTCCTTTTCTCTGGCCTGGAAACCCTCAAAAGAAGCTAAAGAGATTGAGTCTTGACTGTGGAGTTTTCTATTCCTTGGGGATCATTGTCCTTCATTTTCTGGTGTCCAGAGTCTTAAACACTGACTTTTCCTTTTTCATTGGTGTTATTGGTTATCCATGGTCAGAGGAAATCTACTTCCTGGTACTCCATTTTGGGAGGAAGCCAAAGTCCCCCACTGCTTCCTGTCTGTGTGCCCTTGATCTTCCCTTTGTTTAGCCCAGCTTTCACCAGCAGCAGCTATGTTCTCCAATATCTACCTGTTCAGGCTCACATCTGTGGCGGTTGGAATGTAACTGACCAACTTCCATAATCTCATAGGGAATGCATGTGGCTTTGCTGGAACATGTATGGCCTTGTTGGAGGAAGTGTGTCACTGTGAAGGCAGGTTTTGAGGTTTCCTGTGATCAGGATACAGTCCAGTATCTCAGTTGACTTCCTGTTGCCTGCAAGATGTAGCGCTCTCAGTGTCTTCCTGAACATGCCCTTGCTCCCCATCATGATGATAATAGACTGAACCTCTGGAACTGTAAGTGAGCCACCCCAATTCAATGTTTTCTTTATAAGAGTTGCTATGGTCATAGTGTCTCTTCACAGTAATAGTAACGCTAACTAAGACAACATCTGTCACAGTTCAGGTAGCTATCATGTCTGTTTTTGCTGACTTTTCCATACACACTGCTGGGTATTCAGTCGTGCCCCATAAACACCCTGAATCCTATTCCTCACATAACCTTATCCTGGCTCAGTTTTCTTCTCTGCTGAAGGTTTTCCTCTGGACCAACAGGTCCAGAAGAGATACACTGTAGCATCTGCTCTACAGGATGGTTCAGTTCCAGAGCCAGACAAGGGGCTGGAGATTGAAACACACAGAGACAAAGATAGACAGAGACAGGGGTCATCCTTGAAACAATAATGCCAAGAATGCCCCCCGTGAATCAAGAATATCAACTTTATTGTGTTCCAGAGTAGCTTATATAGGGTCTTCCCTGCCCAATGGCCATGTCCTAGCTCTCGGGATCCTTTAGCTGCAAGCCACCAGAAACCACTCCCCTGCCATCAGGAACTCCTGATAGTCTTGTGCTCAAAGCAGCTGCAAGCACAGGTGTAGAAGGAGCTGCAGGCAGCATTCCTGCCACCTGGTTCCCGGCCACCTGTTTCCCGGCCACCTGGCTAGCTTATGCCCCGAAAAACACACAAATTGTATTCTTTTAAACACTGCCTGGCCCATTAGTTCTAGCCTCTTACCGGCTAATTCTCACATCTTGATTAACCCATTCCTAATAATCTGTGTAGCACCACGAGGTGGTGGCTTACCAGGAAAGATTCATCATATCTGACCTGGCGTCTGCTTGTCTCTGCTCTTTCTCCCAGCATTTTGTTCTGTCTACTCCACCTATCTAAGCTGCTGTCCCCTATCAAAGGCCAAGGCAGTCTCTTTTATTTGACCAATGAAAGTAACACATATTCCTCTTTTTGGGTCTGGCTTACCTCACTCAGGATGGTGTTTTCTATTTCCATCCATTTGCCTGCAAACTTCAAGAAGTCCTTGTTTTTTACTGCTGAGTAGTACTCTAATATGTATATATTCCATACTTTCTTCATCCATTCTTCAATTGAAGGGCATCTAGGTTGTTTCCAGGTTCTGGCTATTACAAACAATGCTGCTATA
>NW_026067949.1:43431044-43433371 GCF_014885135.2 Alexandromys fortis
GGGGGGGGGGGAGGGGAAAGGGGGGGCGGCGGTGGGGAAGAGACAGAAATCTTTAATAAATAAATAAATAAATTTAAAAAAAGGAAAAAAAAAGAAAGTAACACATAGACAGAAGATCCACCTACATCACACAGGAAAAATAAGTTGTTTGCTCAAAGCAGCTGAAAGCATTGTTTACTCTGGCAGTCAGGGGATCACAGGAAACCCAGGGCCTGGGGGACCACAGTTCCCAACAATACACAACCCATGGACAGCCCATGAGGTGAGGAAGGCCAGATGCTGGTCTCTAGCGAAACGTTCTTCACTCTTATGGTAGAACAGAGGGGAAAATCATCTTCCTCTTCTAAACATGGCAATTTAATATGTTTAAATGTGGCCTCTAAACCTAGCCACCCCTGTGAGGTCAGAGGGACAAAAAGAACCTGGTGGTGTCACTAAGCAGCAGAAACTCAACCCTCCATCATACCCGATGAAAAGAATCCAAACGGACCAGGCTTTATACGCAGCAGCCTTGTTTGGAAGTGGAGGGTTTTCATCTCCCGAGAAGACTGTGACATCTTCATTGCTATTATTTTTGATTGTCTGTTGTCACGCAGTCAAGATCGTCCTTGAACTTCTGACCTTCCTGCCTCTACCTTACAGGTGCTAGAATCACAGGCAAGCTCCAGCACACCTTGTTCTTTATTGCTACAATTAATATTATTTATTGAAATGTTAACTACATATCAGCTACAATGTATATACATCTCATATAACCTTTGCCAAAATCATAGGAAGCAGACGTGGCTACAGTTTTACGCTTATTTTACGACGGGAAGGTTAAGCTGGGGAAAGGGCAGGACCTCATCCAAGCGTGCCTCTGGCCAGAGGTTGCCAAAGTGAGAGCAAGAACTACAATTCTTAACTAGTGGATTTTTCTTTTAAAGAAAATCACCTGATTTAACTAACTCACGTTTCCTCCACAGACGCCCATCTCTGTGCTAGTTTATCTGTATGTAATAAAGTGGACTCAAAAAAATCAGACCGAATAGAGTTGAACTGGGTTCAGTTCAATTATCCACAGTGGGGGAAGGGCAACCACTGACACTCCAGTGCTGAGTGGTGGCCTGGCTCAGCTCTAATTCCTTCCTGGAGAAGTAAATTGAACCGCCTGTCTGTGTAGAGATCTGCAGAATGACACTAGTGAAATTACCTTCCAGCGCTCTCCAGGGAATTCATCTCACACTCAAATGGCCCACGAGTCCCCTCTTCTGATTCCCCCACTGAACCCACAGGTATTTCATCAATGATCATAAAGTTCCAGATTGTTTCCTTTTGCAAAGCCAAGCAAGATGTTGAGGCTCCCAATAAATATCAATTAGTAACCAAAATGGAGGTGCAGGATGATGGCGGTTTCTTCCTCCTAATTGCTTTAAGAAGCCCGTGGTATCAGCGAATGTCTGGACTGAAAGCCCAGAGAACGAACCCTTCGAATCTCCCCGTGATTCATCAGCACTGCCAGGTGTTGCCGTCTCGCTGCATCCAGAAGGCTTTGCAATCATCACTACACACTCAGAGTCACAGGGACACACACAATGTCCCCGTGAATCCTCGATACACTATGCCATCTCTGCCCTGCTAAAATGAGACGCACCAGAACGACACTGTTCTGGTCATGTTCCTGTTCTCACCTTCCTTCAGCTGGGAAAGAAAAGAAAACAGGCTTGGGGCATGGCTGCGGCGGCGGGAACCGGACGCGCACGGCGGGCGACGTAGCTGGCGCAGCGGCCGGGACCGGCGGGTACTGACACAGTGGCAGACAACGCAGGCAGGCGACAGGGACCAGGGCAACACCAAGAGCAGATCGCCCCAGGACAATTAAATCAAAGAGGTAGGCCTTTGGTTGGCGAGGTCCCGGGCAAACAGGGAACCTGGTTCTTTTCCTGAAGACCCGTCTGAGGGGTGAGAGGGATCTTGGCCCCTGGCAGGAGCCAGGAAACAGAACGAGGGAATTTTGCAAGAGGAGCCTCTGGCCAGCAGGGAAACCTGATCTGGTTTTAAAAGACCAATTAGAGATCGTCAATAGGAGGAGATGGGCAGGCGCCAAGGCAAAAATTCTCCCAATAAGCTGAAAAACAACATGAAAGCACCAGAACCCAATGATCTTACAACAGAAGGACTTGAACACCCTAACACAGAAGAAGTGGAAAAAATCGACTTTATGAAAGCAATAGAGTCCCTTAAACAATATGTAAAAAACACCTTTATAGAAATGGATGAGAAGTATAACAAAAAGTTTGAAGAATTGAGTAAATACGTACATGAGACCCTGGGAAACCAAGAAAAAA
>NW_026067949.1:43438324-43511911 GCF_014885135.2 Alexandromys fortis
GGGAGGGGGGCTTGGTTGGAGGAGGGGGAGGGAAAGGGGAGGCGGCGGTGGGGAAGAGACAGAAATGTTTAATAAATAAATAAATAAATTAAAAAAAAATGAAAAAAAAAAAAAAAAGAAAACAGGCTTGGACTTCCACGGCCAAAGTTAGAAGATGTTCCTTCCGGATGCGGAACAATTATGCCAACAAGGAGACCCACACCTAATGGTCTGGTTTCTATTCTTCACATATGAACACACATTCCTAAGGAGAGGAACCTCTAGATGACATAAAATGATTTTATGGATAAGTCAATGTATACATGCATTTTAAAGCACCCTGTCTCTGTAGAAGTTAAGCATCATTGGGTGTTTTAACTTTCCTGAACTGTCTCCTGGACCAGATGGCTATGGTCCTTTCCCACCACCAGAAGATAGTTTGCACACGTGTGACTGAGAACCAAACTACAACAGGAATGCAGGTCCATGCGTGCACGTTTGCAAACCCACACATACACACATGCAACCTACTTGACCTTGAAGTCTCTAAGTAGGTAGATTGTCTGGTGTGTGAAAAATCACACCGTATGAATGTCTCTAACTTTCTGTTAACCTTCCCAAACCACCAGGGCAAAATATCGCACAAACAGAACTACCAAGAAGCCAGGCTCCTTGCTATAACTCATCTGATCTTAGACATTTTTACAGATCTTTACGTTTTTACATCCTAGACACAGCTTTTAAGCTCCACTCTGGTTTTTAAAGCTCCAAGCCCGGTTTCTTTAACAGACACTCACAGTAAGAGTTTTTACCCAGCAGTCATGTCCTTCACAAATGAAACACTTCTCACCTTCTGCCCTTCTTCCCAACTGGCCCCTCTAAACAAGGGTATCCCCTCTCCCCCTGCACATAGTCCTCCAAGGTGTTATTGATCACAGCTTTGCAACCCTGTGAGCACTCAAAGGACCCAAGGATATGACCTTTCAACTCCCCTGCCAAGCCAGTGATATTTTTAGCTGTGAGAAAAGGAAATGGGAAGCTGAAGGCAATGGTGCCTTTCGGTCCGTGAAGAAACCAGGCTGGAATGTTTTTCCAGAGTGTGGTGCATACACTGGCTGACTGACAAAAGTAAATCCCAAACTACAGAAGGATTCAAGTAAAGGAAAATATATAAAATTAGAGCTAGAAGACTACATTCAATTTGGGCAGATGGACTTCTGATCATAAATGAAAATTTCATACCTTTGCTAGAGAAAATAACTTAAAACTGTCTTCCTCCACTTTTTACTCCCTGGGCAGGACTTTGCAGATATAATAATAATTATTATTATTATTATCATCATCTTCAAGACCCTTTCCTCATATTCCCCAAATTGAATGAAAGAGGTGTCAAAAGCCTCAGTTCCGAGCTATAGCCACCCTGGATCTGGCAATGGAAACAGTCGGCTAACCTTTCTGAGCTGTAGTTTCTCCTTTATGAAATGAAGATAATGATGCCTTCATTCATGAGGTGGTGTGTGTAGCCCTCGGTGAGCTCTAAAAGGTTACATAAATATAAGGAGCCTTTAGTATGATGATCCAGGCACACTTCCAAGCCACTAGAGTTAATGTCAAAATGTTAGGAGCCATGTGCTGGTAAGCTATGGGGGAGAAAAAAACCCTGCAGCCTGAGGAAGAATGTACCTCCCACCCTAGGAAGAGTGTGTGTTCACAGAGACGCATCCTGACCATGCCCTGGTCACTGCTGTGAAAACATAGGAGCTGGCATGGTTCACCGACTGAAGAAAATAATTATGACCAGAAATATAATTGAATTAGATAATGTTTTTCTTCTCAATATACTATCCAACTTTACAGAGATGCTGGGGGTGTGAGGGTTGGGAGAAGGAGGAGGAAGGACGGAGAAAAGAAACGGGGAGGAAAAGCCCCTGACACTATACTAAGTGTTTTTGTTCACCTCGTCTAACTAACCCCTCCCCTGGGACACAGTTTCTGTTATCATGGTTGCTTTCATTTTTCTGCCAGGCTTATGGGCTAAGGAATGTGCCCAGGTGTTGTTAATAACACAAATAGTAACCCAAATTTGAACCCACACTCCCAGCGTGCCTTTCTGCCTCCTTCTCTTAAGATCTAGATTGAAGCTAATCTTTCTAGATGTGTGGCAAGTCTCCAGTCTTCCTGAAGGTTTCCTGGGACACGAGAAGGGAAGGGTGCTTCTACACCCTCTAGTGATGTTCCTGCTGGCTCTGACCTTCTGCTGATTAAGAAAACCCAGAGCTGGGTAGTAGTGGGAGAGGTAAAACCAGACTGAATTCAAAGGCAATCTAAGGACGGAAGGGGTTCTCAGTATAGAGGCAGGCAGCACTGAACACAGGTAAACTGTCCAGCCAAGAGACAGGGCACTGGGTCAGTGCCCAACAGTCTGGGGGAGGGTACATTTGCACACTGTGGATCTGGTTAAACTGCTCAGTGGTCAGATACCGAGGATGACAAGAGTCCTTTCCTGCCTTAACCGACTCAGCAGGATCCATGTCAAAACCAGACTCCCAGAACTACACCCCCAAAGACAGAGCTTAACTGAAGATCCCAGAGGAACCTGCTCTAGTTTGGTCAAGGAGAACCTGTCACTCTGACAACATTCCCCTTGGGACTTCAACCCCAGAGCAGCCACAGCCTGCCCAGAATTTCCAGACAAAGCTTTCGTTGTAGACTTCCAGAGAGACAGTTGTGAATGACTTCATTTTCATCTTAAACATTTTCATTTCCCGAAGACCTTTGGCAGTTTCTCCACCTTCAGATCCTGCCGCAACCACCATGTTGCCCAGTGCTTCCCTCTCTGGGTCCTTCTTCATCCCATCTTCTGCAGCGGCTGCCCCTCCCTCCACCAGAAGTGAAATTCTGCTACATCATTTATCGATATGGTTCCTTCCTGCCCTCCCCTCAGGAGCTCACCTGGCCCCAAGTGATCCATCCCATGAAAAACATTTCCTAATCAAACAGTTTCCTCCCTAGGTGAAATTTGAGCATAAGCTCTTAAGAGGAGGACTTTCCACACTGATACCCACACCCATGCAGTTAAGAAATGTTTATTCCTGGGAGGTAAAATGACAAGGTGGCAACGCTGGAAACTGCAGTGATGTCTTTGCTCGCTGAACTCTTGTACCGCAAAACCACGCTAGCCTGATTAGTAGTGGAAATCACAGACCCCGAGCTCTGTAATTATTATCAGATTTGCATAACTCATCACCATCTATTATAAATTCATTATTAACAGGAGGTCTGTTCTCTCCCCCAAAACATTAAAATATTCTACTTTGGAGGAGAGAAAACAAGCTGGTGACAGGACAGTGTGCAATGTTAATTAAAAACTACCATCGTCAGCCCGCTATTCTGACAGCTGCTCGGGCCGCAGATACCAACTCAGAGCTGCCTGGCTCCCAATGCCAGACCGGCTGCTTTATCAGAAGCCTTGCTGGTGTGTAGATATTGGCTTTATATTTCCCATCAATCCCCGTCCGCAGTCCATTCCCTGCTCTGTTGACACGTTTACAGAATCATAATCTATACTGACACATTAACTGTTTCACTTCTTTTACTGGGCTATCATTTTGTATGCATGAAACCCACACATCAAGCATTTATGGGGAGATTACCATAGACAAGGTCTCAGAAAAGGAAGCAGAAAGCGTACGGCCCCTGCCCTGAAGTCGTCCTGGGAGTCTCGCCTTACAAGTGTCCATAAGAGAAAACAGTCAGTCCATGGTGTTACATGAGCAATGAACCAATGCTCTGAGACTCACCTGCTGTCCTGGGTACCTACATTGCATAACCACATGTGCCCTTCCCAAGGCCATCACCCCCAGAGTGCCATTATTTAATACCACTTTACAGCCTCTGTAACTGGTAGTTAGAGCGGTTAAGGAACTTACCTGACATCACTAATTATTTAAGCTAGCAGTGGCAGAACCCAGCTATCAACCCAGGTCTATCCAATTCTAAATGCTGGTAAAGGGGCTGGGAATGGGCTTGGCTGGCATGAGTGCTTTGCCAAGCATACACAGAGCCCTGGGTTTAACCCCCAGCCTTGGCGTCATTGCCTCTACTAAAATAGATGCTCTCCTTTAGGTTACACCCCCCAATGGTGGTGAAGAGAAGAATTGTGTAGGTGGAGATAGGAAGACATGATGTGCCCTGACCCCAGCTCAACCTCAGTAACTCACCAAAGTAGAAGGAGTGATACCCTGGGACCAGCGTCTCTACCTCCACTCAAGTTGCCCAGAGCAGACAGGATGCTCTCCAAGCACAGATAGCATGTCCCACTCATCTGGCTTCTGCCAGAGCCCAGAACAATGTCTTACAGAGACAGTGATTGACTTCTATTAGGAGAAATGAAGAGTGTGAGGTGAGAAGGAACAGATGAAGGAGGGAGCTGGGGAAAAATCCAACTTCTGGTGTTAAGTTCTCAACACAGAGTGTCTGACGGTGTTTGCTTTCTACAGCATTTAAGGCTGTGCTTAGGGGGCTGAGCTGACTCTCATGATCACTCATGTGTAATCTGAGCCACAGAATTCCCCTTTTTTTGTGGTCTAGAGGCCACAAGGCTCATCTTGTGCCGCTCAGATGGTAATACAAATAGCTATGTGTTATAGTGTCGACCAAATGGCATCTGGAGCAGGTCCACGTCATCCGTCTTTGTTGGGTATTAATTGCCAAAATAAGAGTAATGAGACCTTACACATTTCACACATGTACCTTCAAGGCAGTTGTCCCTCTTGGCCTATAATGACTTTCTGAGGCTTTGTATAGTTTATGGAGCTAAGCACCAGTTATATAGGAGAATCCAAAGGAGGCCCAAAGAGTTCCCAATCCCAAGTCCTTCCTTTCCAGCCTCTTGCTGCAGGAATTTAAGATTCATCTCCTTCAGAGTGCACAACCCACTCATTTCCAGACATTCTCTAAGTATGTCTGTGTGTCTGTCCTCTCTTGGTTCTTTCATTATCCTAATCAGGTCACATAAATCCCCCAAGCCTTGCTGGTCACAGCACATTATCATTAAAACTTTGGGCTTTTTTTTTTTTCAACTAAAACAGTTGACAATTTTATTTTCACAATTCACACTACAAGTGAAAATGGCACATTTTTATTCCACTTCTCCCCTCCAGAATCATTCTCTCTGCTAATTAACATAAGCCCAGACACTTTCATACTATACCCATGAGACCCATGGTAAAACATAAAATAATAGGAATGGGTTAATTTAAGATTTAAGAGTTAGTAAATAAGAAGCCTAAGCCATTGGCCAAGCAGTTTTGTAATTAATATAGTTTCTGTGTGATTCAGGTCTCGGCAGCCGAGAAACAAATGAGCAACCTCTATCTATACAACTCTCTGTGTAACTCCAGCTTCAAGGGTCCCCAGCACCTCTGGCCTCCACTGGTTCTTGTACCTGTATATACACAAAAAAAAATACATGTAATTTAAAATAATAAAAGTAATCCTTTTTTAAAAAAGGAAAGGAAGAAGTGAGGAAGAAAAGAAGGAAGGAAGGGAGGGTTGGAGTGAGGGAAGAGAAAAAAGAAACATGATAAAAGGTCAAAATAGACTCCTTACCCTGGAATCCCAAGGACCATTAAACATTTACATACCATATGTCATTCAGTATAAAAACCTCATCTTTAAAGATCCACAAAACCATGACACACCTGCTCTGTGTACTAGGAGCTTAGTTCCAAGGTAGCTCTAGAGGAAGTTAGTAGAACAGTTGACAGGCTGGATCGTGTGGAATGTGCTCAGGTAACTGGGCTATGAAGAGGGGTCTCCAAGAACAAGTGATATTGATGGAGAGAGGACCTACTTTTCATCCCAGCTGCCTAGCTATCTTACACCCAAAATAATCACACAGAAACTGTATTCATTTAAATCACTGCCTGGCCCATTATCTCTAGCCTCTTATTGGCTAACTCTCACATCTTGATTGATGGAGGTGGGTCTTGTATCTTATCTGTTGATTTCATTGGTTAATAATAAAGAAACTGCCTCGGCCCTCATAGGACAGAAAACTAGGTAGGCGGAGTAGACAGAAGAGAATTCTGGGAGAAAGAAGCTTAGTCGAGGAGTCGCCATGATTCTCCCGCCCCTGATAAGGCAGCTCGTGGGCTACACAGAATATTAGAAATGGGTTAGAACAATATGTAAGAGCTGGCCAATAAGAAACTGGAACTTGTGGGCCGGGCAGTGTTTGAAAGAATACAGCTTCCGTGTAATTATTTCGGGGCATAACCTAGCCATGCGGGCGGCCGGGTGCCGGGGACGCAGCCCCGCCGCTCCTATTTCAACACTTGATTTAACCCATTTCTAATAATCTGTATGTCACCCCAAGGTCATGGCTTACCGGGGAAGATTCAGCATATCTGACCTGGCAGCTCCATGGTGGTTCTCTCTGACTCTGCTTTCTTCATCCGAGAATTCAGTTCTGTCTTCTCTGCCTACCTAAGTTCTGCCCTATCAGGCCAAGCAGTTTCTTTATTGATTAACCAATGAAAGCAACACATAAACAGAAGGACCTCCTACACCAAAGTGTGATTGTGTACATGAAGGATGGTATAGCCATAGGCAGATCTCTGTCTGTGCCTCTGTCTCTCTGTTTCTCTCTATTTTCTCTGTCTCTCTTCTCTCTCCCTCTCTCTCTCTCTGTCTCTCTCTGTGTGTGTCTCTCTCTGTCTCTCTCTCTCCCCCTTTTTCCCCCCTTCCTCCACCATCATCCTTAGAATCATAGAATATACTACATGTTCCTGCCATATGCCACCCTTGTCTGATACCTAAAGCAATGGGGCTTCCTTTTCTCAGACTGGACGATCTGGAGCTGAGAACCAAGACAATCTTGTTCTCTTCCTAACTTAATTACTTCAGGTATTAGAGTGTAACAGCGTAAATGTGTCTAGTGCACATTTTGATCTTGTCTTAAGGAATCCAGAAAACCTCCGTAAAGAGAACAACTCTGTCTTTGCCTGTGCGATGCTGCCTTATGCAGACAGATGTGGCAATTATGTGAGGAAATTTCACGCAGTGAGAATAGTGGACATAATTATAACTTTGCGAGTTTTGTTTTCCTCTCTAAATACCAGTTATGTTCAGGGAATCTGACGTTCTTGCGAGATTTCAAGTGATGACATTTTTCTTAGGATTCAGATTGCGCTCTGAGTTTCTGCTGGTAAGAGTTGACAAGAGAGTGACCGGAAGTGAAGAGATTTGTAAGGGTCAAGGAAAACAGAGACTTTGGCCCCAGAAATGGGGGTGGAGAATGCAGGAGTAGTGAGGTACAGGGTTTGGAAAGAATGAGCCAGGTTATCCTAAGACCACAAAGACTTGGCTGACTGTCTGGAATGCCAAAGGGAACCTGAAAGGTACAGACAATGACCTCAGAGAGAGGGACTCATTGATGACCTCAGAGAGAGGGACACATTGATGACCTCAGAGGGAGGGACTCATTGAATATGTGAAAAATTAAATATGAGCACCAGAGTTTCACTATCAGGAGAGGAGACTGCAGAAGGCAGCGAGCTGTGGCGGCCCCTGTAGATCTGGGTGAGAATTAGAGACACTGATGTAGCCCATAGATTTTTCATACACAGATGATATAAATGTAGGCATCCTCTGCGAAGACCCAGAGGTGACAAGCCTCCAAGGCAATGACCACACTTAATGTCTAGCCAGACCTTGCTCCATTAATCTTTCTTCTCCAGCAAGAACCACAGCTCCCTGGAAAACCAGCTGGTTCCCAAGCTAAAGTGCAGGGAGATTACAAATATTGGGCTGTTCTAGGTAGCGACAGGGCATTCAGAAACGATACCATCCAGTGTGAAGAGAGTGCACCTGGCCAAATCGGTGACAACTGTGACAGCAATTAGAACAAGTAATGGTGGTAAAATCTATCACTCGGTGAATAACCTACAAATGCGTGAGCCTACACACATGTAAATGGAAAATGATAAAGCGTGATTAAAAGTGGATAATGGTGTAACTTCAAAATTCTCCCCAACAAAATCCTAACTACAGAGAAGAAGAGAATAACATGAATGTGAAGAGCCTGGCGGACTCCTCTTCAACCAAGTGCTCTGAGTGACCGCCATCTGCCCTGAAGGCAGTTGACACTGTGAAGCGCTTGGCAGGCGGTGGTGCACACAGCACCGAGTAGGCTCCATGTAGCAGTATCCTGCCAAAGACTCCACACGGGCATCTAACCGTATGAGAATACCAGAGAAAACAATGCAAGGCATGCTATAGAAAGAGACAGACAGACAGACAGACAGACAGACACTACAATCTTCCTCAAAAGTGTTAAGGTCAAGAAAGCCCAAGGAAGACTCGGGAATGTAACAAGCAATTCTGGACTGGATCATTTTGCTATTAATGACTTGTTAGAACACTGGTGAAATTTAAAAGCGTTCTGTGGCTCAGGTGGCAGCCGTGTATCAATGTCAACCCTGGCTTCAGAAGCTGCACTGTGCCAATAAAGGCTAATTCCTTTGTAGCAAAAGTACGCAGAGGTGGGCAGGACTGGCTGGCAACCTTTCTAGCTTGATCTCTGCTTCTGTGATAAACACCACAAACAAAAACAACTGAGTAGGGGGGGGGAAGCCTTCATTTCTTCTTACACTTGCAGGTTATAGTCCTTAATTGAGAGAAGGGAGGGCTGGAACCTGGAACACAAAGGTGAGGAACGCTGCTTTCTGACTCGCTTCCTCTTGCTTGCCCAGATCATTTTCTCATACAGCTCAGGCCCACCTGCCTAGGGATGGTGCCACCCATAGGGGGCAGAGTCCTCCCACATCAATCTCCAATCATGATCACTCCCTTAAGACATACCCACAGGGTTAAAGGTGGAGACAATTCTCCAACTGACATCCCATCTTTTCACGTGACTCCAGGTTGCCCCAATTTAAAATGATACAGGAGTAAAAAGTTGTTTGGGCTACATTATGATATATACTTTATAAATGTGAGCTCTGCAATAACAACTTTAAAAACCTTTATGTAAAAGAAGCCATCTTGCTAAATGGATTATTTGGGACAAGTGAAGTCAGAACACTAAATATGATATTTTATATAAGATTAGATCTTTAAAATCTAGGTGCTCAAACAAATTATTATCAATAGAAAAGGAAGGGAAGGGAGAAATTTTGACTCTGTCGAGGGGAGGCAGGTAGTGGTAAGTAGAGGCTCATAGCAAGAGGTGACACATTGATAACCTTGAAGTTGGGGCTAAAGTATCTGGGTAGTTAATGATGCCTTCTTCTGAAATGGGGAAGACAAGAGGACCAGGTTCGGGAATGAAATGAAGAAGTATTCAGCCAGGACAGCCGTGAGGGAACCTGACAAAGATACAAAGTAGCAGGAGATGGAAGTCTAATGAGTTGATCATGGGGCTCAAGGACCTATGCTCAAGGAAGAAGCTTCTTCCAGACAGGGCTGACGCTCAGAAGAGCTCAGAGGCTGCGACAGCACACACAAGACCTGCACAGGTTCAGAACAGACACAGTCCAGCCTGGGGAAAGGAAATGAGCACAAAGTCCCACCCCTGAGAAGCTATTTGCAACTGATGCCCAATGGGGGGGGGGGGTATCAGTTTTCTCCAGTGGAGTACCACTAGGTATATCATCCACATTCCAGGGCAGGTCCTATTTCCAAGAGTAGTTGGCCAATGCTAAGTTGACTCTGTGTCTTTTTGTTTTGTTTTATTTTTTTGAGACAGGGATTCTCTATGTAGCCCTGGATGTCCTGGAATTCACTCTGTAGACCAGGCTGTCCTGGAACTCACAGAAACCTGCCTGCCTCTGCCTTCCAAGTGCTGGGATTAATGGTGTGTGCCACCACTGCCTAATGGACTCTGTGTCTTTTATGTGGTTTAGGGATTGCATTGTTTTGATATTTTTTTTCTTACTGGGTTTCTTTTTTCATCTTTTATTTTGTTATTATTTTTTTGACAAGAACATGAAATTAGGTTGAAAGGATCTGGGAGAATTTGGGAGAGATAAAATAATATGATCAAAATACATTGTATGGACAAAATTTCAGTTAAAAGAATAAAAAGAAATTTGAAGTCTATTGCCTAGGGAGCAGATACAAATTTTTCAATTGTGATGATGTACATGGTTTTAGTTGTAAATTTGAGTTGCATCACCATGGCCATGAGGTTCTTGGTGGAAATCAACCAGACCTCCAGAGGCATAAATGTGTACACGAGACAGGGTGGCAAAGGACCAGAAGGAAGGAATCTGGGTGAGAGGGGCACCACAGATAATCTGAAAAGAGAACAAAGGGGGCAGTTCTGCCGAGTGTTGCCAAGTTATAATATAGCAAGGGAAACTGGCAGCAGAAATCACGTTCTCTTTGTGGAAGCAGTCAGTAACCTTGGTAAAAAAAGCCTCGCTTAACAGTCAATGACCCAACATCAATCAAACAGGAGACTCAGGAGCACATCATAGCCTCAAAGGAAACAGATGCCAGCTGACTAATCTAAGACACGCTTGGGCTCTTCAGGGAAGTACGGCAGGAGATCCAGCTGACTAATCTAGAATGGAAGGCATCAATGCCATGTGCTGTGGCCTGAACTCACAGTAACTCACTGCATGGTCCTGGCAACCTGGCCGGGGCTTCTAGAATATTCTTTCACATCCAAATTATCCAAAAATTTATTAGTGAGAATGAAATGTGAAATATCTAATGAGATGAGGTTCTGATATCTTATATCATTCATCTTTAAATTGTGAAATATTTTAATCAGTAGCTGTCTTAGTTAGGGTTTCCAATGCTGTGAAGAGACACCATGACCACAGTAACTCTTACAAAGAAAACATTCATTTGGGGTAGCTTATTTACAGTTTCAGAGGTTCAGTCTATTATCATCATGATGGAGAACATGGCGACTTTCAGGTAGATGTGGTGCTGGAGCAGCTGAGAGCCCTACATCTTGCAGGCAACAGGAAGTTATCTGATATCTCACTGAGGGAAGCTTGAGCAAAAGAGACCTCAAAGCCCACCCCCATAGTGACACACTTCCTCCAACAAGACCATACCTCCTAATAGTACCACTCCCTCTGGGAACCATTTGTCTTTCAAACCACCACAGTGGCCCCAATCTTTCCTGTGGACAAATGAGGAACCTTCTCTCAACAGATTCAAAGACACAGATAGCCAGCCTCTGGCTCTTTGGTATTTTGGTATTGTTCCATTATTCCTCAGAGGATAGCCAATACTGTTTCACACTGATATAAGACTTAATACCCCTTTTTATACACAACTCACTGCCTTAATTATTGCTACTTTTTACAAATCTATATACCTTGATTCTGCATATGCAATATTTGACACGGACTTTATTATCTTTTTCCATCGCTTTCCAATCTTTACCTATTTATTCCTTCTGTATTTGTTCTTCCTTAGTATCAAAAAAAAAACCTTTAATCTCACATTTTATATGACAATCAACAGAGTGAAGGTTTTTGATTTAATTTTCTTTAGCATTAGAATTTTGGCAATATTCTCCAAACTTTCCATATTTTACCAGATAGTTTTGAATAGATATGGAAATAGCCACTGACAAAGGAAAATATAGATGAACAGACAGAGGGTTCCATCGTTCTGGAGAGAACACAAGTTGAATCATATCCATGGATACAAGCCCTTACAAGCAACTTCTAAATAGAAAAATAATAATTGGCCATAGGCCGGGTATCAGTGCCATGAACAAACTTTGTTTTCTCTGTCATAAGCCACTTTGAAGATGGAGGAGAGAGATGACAAAGTCGGACAGAGCTGGAAGGATGGTACTCTTGAGCACCACATACACACACACCTCACACATAGACACATGCACACACACACCTCACACATATACACATGCACACACACATACACACACATATGTGTGTAGTGTGTGAAATATATTAGCATTTCATTTGTATTTTTAGAAATAGATTAATTGTGTTTTAATAAATAAAGCTTGCCTGAAGATCTGAGAGTAAAACAGCCCCACTGGTCAGCCTTACAGACCAGGTAGTGGTAACACACATCTTTAATCCCAGTAGCCACACTAGTTGTCATAGAAACTGCATGGTGAATACCTTTAATCCCAGTGTGCACACCTTTAGTCCCAACCCTAGAGATTATAAAATAGGAGGAGACAGTCTGAGACACAGTCTCATCCTGAGATTCCAGGAGGCAGGATGCCATTTTGGTCTAAGATCGAGGTAAGAGCCAATGGCTGACTGCTTTGTTTTTTGGGTCTTTGGGTTAAACCCCAATTTCTCTCTCTGAGTTTTTATTAATCGTGCTTCACACCTGCACACTCACACACATAAACTAGGAATTACTGCTGTTGACTCAAGGATCTGCTGGGGAAATAAGAAGCAGGCCTTTATGTTGACTTAAACTCGCCACCAGGGGAAAGGCCAAGGCATGTGAAATGGACCTTAACTCCAGAATTCTCTCAGCTCTCTTCCTGAAGGACCCTAACAGAAGTTTCACTTCCTGTAATTCCATCAATATTATCATTCCCATTTTTTTATACACAAGAAGACTGAAGTTCAGATGTTATGCCTTAGGTTTAGCTTCTCTCTCAACATTTCCTATGTCAGAACATTGTCCACAATGCAGTCATATTTGTGGGATGCTTAGAGACAACATCTAGAGAGAGGCAGTTGGATCCTGGATGGGTTTTTGCACGCGTGCATTAATTCTCTAGAAAGCAGTTTTTATAGAAAAGCGAACTTGGTCCCTCCCATCTCTTGCTTCCTTTCTCTCGCTTCCATATCCTTACGAGCACATGCTGTCACCATATGATGCTATCAACCCTAAGAACCTCACCACAGGCTGACTCCAGAGCCAGGCTTCTAGACCCAGAAATGTGAGTTAAATAAACTCTTCTTCTTTATAAAGTACTACATCTCAGAACTGTTGTTTTCGCATTATCAACTAGACTAGACAAAATATCAGCTAATGGAAGATTTGGGACCTGTTCAATCTCTAGAGTCTAAGATCTTTCTTTCTTTTTTGAAGTTATAATTTATAGCTTCATTGAAGTATCACGTCCTGCAATATAACATGCATACCAAAGTAAATAATCATATCTAAGAAACTATCGCCACAATCAAGATAATGACTGTAACTATCAGGTCCCAAAAGGGTCCTCATGCTTCTCCTTGACTGTCCCTGCTCTGTCATGTACGTGGGCAACTACTAATTGTATGCTTTATGTCCTACAGTCCTATTTAGATGGAACCAAGCGAACCATACGCTTTTGTGTTCTATGCCATTCATACGGTGCAATTACCCTGTAATTTATTCATATTGTGTGTACTGATAATTATTCTTAATTGATCAGTAATTTGTCATCATATGATAGAGATCACAACACATTTATCTTTTCATCTACTAAAAACCACTTGGGTTTGTTAAAGTTTTGGATCATTAAAATAAACATTAAAATTGCTATAAGACATTTATGTTCAAGTTGCTATGTGAACAAGCTGTCTTCTCTTGGATAAGCTTCTAGGAATTGAATGGCTAGGTGACATGGTATGTGTTTAACATTGTAAGAAAATGGAAAGCTTTTCCATTGTGGTTATACTTATTTTACATTCCCACAATCAGCGAACAGGAGCTCACACCCTTACCAACATTTTGTGCGGTCGGTCTTCTCGCTTTTGGCCTCTGTAGCACTTTGCTCAGAACAGATGACATGATGTGGTTTCGTTCTGCATCTTCTGTGAACTAGAGTGAGCATCTGTGCATTGCTCCTTAGTCATCTATATATTCACCTCAGTGAAGAATCTATTTAAATCTTTTTCCTGCTTTAATTGGCTTATTCGTCTTCTTACTCTCTATGTCTAGAGGCTTGGTATATACCCTAGGTGCAAGCAATTTGTCAGATAAATATTTTGTAAATAATTTTGCTCGGTCTGTGCCTCCTGCTTTCAGTTTATTTTCTCAATAGCATATTCTGAAGACAGACGTTTTCGATTTTAGTGCCAAACATTTGCCTGTAAATGCATCTTTCGCTATAGCTAACAAATTCTACTGTGTCATGTCTTCATTGAGATCTACTTCAAAGTGCTGTCTAAAGAGCAGTTACGCCACCATTTGCTGTCTCTGGGCCATCACTCTTTCTCCTCAGTCAAGTCCATAGAAAGATTCAGAACAGCCGCCGGCTTGGGTAATAACACTTCACAGGTTACAGAACTCTCCTCCCTTCACCACAGCCTCCAGTATTGTTAGTCTATCTTATAGAGGAGGAGATTATGGCTCAGGAGATTAAAATAACCAGCTTGGTGCTGAAATACAAGTAATGACAAACCGTACTCAGGTCACCTGGCTCTAAATCCCGTTTTCCATGCACTGTATCGAAGGTACAGGCCACTCCCAAGCTCAATTTGTTAAGCAAGTCAGTGTTCTAATACACACAACTAGCCAGCAGCAAAGGGCAAGAGACTTGGGAGTACCCAGCCCTAAAGGAATATCTACATGACACCCCTCCCTTCAAGGCTCAGGGATCTATGTGAAAGAGTCAGGGACAGAGAACCACTCCAAGGAAACAGCCTTTTCCAGACACAGCAGGGTTGACGCCTGTGCTAGTTCGCAGAGGTTTGACACAAGTTCAAACCAACATCCAGGCCTGGAGGAGGGAAGGGAGCACCAAGTCCCACCTCTAGCCAATTAATAGCTGCTCCAAGGGGGAATCTGTTTTCGGCAATGGAGCAGGGATGCCGGGTGTATCAATTACCCCAGGGCAAGGCTTCATGCTCAGGAAAGTTGGGCAACACAAAAGAGATTCCAGGGGTCTTTTGTAGAGGGGATGCTTTTTTGTTTTGGGTTTCTCTTTTTGTTTTTGTTTTAAGAAAGAAAGAGAATATGAAGTTGAGCCCATAAGGAAAGGGGAATCTGGGAAGCGTTAGGTAGGGAAAAGAATATGACCAAAATATATTGTACAAAAATACAATATATTTTTGAAATAAATGTTAAGAATTTCAATATAAAAAAATCAAGAGTTTTTCAAGGTCATCCCAAGGGTTGATTCTTCGATTTCTAAAGTTAATAGTGTGGAACACAGCAGCTACAGTGAACGGGCAAGATCTCCACCCAATCTGCCTTCCCTGCTCTCTACCCTCTGCTGGTCACCTTGGCCATGGGTCAGCCATTGCCTCCTGAAGGAGGCCCTTCATTCTATATCTAGCCAGAAACGTAAAGAACCTGGCAAGGTGTTCTCAAATTGGTGTTTAGATGATTCCCCACGAGGCCCCCTGGGATTCCAACCAATCATAGCAGACCAGGAATCAAGGTTTCTTAGCAACGTTTTCAGAGAATTCTGATGTGCTTGCTCTATTACTGGAGCACCCTAACGGGAGGGATCAGGGGAGACGAGAGAAGGTGGGGCAGTGAGAGGGGAGTGATTATGGCCGGCCTGCTGTAGGAACTTCAACTCTTCAGGATAATGAAGAACAGCTGAGATTGCTGACTACTCCATAACATCTACCCTTAGAGACAATCGTGAAGCTTCCCTGATCCTTTCTTTTCAAGAGAATAATTGTTAATGTGGACGGAGGGAAGCTAGTGCTGTGGATTATAAAAGGGTGCTGCCCAAACTGGAATCTGGGCAATGACTGCCTAGACAGCAACCGTATTTAGAAGGCAATTTTATGCTATCTCATGAAAGTCTTTCCTAGGGAGCTCTAGTTGGCCCTTTCTGTGCCTTGTTCGGGAACCCCACCCTTCACTGCAGCCTCGTTACTCAGTTGGCTGTAAAACTGGGAGATGTACTTTGTCCTGAATCCACCATTAAATGGACTCAGGGAAATGCTACATTTTAGTCTCAGGATTTTGTGGACATGCTGTCATATGTAATGTGTGTCTGTCTGTCTGTCTGTCTGCGTGTGTCTGTGTGTGTCTGTGTGTGTCTATATGTGTGTCTGTGTGTCTGTGTATACACATATGCTTGGTATACTCACCCTTTCTAATAATATTTTAATCCTATCATATGTCATCTCCCTGAGGCTGGTACAAAAGGTTATAGGTTCAAATCCCATTGAGGTTGCCTCCTGATTAAGTCAATTTTATTTTTAACCCACATATATTCATGTGATTTTTATTATTTTTCCAAGCAACATCAATCACAGCCCAGAAATGTGATAATAATGTTGTTTGCATCCACCTAAAGGAAGAAAAACACCAGAGGAATAGAGAGATGAGGCCCTGCAATAAAGCTTCAACAAGACAAGGGGTGCAGGGAGTGTAGGAGGAACCCTAACATCTCCAAATAAGGGGAGGGGAGAAAGACAGAGGAGCTGTTTTTCAACTCTGACCTTGCAGTAAAACCACCTGGAGCCTTCCTGGGCTAAGAGTCTCCACCAAGACCAATTAGCTCAGCTGTGTCTTAAAACCTCTGCAGCTGCTTCAAACATTCAGCACCAGGAACCCCTCTGGTAGGAGCCTTGAGAGGCCTGGGGTGAGATTTTCAGCATTCAAGCCTCCTCTCTTGGTCATGTTGTGGCCCAAGGACTGATTCAAGGCCCCTGTGTGGTCTCCACAATAAAATGTCTACTTAAATTTTAAAGAACTTAATAAGTGAAAAGATTTTTTTAAAAAAGACTTTGTCCTTCAGGAATAAATATAGCCACTTGTTTTTCTCACCTTTTCAGAACAGGAATCAGATAAGTGAGTTTTTAGAAATGAAAACGGCTTCCCAGCTTTTTTTTTTTTTCACCCTTTAGAAACGTGTATCTGAGCACATTCTTTTCCTCCTAGTTTATTTCTTGTATCTGTGGAGCCTGAGCGGTGACTCAGAGATAAAACCTACTGCTGTAAATTGATAGATCAAGCTCATATCCCATTAAATAAAATCTATCCCATCCCCTTTGACAAATATATACATATAACAGATATATAGATATATATAAATTAAAAGACACACCAATGTATTTTTCCCAACTGGAAGTTGGAAAAAGAACAAGGATGACTCAGTTCAACTACTCTCAGAGGTTTATGACATTGATTTATGCGAGAGAAGGGGGCACATGCTCCAGTGGGAATGTAGTGACCCAAGAACTTCAGGGAATTCGTTCTTTCACCGTCTAGATCCCAGTGATAAAGCACAGATTGTCGCACTTGGTAGCGAGCTCCCTTACTCACAGGGCCAACTTAATTGAATGATGACCCTCATCTGAATGTCCTCTTGGGGCTGCAGAGTCTTCGTGGGCACTATAAAATAAGGTAATACTTGACGCACAAATCACCATCCGCGGGAGAGGTTTTCCTCTCCTTCAGCTTAGTGGAGTCAGCAGCTGCATTGTTATCATCAAGATCTTTCCCGCATTCCTCGGTGCGAGTGACAATGATGTCAAACTAGGTTCCTATCCTGAGTTCTGCTCCTTAGCTTTTGGAGAGTTTTGTGGGGTTTTTGTTCTTATTAATTTCCATTTGGAGACACTTCTCCTCCTGAAACAGTAACAATCTGGGACAGCAACTGGATAAACATCTCAACTAACGTTGTTTTACACCTTCAGATTCTATGTCACGCTCGCAGACTTTAAGGCCTGTGTGGTGATAACTATAGTTCTGTGGAAAGTACTGGGAAACATTTAATTTAATCATGAGCCCTCGGGTTTTTGTCTCTTTTTGCGCTGTGAACAATGCCTGGGAACTGAAGAATCTGTTGTATGTGTGAGTGTTTAATCTATAAATGTGTCTGGTACTGCAATGCGGAGCCCAGAGCAGGGCATTCTGCTCCCTTTCTGGTACCCCTCAATGGCTTCTCTGAGAATGAGCTAACGAAGCTTACGTAATTTCTTACTGGTTTCGGCTCAGTCCTAGCATGGTTACCAAAAGCTCCTGTTCCCACTCACTTTACTCCAGCTACAATCAAGAGTCAAGGTCTGATCCCCAGACTCTTTAGGAACATTGCACGTGATCTTCCTCTCCCCACCATGGTTGCTCCTCATGGCTGGCTCCGTGTCCCCCATGTTCAACTTAAAGCAGCATGCCTCTAGTGAATAAAGGTGCAGTTTCCGCCCTGTGCTCCCTGGGTTCAAATTTGGCTCTGCCATTTGCCAGTAGTGTGGTCTTGGCAAGTCTCTAAATGGCTCCATCTTCCATTCCCGTTTCCTCCCTTAAAACACTTTTAAGGAATCTATAGTATTCTCTCACAGAATCCCATGAGCCTCGGTGTTGACTTCATCGTGTGGTCATTGGGAGAACTGAATGAGTTTATGCTTACAAAACCCTCTGGCCAGGCAGCACATCGGAGCTCTCAATAAACCATAGCTTAAAAAATAGCTAATAACATATAGTTTAAGAAATCAAAACCCGGCTCCTTAGAGGGGGTTTCCCTGACCACCCTCTCATAGGTCACTCTGTTGCTCTTGCAGGGAGGGAATTCATCACCATGTAGAATTGTGTTTATTTGTAATAATAGTTTCATAATTGTTGGTTGTCCGTTCCCTTTCTCTACATTTCAAGTCACTTGCTTATACAGGTGGCTTTCTTTTGGGTCACCAACCAGCTCCCAAATCATGACACGGAGACTTAGTATTAGTTATGAATGCTCAGCCTTATATTACGCCTGCCCCACTAACTCTTTTAGCTTAATTTAACCTGTTTCTTTTCATCTACATTTTGCCTTGGGGCTTTTTAATCTTCCTTTTGCTCTGTACCTCCTACTCCATGTCTGGCTGATTGATTGGCCCGTAGCATCCCCTCCCCCTTCTCTCTGACCACCAGCCCCGCCTATCCCTCTACTGACTAGCTATTGGCCGTTCAGCTTTTTATTAGA
Source organism: Alexandromys fortis (assembly GCF_014885135.2). Classification (NCBI taxonomy): domain Eukaryota; kingdom Metazoa; phylum Chordata; class Mammalia; order Rodentia; family Cricetidae; genus Alexandromys; species Alexandromys fortis. Next base: position 43,457,124 of record NW_026067949.1, read on the forward strand.
CTAATCCAGTGCCTTAGGCAGGCAAGGTAGATAAAACAGCAACGCATCTTTACATCATTAAACAAATACAACATAAGCAAATGTAACACATCTTTGCCTAGTTAAACAAATATTCCACAACACACTTACGCTTGGCACACAGCCCTGATAATAATTACTCTTTATGGCCTGTAAGCATTAAGCCAAAACAGAAATTACATTTTAGAAGCCGGAATTTACTGTCACATCCCCAACAAACCCTTCTCAAGTTGTGCTCCTTTCTGATAAGCCTCCCAGAGCGAGCAGGGCTGTGGTACGCTACGTAGGTGATGAAGGCAGGACAAGGTCACAGCGCTGAAGACCACCAGCCCCTCAGAAGCATTAAAAGAAACTTCTAGCAGCTCCAAGGAAAGAGTCTAGCTAGGTAATTTACCAATTATGACTTTCCATCAGATGGATTTAGCTGTTATTTACTGTTAAGGAGTAAGCTCAACTATAACTGATCAGTATCTGCCCTCTACAGTGGGCAGAGTCGCCCCTGGAGGAAACTACCTCTAAAAAGAGAACAAGGAACCTGACCTAAATGGATCAACAGGAGAATTTGTGAAGGAACGCAAACCAGTCTGTATATGTCACAGGAAATCACATAAACAAGAGTAAGAAGGTTATGTCCTGAGATGGGAATCCTTTTGATGTCTACTGTCTTGCTTTCCCCAAAGATCTCAAAGAGCTGGGCAGGCCACTCTGGGTCCCTTATGTTGGTGTTCTCCTCCTATGCCCTCTAAATCTTTTCTGTACGTTCTATTAAGAGAAGTAAATGCCAGCCTTGGCCAAGGTTCCCTGTGAGTCGCTGAGTGGATGCTCAGGTGAGCACTCACCGTCAGGGAAAACGTTTTTAATAGGGCCCCATTTCCTTGAAAAGCAGACTCCATGCAGGAGGCTGCAATCTTAACATTCACAGCGGTAAAGTTACTCTAATCTACTCTAATCCTCAGAACAAAAGAATATCTCTGAGTTAATAAACCTAAATGTCTTGATCATGGTGCCCTCTTTAGCCTCCCTGGAGATGAGCCGGGGGAATCCTTTCAGTTTTTTACTCCCTAATTTGATGCTTTCCAAACCTTTTCAAAAGAAAGCCCAGGTAGAAAATGCTGATTCCTGCTGCTCCCGGCAGGCAATCTGGGGACGCCAGTCCATGTCATTTGCTTCCCTGACAGCTGAGGAGACCAGGTGTCTTGGGCCATTGGCATGGATTGCATGGCACAGCAAAGGCACCAGTTTGGGGCATGGATGCTGTGCCCAGTGACACTGGATATAAATGACACCACTAACGCCGTGGAGACTTTGCCTCTGGAAACCGGATGTCACTGTGATCTCCACTGCTGTCATTCTCAGAACGCTGCAATGGGCTCACTGACAACAGCTCACAGAGGGATCTGGTCCACTGGTTCCCAGTAAGTAGCCTTCCAGGCTGGTTCTTGGGTTCTCTGAGAGATTATAACTGTTTTCTTAGGTTCTACATATATTCACAATGTTCAAAACAACACAGCAACGTATTTATGAAGACTTTGCTCTACTATCCCCATATCCTCCATGACCCTTCACAACTTTTAAAGCATCAGTCTTAAAGCCTATGTATTCTGGTCCTGGAGAGATAGCTCAATGGTTAGAGCACTAGCTGCCCTTCCTAAAGACCTTGGTTCAATTCCAGCACCCATACGGTGGCTTACAATCATCTGTGACTCCAGTTCCAGGGTATATGATGCCCTCTTCTACGTTCCCCAAGTGTCAGGTACACACATGGTACACAGTTACACATGCAGAGAAAACACCCATACACATACTATAAAATGTTTAACTTTTTAAAAGTCTGTTTGTCCCTCTGGCATTTCTTTCTACAGAAATAATGTAGAGAAATCAATGTTTAACTATAAATTTGATGGTGTATAATTACATAAATTTATGGCTACAAAGTCATGTTTTGATTTATAAATACAATGTAGAACAAATAGATCAAACTTCTTAATACACCCATCAACTCAAATACTTAAATACTCAAAATTTTATGGTAAAATATTTCAAATTATACTCTTAGCAATTCTCAATGTGCAGTATTGTTACTAGCAGCATTTACCATGACATACAGTAAGTTTCAATAAAATTACAACTAATTTCAGATTTTAGAAAACACTTTGATCTGGGATAACTGGATCAGAAATCAATATTCTTATCACTCCTAACTCTTAAGCAAAAAATGCATAAATATAGATCTAGATAGATATTGTGTGTGTCACTTTACCACTGGTTTTTTACAATTAACAAAATATCTACCTGAGCACCCAGAGTTTTCCAGGGGCACCGATCTCTACAATGGATTTGCACCATGGTTTATTCTATTGTTAATTATTCATTGATATTTATTTGGTTAATTCTCAATTTTATATTATAAACAGCAACATGCATACCCTTTTTAATGTATGTTTTTAGAAGAAACTCCCAGAAACATCATTATGAGGCCAGAGGCCGAAATCATTCATAATTTTGATAAATCTTACTAAATGGCCCTTCGAGAGGTTGATCATTTTGTCTCTCCCAGAAATGTCTGACAATTCCTATTCCCCCCACAGCTTTGCCAACAGAGTCTGTGGACCAGCATTTGGGTTTTTTCAGTCTGATGTATTTTAGTGTCATTTTAAATTTCATTTATCTTTTGTGGAAGGTTCATCATCTTTTCATTTTTTTGAGGCCATCTGTAGTTCTGGTAATAAAGCCTCTTTCTACTGGAATCAGTCAGCATTTTCTGTTGCTAAACACTGCTGGTTAAGACCCTTCCCTCCTGGAAATCATGGTGTTTCTGCAAACACTTTATTCATTATTTATCTAGACAAGATGTCATTTAGCCCAGGCTAGCCTTGGGTTTGCTCTGTAGCTAAGGAGGAACCATTAGCTTCTGCTTTCCGTGCCTCCACCTTCTGAGTGCTAGGAACACAGATGTTCACCACCACACCCAACTTGTGGTGCTGAGTACCAAACCCAGGGCCTGATCCATGCCCTTGTTTTTAATAATGGTATTTAAAATACTACAGCAGGGTCTGGGACCACCAAGGGAGTAGACCTGAGCCAGGACCTCTACTGGTCTGGGCACACCTGAGTTTAGGAGCTCGAAGGGAGTAGACCAGAGCCAGAGTCCTTTGAGGGACCACACCCAAGTAAGGAACCTCTGCAGGAACAGGTCCAGACCAGGGACATTTATGGAAACAGGACTGAGCCAGCAACCTAGGTCAAAGAAAACATTACATCTAACAAAAGCATAACCCAAAATATCCAGGAAATATGGGATACCATGAAAAGACCAAATGTAAGAATAATAGGTATAGAAGAAGAATAAGAAGTTCAACTCAAAAGCACAGAAAATATATTTAACAAAATCATAGAAGAAAACATTCTCAACTTAAAGAAAGATATGCCTATGAAGATACAAAAAGCTAATAAAACACCCAATAGACTGGATCAAAAAAAAAGTCCCCTTGTCACATAATAATCAAAGCACTAAACACACAGAATAAAGAAAGAATATTAATAGTTGCAAAGGAAAAAGGCTAAATAACATATAAAGGCAGGCCTATCAGAATTACACCTGACTTCTCAATGGAAACAATAAAAGCCAGAAGGTCCTGGTCAAGTGTAATGCAGACATTGAGAGACCAGCCCAAACTACTATACCCAGAAAAACTTTCAATCACCATAGAAGGGCAAAACAAAATATTACATGACAAAACCATATTTAACCAATGCCTAACCACAAACCCAGCCCTACACGAAGTACTAGAAGGAAAACTCCAACCCAAGGAAGTTGGCTACATCAACAAAAACACAGACAATTGATGATCTCTCAGCAGCAAATCTCAAAGATGGGAAAACACACAAAACAACATCACCAACAACAAAAATTAATTAACAGAAGATAGCAAACACTGGTCATTAATATCCCTTAATATAAATGGACTCAATTCACCTATAAAAAGACACAGGCTAACAGATTGGATATGAAAACAGAATCCATCCTTCTTCTGCATAGAAGAAACACACCTCAGCCTAAAAGACAGACAGGAGGACCAATGGAACCAAATCAAAGACCCAGATATAAATACACACACCTATGAACACCTGATTTTTGACAAAGAAGCAAAAACCATAAAATGGAAAAAAGAAAGCATATTTAAAATATAGTGCTGGCATAATTGGATATCAACATGTAGAAGAATGAAAATAGATCTGTATCTATCACCATGCACAAAACTCAAGTCCAAATGAATAAAAAACCTCAACATAAAGCCAGCCACACTGAACCTCATAGAAGAAAAAGTGGGAAGTACATGTGAATGCATTGGCACAGGAGACCACTTCCTAAATATAACCCCAGGAGCACAGACACTGAGAGAAACAAATAATAAATGGGTGAGAGTTCTCTGTTTAGGTCTGTACTCCATTTTTTTATTGGATTATTTGTTTTTTTGATGACCAGTTTCATGGGACCTCCTGAAACTGAAAAGCTTCTGTAAAGCAAAGGACACAGTCAACAAGACAAAACGACAGCCTAAAGAATGGGGAAAGATCTTCACCAACCCCACATCAGACAGAAGTCTGATCTCCAAAATATACAAAGAACTCAAGAAACTGGTCATCAAAAAAACAAATAATCCAATAATAAAAAAAATAGAGTACAGACCTAAACAGAGAACTCTCACCAGATGAATCTAAAATGGCTGAAAGACACTTAAGAAAATATTCAACATCCTTAGCCATCAGATAAATGCAAATTAAAACAACTCTGAGATTCCATCTTAGATCTGTAAGAATGGCCAAGATCAAAAACACTGAAGACAACTTATGCTGGAGAGGTTGCGGGGTAAAGGGAATACTCCTGCATTGCTGGTGGGAGTGTAAGCTGGTACAGCCCCTTTGGATATCAGTATGGTGATTTCTCAGAAAATTTAGAAACAACCTTCCTCAAGACCCAGCAATACCACTTTTGAGTGTATACCCAAATGGTGCTCAATCATACCACAAAGACATGTGTTCAATTATGTTCATAGCAGCATTGTTTGTCATACCCAGAACCTGGAAACAACCTAAATGCCCCTTGACCAAAGAATGGATAAGGAAAATGTGGTACATTTACACAATGGAGTACTACATAGCAGAAAAAAAGATGATATCTTGAAATTTGCAGGCAAATAGATGGATCTAGAAGACATGATATTGAGTAAGATAACCCAGACTCAGAAAGACAAATATCATATGTACTCACTCATAAGTAGTTTTAGACATAAGGGAAAAAATAGCCTACAAATCACAATCCCAGAGAACCTAGACAACAATGAGGACCCTAAGAGAAACATATATGGATTTAATCTACATGGGAAGTAGAAAAATAAAAGATCTCCTGAGTAAATTGGGAGCATGGGGACCATGGAAGAGGACTGAAGGGGAGGGGAGAAGAAGGGAGGGGAACAGAGAAAAATGTATAGCTCAATAAAATCAATAAAACAAAACAAACTACAGCAAAGAAGGTGGGCTTTGCCTCAGGTGTATGCTCTTAGAGATACAGGGGAGACAACACTGGTGGTCACAGGCTATCCCTACCTCCAACCTTGGCCCTAAAATCTCGGATTTTACCACAGTTCTCTGTCACACGCTGGACGTGGGAAGAAGCAGTAGTGTCCTGATGCTGAGTCTCTTGTGAAGCAGCAACTCTGCTTCATGGTTCAACAACTTCAAAATATGCACAGTGTTATATTCTAAATTCTTCCTCTTTGTTTTCCTCTCAGCCTGCCTTCCATTTGTTCTTTGTTTTCCATGATTAAGTTAGTCTCTGTATGTTGAGGGTACCTGTGAATTCCATCAAACTACCACAGTTTTTCCTAAAGCTCACTACCCCAACCCCAGTGAATTTCAAATACGTCTGCCAAGTCTTACAATTTCAGCTGACTTTGGCCTGTGGATTTCTCCCTCCAGTGTTAAGCCCTGATTTTATTTAAGAAAAGAAATCAGGATTAGGGGAAATAGTATGGAGGAGACGGTTGCAGGGAAAACTCTGGCTTCAGGAGCCAACTCTAGCCAGTCAACAGGCAAAGCCTGTATTCAAACCAAGCAATGAATACCATGAGAGATCTGCCCAACAGATTCTGCACTCAGTAGACAGTAGACAAGACTCAGCATCAGGAAGGCTAACCACATGTGGTGCTGGTCGCCATTAGGGGGCTCTGGGCAGGGCTTCTTACACTCTTCCCACTTCTACTTCCTTCTTGCCCATGAAGCAGTTACACAAACCCAACATACAGGTTATAAAATGTGTAAACAAGTCTAACATTTACATATGACAAATCAGGAAGAAATTCACTTTTAAGTAATTCTTTGGCATATATATTACCATTTATTAAAAATGAAAGCAAACTTACACACGAATGAGATGTATGTACAATGTGATTTTGTATTAATTAAAATGTGGCTGAATGTTTGATTCTATAGGACAGAGAATCTTCAGTGTTTCTCAGTTAGTAGACATTTTGGTCCTATAATTAGTTGTTCATGCCAAGAACACTGCTTCTCATGAATACATAGGACAAAAATGGCACAAACACGGTTAGAGCCATTTTAGAATTCCAAGCCAAAATTCACTTTTTAAAAGATATTTTTATGGATTGTTGTGGGATGTTTGTACACTGTATGAAGATATATTTCTGTTACTGGTATAATAAAGAGCCAAATGGCCAATAGTTAGTCAGGAAGTATAGGTGGGATGGTCTTGAACCACAGCAGAGTGAGCCAGCTGTTAAATGAATAACATTCTTGCTATAGACCAAAGGGAACGGGAGAGTGGATGCACACGTGTGGGGATTTGTTAAAATGCCAATCTGAGTGTTCTCAAGTTGGTTATTGTTTAAAAAAAATAGGAGGGGAAAGAGAAGAGGGGGGAAATGAAAGGAAAAGAGGATGGAAAGGGGGAGGAAAAATTGAAGGGAGGAAGGGAGGAAGGATTGAAAAATGCCTTAGGAGCTGAGGCCCAAAAGAGCTAAGAGCATCTGAAAGCTTTTCAGTGCCTCTAAAGATGATGGTGTCCACCAATACGCTGTTAGAAAGCCCTTAAACCAAGAAGGTAAGAAGTCCAGGAGCAGAGCACTCGATCCAGCGTCTTGTTACTCCCAGTGTCCTATAGCACAAACGCTAACATACTGCTCTGAAGAAACAACACACTAAGAAAAACAAGGAGGAAGCTGCAGAATGTGCTAGACTTTTGCTCAAGAGAATGAAGGAAGCCAAAGCTAACACCAAGAACGGATCGTCAAGGGACACGGGCTGTCATCGCTCGGAGGTTCTCCTTCAGAGTCCAGTCAAGCGGAAGTCTTCAAGAGCCACAAATAAAAGATCAGGCATTGAAAGTAAAATCACACGAATTTGGTGTAGTTTACTCTTTAAAAAAGAATTCTAGCAAACCAAATAAGAGGGTGTGGGGATTGATAGGAAAATGTTTTCAATGCTCACGGTTTTGAAACTGAACACTGACTCATCTCGGAATCTTAGAGTAACGTTACAGGAGATTGAAAAACGTGCTTTTCCCCATCGTATGTTGTAATTCTAAAGTAGATTATTGTTGTTGGATAAACGTTCTTTATCTTTAAAATTATTTTTTTAAACCACAGTGATGTTTGTGTGGATGAGTCCTGAGGTCACAAGACCTGGGTAGGAGAGCACACTACAGGAAACTGACTGAACAGAATTCTCTCACTTAGTTTGCATTTCCTCATCATCCTCTTCGCTAACTCTCATGGTCCATGCAACCTTGCAGTTACGACGAAGTCTTTGTGTAAAGAAAAAAACAGAAACCGAACTATTTAAACTAGTGGCTCTCAGCCTTCCTAATGCTGCGACCCTTTAATATTGTTCCTCATGTTGTGGTGACCCCAACCATTGTTGTAATAGGAGCGGCGGGGCTGCGTCCCCAGCACCCCGGCCGCCTGCTAGCTTATGCCCCGAAATAATTACACGGAAACTGTATTCTTTTAAACACTGCTTGGCCCATTAACTCTAGCCCTTACAGGCTAATTCTCATATCCCGATCAAACCATCTCTAATAATCTGTGTAGCATCAGTCTTACCGGGAAAGATTCTAGCCTATGTCCATCCTGGGTCGGAGCTTCATCGCGTGTGCCTCAGAGAGCAGAGCTATCGCGTCTGCCCGGGAGAGGGAAGCATGGCATCTCTCTGAGCTCACTTCCTCTTCCTCCCAGCATTCTGTTCTGCTTACTCCTCCCACCTATGTTTGAACCTATGAGCCCAAGCAGTTTCTTTATTACTTAACCAATGACCTTCCTCCATCATTTCCCCTTTTTCTGTTTAAACAAAAAGGAAAGGCTTTAACTTTAACATAGCAAAATTACATATAACAAAACAGTTATCAAGTAAAAATTACAATAATCTTTATCATAACTAAGGAAAACTATAACTATAACTAACTATTCTTAACTCCATCAAAGACTCCAGAAAGATACAATATTACCTAAGCAAACAAGAAATAAGCAACTTTCAAACTCTAGAAATGAAAGAGACATCTTGCTGCCTGGACAGTCACCCAAAGTTCCTCTGTACCGTTGGGGCATCCATCTTCTGCCTACAGGCCCATAGTTTCCAGAAGACATTTCCATGAAGCAGGAAATTTCAAAGGCAGTCACTATCTGCTTGTCCTGAAGAATATCTTGCAGACTCTTTCATGAATCAGGAACCCCAAAAGACCATCTCACCTTTAGGCAAGTTCAGTAGTCCTCTCTCTACATTATTTAGACTCCTTGAGATAGAATGTTTAGCAAAACTTTTGATTCTCAATATTGTTTGTTATATTTATTATTTGTTATTATTGTATATAGTTGTATTTGGTTTAGTTCTGTCTTATTTAGACAAAAAGGAGAGATGTAAGGATAAGTCCCGCCCCTTAGGGGGCGTGTTTGCCTCAGGCTAATGTTTGCCTATAAATTTGGCGAGCGTGCTCCCAGACACTGCTTCTGCTTTCCTGGTCTCCGCAGAAACGGTGGTTCTGTAAGTCTATTTCCCCATTAAAGCTGTCTGCATTCGTTACAATCTGTCTGCATTTGTTTACGCCATTACAAACCATAAAACTATTTTCATAAAATCATAACTGTAATTTTATTACTGCTAAGAGTCATAATGTAAATATCGGTTATTTCCAATAGTCGTAAGTGACCCCAGTGAAGCGTCTGCAACCCACAGGTTGAGAACCACCTATTTAAACCTCTTTTACTTAAGAACCTTTATCACAGGGTGAATAGAGATTTTAGCCAAACACAACAGTAGCAATGTATCTATCTACTGTAAGTAGAGTTATTCAACTATATCCATTTTCTACTTGATTCTTGCTTGCCACCTTTCTCTTATACACACATTTTACAGGGTCCACTCAAAGCACAAGACTGGTCTTTTTGACACAAACAGGGACCTCTGTACTGGCTCCTACGGCTAGCGTGGCCTCTCTCACGTCTCACCCGGGATGGGCTTTCTGCAGCTGGGGCTGTCAATAACAGTACTAAGTTAAGAGCACGGTTGTGTTTATTTCTTTATTTTTCTGTCTGTTTCCTCTAATCCAGGCACTTGAAAAGCAGCCATAACAGCAAGTGTCTGCAGACATTCACTAATTCGTTTGCTACAGTTTCCCCTTCGGCGGTGCTGACCTGTAATAGATACCGTCGGGATTCTTTCAACGGGTAGGAATGACAGGAACTTTGTTGGCTCCTAGGGTTGTGTCTTGATAATTTATTGAAACCACCTGGCTTTGGAGAGCCTACTCTGGGAGATATCTAACTAGCATCTTGAAAATTTTCAGACCTACGGAAAAATTGAAGATGGACGAAGGTCACCCATGCAGCTTCCTTCTTCTCCTTAGTTTGAATGCATTCGCTTTGTCTTGCTGTGCGTGGGGTCACAGGAGAAGAAATTGTACTAAGAGTGACACTTTCACCCTACACAGCTGAGCACTCGCTTCTAAAGAGCATGAGCATCCTCCCCACATAAGTGTGTCGCCATTACGGACCTCAGAATAGTTCATGTTGCTGCAATCAGCAGACAGCAGCTCAGACTTTTTGGTTGACACACTGAAGTTCTTAGCGCTCTTTTCTCTCCAGGATATACTTGAGGTTAATGTGTTGCCTTCGTTGCCATGTCTCCCTGAGTTTTTTTTTTTTTTATCCTCAACAGTTTTCCTGCAAACCTGCCTTCCTCCCTTCCCTTGTTCACTCTTTAATCATGGCGGCGTTTCCAAAGACCCTTCAGCCTGAAAATCATTTCCCTATACTTTGATTTGGGGTAAGCATTTTGAAAAGATTTGGGCAACACCTTGTAAGTGATGTTTCTATTCTCTTTACGTTTCATTAGCAGCCTATGCCCCATTTCTAAAGATACTAATTTTGATGACTAGGGTAAGAAGGAATCTGGCCAACGTTTTCACGGAAAAGGTACACCTTTCCTTTTGTAATCTGCAGACTAAGAAATGACCCTTTGAGAAGATGTGCATGCTCCTTCCCCTGAAAGCTTCCAGTCCACCGACTGATGGTCACCAGCGACATCAGTCGAGACTGTTGTGACACTCTCGGTGGCAGAATAAAAACTTCCGAATATCCTCTATGTGTTATTTGTGCTTCTTTGGGAAAGAGAATGTTTCCCTTCATCCCAAACAACACCACTTCTGATTTTTTCAAAAGTCACAATGTTCTAACCCATGATTCTTATCTCTTGATGTTATTTTTGAAATGTGGTCCAAGGAAACCACTTGAAGTTGGTAAAGCTTGCAACTTTGTTACATTATTAAATATTTCCATCATAAGAAGTTATGACATATAAAAATAATGATTTTTAACAACCAGTCCTTTATTGAAGTATTAATAATACAGCCCAAAGGCTCCTCTGTGCTCCTCATTATTCACGGAAAATAATTTATACTGCCATTCCAATAAAATATAGAAAGGCCACTCGGACAGTTTCAAAGATTTAAGGCAGTGAGAACGTAGCTGTTTCTTCTGATTACCGACCTCCTTTCCTGAGCAGCCCAAATTCCATCAGCTCAGCTCAAACTGAGGCTGGAGCTAGCTCACTGGGGGCCGTGCAGGAAAGGGCTGTGGTAAAAACTGCGGGTTCCTCATAAATATCATGATGAAAACAGGCTCTGGGTTAAAGGAGAGGTTAGGGTGATAAGAAGCCCAGAACACTGTCTGAGTTAAATTAAGCTTGCAAGTGGATTTAAGATAGCCAAGCCGGCCTGTTTAAGAGGCAGACATGGGCCCTGAAAGACAAGGCTGGGGTCCGCGGGCCTACTGAACGGCTTCCCTGAGGAATGCTCTCTCTCTCTCTCTCTCTCTCTCTCTCTCTCTCTCTCTCTCTCTCTCTCTCACACACACACACACACACACACACACACACACACACACACACCACATATTCTTGCTCCTAATGCACCTAATTATAACGGGGTAAATTCTAAAAATGGTGTCTCGAAAGCCTCCACCTATTTCAAGAAAGAGACCCCTAAGGCTGCCCTGTGAACAAGGAGTTAAATACGAGGCAATGGACGATAACTGTGTCTACATCTCAGTAGCTGTAACACTCACATACACACAAACACACACACACCACACACACACCACATTCTGTTCATAATATTACTACCCACAGGACTTTGAAGGAGGTTTGAGTAACATTTGTCATTGAGAAAACAGGGAAGCAGGCCGTCTAATCTGCAGCACAGTGTGTCCTGGGCCACTGAATCTTCTGTCTCTTGGTGCCCAGAACCTGGCCTGATGCCATGATGCTGAGAGCCAGTTGCTGAACTTACAAATGACTATTCACCGGAATATAAAGGTCATGTCTCAGCCTCTGGCCTAAACTACAACAGGGCAACATCTAAATATTTTTAAGCACACACACACACACACACACACACACACACACACACACACACCATATGTTACTCCTCTGTGAGTCCTTTTATTGGTGAATTACATTTTTAATTACATTTATTAATAAAGTACAAACAGGGAGTGAAGAGATACTATGGTTTGAAGGTGTCCCCTTCTCCAGATTCCCATGTTCCAGCATAGACACAAAACAGTGTTAAATGTGGGACTTTTAAGGGGTGATTAAGTCAGAAGACACTCGTCAGGAATAAATTCATGATATTTTTATGAACGTAAGTTTATTATCAAAAGAGCAGGTCTGTTAAAAAGCAAATTCAAGTCCTATTGACCTTCTCTCTCACATTCTTGGTCCTTCTACCCTTGTCAGATGTAAGCCCCTAGATCATAGACTTCCAGGCCTTCAAATGAGAAGAACACTGGATTTCTATTCTTCACGAATTTGTCTGCGGCATTCTGGTGTAGCAGCACCAAACACCCTTCGTGCTGGAATAAGAAGATGGTGCAAGAGAGAAACAAAAGGCAAAGACTCGTCCACTTTGACATTTTTATTTTTGTTGTTATTGTTGTTGCTATTGATTTTGAGACACTGTCCCTCCACATATCCCTGGATATCCTAAGTCTTTCTATGTAGACCAGGCTATCCTCAACCTCACAGAGAGTCTCCTGTCTCTGTTTCCCAAGTCTTGGGACTAAAGACATGCACCACCATACCAAGCTAAACATTTTTCTTTTTTATTTTATTGTATTATTTATTTTTTATGTGTATGGATGCTTTGCCTGCATATATATCTGTGCACCACAAACGTGCCTGGTGCCGATAGGGGTCAGAGGAAGAAACTAGATAGTTGTGAGTCACCATGTGGGTTCTGGAACTCAAACCCTGGTTCTCTGCAAGAGCAGCCAGTGCTCTTCACCGCTGAGCCATATCTTCAACACCCTGACGTTTTTCTTAAGGAAACAAACTCAGCCCCATTTGCCGGCTCACACTAAATAATAACTGTGGTTTATTCTTCCAGTCCAATGTTGCTTACCCTTCCTCAGTGGGCACTGAACCAACGTCTTTATCAGATGGACCTTACAACCCCATGCTGTGTGGAGGACCTCAGAGAAGTATGTGGGCTAAGTCTTGTACAAGCATTGAACATGCGATTTCTTTTAAATTTTCTAATAAGTGGAAGTACTGCTGTAGTTAACATTTTAAGATTAGCATCAATATCACCCTATTAATAGTAACACTGTACCACCATGTATTCCTCAATTGACAGATAAAAATACTCCTATAAGCTTGGTCTGGGTATATTCTTAATATAATACTGCAAGAAATTAGGAACCATTTTAATTAGATGCAATTAAATACTAGTATTTCTTAAGTTCCATTATGGCCTTGGACTGTGTCCCACCAAGATCCTCTAAACACCAAATGCTTTGGATCTTGCAGTGGAAAAGCACTGGAGCAATATGTTCTACACAACATAAGTGAAAAGATCCCGTCCCTTCCCATCTTGTCCTTTCCCCTCCCACCCCTTCCTCTCCCTATGGATCTCATCTGTGGGACTCAACACGCAGTCAGCTGGGGTCCAAACAGACAAAGGGAATGAAGGAGTTAGCCTGTTTCCTAAGGATACGACTGTATGCTCTGATACCCAGAGACACTTTTGCTTTAACTGAGGAGGAGGAAATGGCTATATGAGAATACATAATTAAAAAGCGGCTTAAAGAACTTGCTTGGGGACTTAACTCAGTTAGAAGACTGTTTGCCACATGAGCACAAAGACCTGGGATGAGTTCAATTCCCAGAATTCCCCTTGTAAAAGCTGAGTATGTGGACAGACACTATGACTCAGCAGGTAGAGGGGCTTGCCACCAAGCCTGATGATGAAATCACCAGAACCTACATGGTAGAAGGAGAAAAATGATTCTGAATCCTCTGACCCCAGATGTGCACCGTAACATGCACATGTCCATGCATGATAGATGGATGGATACATACATACATACATGATTGATAGATAGATAATAGATACATACGTACATGGACAGACAGATAGATGATAGATAATAGATAAATAGTTGATGATGATGATGAAGATAGATAGATAGATAGATAGATGATAGATAGATAGATAGATAGATAGATAGATAGATAGATAGATAGATAGATAGATAGATAATAATCATAGATACATACATATATACATACAAACATACATACATACATTCATGCATGCATACATAGATAGAGAGATAAGCAGATCTCTGGAGCTCACTGACTAAACTGCCTAGCCTGCTTAGCAAGCTCCAAGAGAGATCCTGCCCTGCACACAGTAGCCCCCCAAATAACACGGGGATGGTACTTGAGGAGCTACACCCAAGGTTGGCCTGGAGTCTCCATATTCACATACACACATACGCCCACATGGACATATGCAAATGTTCATACATGCACACACAAAAAGAATTTTGTTTACTAATCCAAGGGTTAAGAAACCTAGAGGCAAAGAACTTTGAGAATATTTGGTGCACGATCATATTACCATGGTCATCAAATTTTCTATCTTACTGGCCTATGATTATAGTAAGTTGGGTTTCGTTGTCAAATTGTGGATCAAGAAGACTGCAACATCTCAATTACATCAAAAGCCAAAGAAAAAGCAAGTTTTGGGGTTTTTTCCCCCTTGCCCATCTGTTTTTAGAAGGAAGAAAATCTTTCTCAAAAGTTCTTCCCTGGGAACTTTACCAGCAATTCCCTCAGGGACCTCTGACGGAGTTCACATTGTCGGCTCGGACTATGGAGAGACAAGAAAAATGTGCACGGAAACTTTTCCAAGCTGAGAAGCTGACATGGCAGCAAAGGGTTAGGTCTCTATCCCAAGATGATGGAGCACGGGGCAAGGTGTTAAGGATTTCTCATGGAAAGCTGGGAAGCGAGGACGGCCCTGTAGAGAAGGGAAGTGAGTCTGGGCTGCAGCTGTGCTCTTTGGGCTTTCGAGTCAAAGTACACATTTGCTTTACACCTCAGTTACTCCAGGCCGTCTCACCAGCCCATTGTCCCTTCTTACTGCCTGCTCCCAAGGGTTAAAAGCTTTAATATGTCTTGTCTTGCTTTGCGTTTAAGTTTTTCACTTTGTTTTGTTTTGGACAGAGGGCTATCATTAAATATCCCTAGCTGGACTAGATCTCTATGGAGAACAGACTGACCCCAAATGTGAGTGACCCCTCTGTGACTTCCTGCTGAGTTCCAGGATGACAAAGGTGTGCTACCATGCCCTGCCTTCTTTGGGGGGAAATTCAAATTCACTATAGAAAATACTAATAAGTCAATAATAGAGAACAGAAAGCAGAGGCAAGGGAGGTGACTCAGTGGGTGAAACACCTGCACTACAAACTTGAGGACCTCAATGTGAATCCCCAGCACCTATGCGAAAATGCCAGGCATGACTGTGCTAGCCTGGAACCCCAGCATCAGGGGGTGAAAACAGGCAAATCTCAAGAGCTCCCTGGACAGCCAGCCTAACCAAAATGGCAAGCTTCCAGTTCAGGGAGAGATCATGTCTCAAGGTAATGAGGTAGAGAGCTGTAGATGACACCAAATATCCTGCGGTGGCCTCCACATGAAGGTACCACACACACACACACACACACACACACACACACACGCACGCACGCACACACGCACGCACGCACGCACGCACAAAGAAAATAGCAACCATGCCCTCCTGAGATCTGCGCGCTGCTACTACTACTGCTCACAGCTTGGTGCACACTTCCTTAGCTACAGCTGCATTAATGTGCATGCGCACATCTGACAAAGCCCCTCCCCCCCAGCACTCTCTGCCATGGCCGCACAAGTAAGAACGGCAAGACAAATGTGTGGACCCGGCTTTAAGAGTTGAACTGTTTTGAGAAACAGACCGAACTATTTAGAGAGTAACAAGTGTTAACCGCCAGAAAAAGCATGGAAACAGACACTGCCGTAAAGGAGTTTGGACCGCTGTCAATTCGCAGTTAATTCATCAGGTTTCTATCTCAGAAAATGTGAGGTCGCGGAGCTCTTGGCTGGAGCAGAATCTTGGGTGAAATTCGTTTCCAGACCAGAGTTTGAAACGGGAGGGAGCACCATAGCTCTCCACGCACAGGCAGGCTTGTGGCGGGATTCCAGGCGTAAGTGCTCCTCCACACTCCGTTTCGAACAAGGCCTTGACCTTAGAAGGATTCAGAGCATTATATGTTTGCTGACGTTTGCAAATAGACTTCTATAAGTGGCAACTTCATCTTTCAGAGAATTCTCTGAGATTTCTCAAGCGATATTCTCAAGATCTTTCTAAAAAGCATAGTTCCTTGGTAGCAAACACACTGGGTTTAAGTTAGCCAGCATCACAGGGACAAGAGCTGTGCATTGGTAGAGCACGGCTGTCTCTGTTTGGATCCTCGTGTGTCACGTGACTCGCATGTGGAGCATGGCAGCCTGATGGAGCAATTTTTGACCAAGCTCCTTGACTTCTCCTTTGATGCTGTTGCTCTGCCGTGGGAGTGCTTTGACGTGGTTCCGATTCTGCTCTAGTGTTCACTAGCTCCTTTCTGGTGACATACTGCTTGACATTTATTAAAGACACCGCTTTCCCACCTCGGAGATTGGAAATAATAACATGTACCTCAGATATTTGTGGTGAGGATTAAATCAAATATTTTCAGTTTTTCCTGCAAAGCCTATGACATCTCACTTGCTCCATAAGTCATGGTAATGGATGACAGTGGTGGCATTGGTGAGGGTGGTGGCCATGGAAAGGGCTGTACAGAGTGGCTGACCACATGCGCTCCACTCGGGAGGCTCTGGGGCAACCATTCCTAAATGCAAGCATGTTCAGTGGACTTAGTTACAAACTTCCATCCCAGTTGACAGAATCCTCCCTCTCTCTTCCACTACAAGCATGCTGTTTTCTAGGAATCTCACCAGAAATCTTATTTATAGAAAAATAACATATATTGAACCTTTGTACAGCCACTGTGGCTTCTAGTTTTACCTTACTAGATTATTATTCCACCCAAGCTCTTGGGGACCCAGTCTGTAACCTCCCTCCCTTATCAGAAAGGGATAAAGGGGAGAGTCTTTCTAGCAATAACCCGAGGAACACCAAAATGATGTACATGACCACTGCTAAGATCCTGAAACCTCTCTGTCTTGAAAGCTACCCCAGAAGTTGACTATGTCTTACTTTCTGCTGTCCTGCCTTGGAAGGCCCATGCCCACATTGGGTCTGTCTTTCTTCCTAACCATCTTTCTTTTTCTTAGCCCTCATGTTTAATCTTTCATAAAGTCTCCAATGCTTCCTCAAACTGGCTTGTCCTGAATTTCTTTTCTCTGTCATAGCCAAAAACCCTGGCTGGGTCTGAGTTGAGGTTCATAGAAGAAAATTGGAGTACTCCTCAGGTCGATGAGAACGAGAGCATGGAGCTGTGTCTTTGTCCCATCACCACTAAAACAAACATCAGGCAGGGAACTATTGTGTCCCAGTGAAGCCCTGTGACAACTGAGGCTACTACCCACAAACATGGCGTGTTGGGAACACACAGACTTTCTCAGAATTGTCAAAGCAGGTAGCAACTGCTGGCTGCCACAGTAAAATGTAGCATCACCCAACAGGGACTGGAGAGGGGGCTTTTGATGTTACTTCTCTTGTCTCTGCCAACCCCACTCAACACTGTCATCACCTGAAAGAACAGAGAGAAAAAACAGCCACACCAGTCTATGAATGAGGCTCCAGGAAGGTTCGGCAGAATCTGTGCTGACAGAGTAAGGGGGGGATAACATTCTCAAGAAGGGCTTTATCTGACTCAAATGCAATTGTGTGGCTTAATGGAAGACTGTTCTCCAGCTCATGAAAAGGAAGGAGGAAGCGGACGACAGCGCCAATCTATTGATTGAATCTCAAGCTATTTTGCTACGGGATGTCCTCCCTTAGGAGGCTCAGTGCCCAGAGATCATCTGCACAAGGTTTAGCTGGGGGTACATGCTCACACACACAAAGACTGTCCTTGCTACCATTGCCTCCACCACCACCACTGCCTCCACCACAAGACGTGTAGGCAGCAGCTGATGGCAAAACATTTGTCCGTGATAGTTTGAAAATTGTAATTGTATCTTGCATGATAACAGCTTGGTGTACATTTGATACTCTTGTCTACAAATGTGGGTCTGGCAGGCTAAGATGAGATATGACTGAAAAGTTGATTCTGGCTTAGTGTAACCATCCGAGCATATGTCCATGCCTCTTCTGTTCTGTTAACACATCCTCCTCAACAGATGGGGCAGGGGGCAGGGCTGAGGACCAAAGAATAATCCTGGCTTCCATTGTCTGCCCCACAGATGTCTTTGAAAAAGGCTTAACTTTTTTTTTTTCAGAGTTCTGTGATGTTTTGTACTTTACTAAGGTTATTTGAAAAGGGCACACGTTCTCCATTCTTTGAATACCGACCGAGAGAAGGAAAGGAAAGATGGTGTATGACGATACTCTAGCTTGAAACCAAGCTGCATAATTTTAAATTTGAAATACCACAATGATAAGTTTCAGCATTACAATTTATATGGTGTTTTACAATGATCTCAAATCGAGGTTGAAAAAAGGTGCTTTTCAATGGAACAATCTGATAAGGGAAAAGGGGTGTGTGTGTGTGTGTGTGTGTGTGTGCGCGCGCTCAGAACAATGGTCTGAACCAGGTGGGCTGGCACCCACCCGTTATGCCAGCCCTCGGAAGGTAGAAGCAGGAGGACTGTGAATTCTAGAACAGCCTGGGCTAAATACTAAAATCCTGCACCAAAAGATAAACGTCAAAGCTGTCTTCGCCCAGTAGAATCTGGGAGACACTGATGGGCCTTTCTTAGTTTGTCCTGGCTGGCATCCAGGTCTTCTCATACCTCCCTAGTGAAACTATTTATAGCTCTTGGTTTAGTCTTCACTAAAATTAAAGTTTCCCTGGGATCCTGTACTAAATAAAACAACACATTGCCTCATTTTCTTACGACAACTGCGTTGTGCTAGGGACTCCCAACTGAAGCAACTCTGACAGGTATAGATACTGGGTCTGGCCAGCGTCTCCAGCCACATACCTAGCATATGGAACTGAGAAATTCTGACCCACAGTGGGAACAAAGACTTGGATAATTCTGCAGAGAAAGAATAAACAGGCAGAGCATGACCCGCTGCTGAGGCGCCTGAGACCACAGACAGCGCCTTGCCAAGCACAAGCAGAAACGGAGATGCGGGGGGGGGGGGGGGGGGGGGGGGGGGGGGGGGGGCTCTGAAACCAGCTGCCCCAGCCTTGTCCCTCAGCGTGGGAATCGCCTTGCCCTTCCCACAGGACCAAATGCAGGGAGCTGGCAGTGATGGGAGAAGAGGGTCAAATAGCTCAGCTTCCTCCCAGAGTTGATGCATATTTTTAGAAGTGAGTGGAACTCATTAGTACCATGACATTCCCGGTGCGGGTCTAGTCACTGGGCTGCCTGTGGCCTTTGATGCTGGCACGCCACAGCTGTTCCTACACGTCTGCTCTGAAAGCAAGATCAGACACCTAATCCTCTCCCACAAGCCATCACATGTTAATCTCTCCCTTTCTCCCCAGGCTCCCAGACCCTTCCGACTCATCGTTCCCCCCCACACGCCTCTGACATAACTCAGAGGCGAGTTCCTCTTCTCTGTCATCTATTTCCACAGTCTCACAAAACTTTGCATGATTAAGGGATTTCATTTATTTATTTATTTGTTTGTTTGTTTTGTTTTGAGACAGAGTTTCTCTGTGTAACAGCTCTGGCTATCCTAGAACTCTCTTTGTAGAGCAGACTGGCTTCAAACGCACAGAGATTGGCCTGCCTCTTCCTCCCAAGTGCTGAGATTCATGACGTGTGCCACCAATGCCTGGCTCACTCTTTAGACTTGTTATCTATCATCTGTCTACCCAACAGGAGAGGTGACAAAAAGTCTCATCTCCATTCCTAGACAGGAAATGCTAATTACTCTCACCCAAACCAAATCCCAACACTCAGGGGAAAGGCGTAGTTCAGCCCAGCATGACTCTAGGGCTCACTCTGGAATACTCAAGAGGTAGGTCTCCTAGAAGATGAAGTTACCCACTCAAAATCTAGGAGGTAGAGGCAGGAGTATCCATCAGAAGCACTACATGTATACATTGCACCTGCTCTTTACAAAGCCCGCTTTGGAGAAATTCATTCACTGCATGGTCAAGGTTTATGAAAACAGCCAGATATTAGCTGTATCTTCAATATGATTACCACAGTTTAAAAATAAGTAATAAATCTTTAATATACTTGCCAAGTCACTGCTTTACCCAATCACATCATAACACACAACAAATAACAGATTCGCAATAAATGCTTGTCAAATGATTGGATGGACAGAAAAGAAAGGCAGAAACAGGGCACAGCAAACAGTAATGACTTAGTGTAAGATGACAGGACACTTTTATTTTTATCCACTTCCAAATGCTTACAAATGTCACCATTAGCGTATGTTGCTTTTAAATTTTACTTCAAAACATTATCATTATAAGGAAACTTATGAAAAGTGAGTATTCTATACTTCCCTGGGGAGAAAAATCGAAGTGCTATTGAGCTCCCTGGGCAGCGATCGGTATTAACCTCTTGGTGATGATGCCTCCCAACAAGATGAACAGGAGTATGAAGAAAGAAAGGACACTTCTCACTCCTGAGAACCCAGCCTGCCAGAGCCATGACCCACGGAGTACTGGGGCATTTCATTCGGTGAAAACAGTGATCTCTCCCCAGGACAGTCCAGAATCACTTCGTTGTTTGCCCTGCTTTTGCAACAAGACCCTTCCCAGACTAAACAAGGATCACAAGGATCATCCAAGCAGCCTACCGTGTTCACCTCTGCCAGCCTTGGTTACTCATCCAAGTGTTCCCACTACGCTTCTTTTCTTTTGTGATGGTGCACAGCTGTCTTTACAGGCACGGAGATGTCAGAGTCGGGGTCATTACACTAGAGGAATTTGGACCAACTCAAGGCCGCTTGTGTTTTCAGAATCTAGTCACATTGTCATGCCGCCTCATCATCAACTTCCGAAGCTCTGCCTTACCTTCTGAACCCTTCCTTATCGGAGTCTCCTCCACTCCGTGCCACCCTCCCCAGTCCTCCCCCTAAACTTCCTCCTCCTGAGCTAAGTGGTAGCTGGGTGACACAGCACTTGCCTAGACTACATGAGGTCCTGGGTCTGATCTCTAGCACGGCCAAAAGAAAAAGGCTTCCCTGTTTTATAGATCTCAAGTTTTGTCAGTCACTGGAATCTAAGTCCTTACTGGAGGAGGGAAGGAAGGCTCGCACAGCCCAAAGCCTCAGCCTAAGGGCTTCATGCAGGTGTTGGCCATGAATTCTTGTGTCTACAGCAGAGAGTTTGTGTCTAGAGTCTGTAACAGTCATTCACCTCCTTTCATCTGGTTGCCCAGCTCTCTTTTCCCCTTCATTGTCTTTGTTGTGTGAATATCTTTCTCTCCCGTGAGTCAGGATCCTTTCTAAAAATGTTTTCCTTTCACAATATATTTAAACCCAACTTTTTAAAAAGCATCCAGAAGCAGCCCCGCCAGAGCTACTTCCACAGCGGGTTTTCTGTCTCATGTTTCTGCTTCATTCTGTTTTCCTTCTCTTCCTCCCCTCATTGTTCTCCCTGGTAACTACCTGGGACACTCATTTTTCTGCATTCAGTTCCATGCTTATATTACACATATATAACCATGTGGCAGCGACCACACTTTTTTTTTTCTTTTATAAAAATGCGATCCTATTTTAAAGGCTTTTCTGTGTCTTCTTTTTCTCATCCAGTAATTTATGGAAATCCCTTCCAGTTCCGTGGTGTGAGTCCAATTCTTTTTCATTTAGTGGGTGCATAATATCACATGGAGAAAATGTTCCACAATTCGTTCAGTATTTCCTGTGGATAGACGCTCATTTCTGTCTGGTTTTGCCCAGCCAATGCAGTAATAAACACCCTTAATTCACATTCCTAGACCTGGGGCTTTTATTTCTGACCGTCTCTCCCGATGGATAGCTGCTCGATTGGAAATTATAGGTACTTTTATTTTGACAATAATTTTCATTTGTCTTCAAAATTACTGTAACAATTCCTGTTTCTGCCGCTAAAGGTGAGGCTATTGCCTGCGTGCCCAGCAGCTATGGATTGTGCCTGAGAGGCCTGGCCTCTGTCAGATCTTGTTACCCCCTTCTTGTCTGGAGTTTCCTTGGCCTGCTGTGGGTGTGAACATCCTCTTCGATCCTCCTTGAATTGCCTCTGAAATTCTTTTGTCCATTTTCCCCCTTAATGTTCATCTTTTGGTCATTCTGTAGGGACCCTTCATATAGAACTCCTTAGCTCATTCTCAGCCTTATAGATCTCTTTCCAAATTGATTCCTTATATTGGTTTATTTGTAATTGTATGTAAAAAGCTTTTTTCAGCTTTATATAGCCTACAGTTTTTAAAAACTCTTCCTGTATGTATGTATGTATATGATGTACATGCATGGACAACATATGACCATACATATACTCTGTATGAATGGTCAGTGCATGTACATGCATGTACATGTGAATGTTTATGATCATTATGTGCATGCTCACCCATTCACACATGCTAGAGCATGTATGTGGAAGTCAGAGAACAATCTAGTGTGTCTGTCTTTGCCTACCACCTTTTGGGGGAACATGCTTCCCTTATTGCTCCCCACTACATACAGAAGGCTAATTTGACTACAAGGTTCCAGCAATTCTCCTGCCTCTGCCACCAACCTTGCCAAGGACCTCTGGAATTACAGACACACAACATTGCACCTGGTTTTGCAAGGGTTCTGGGAATTCAAACTCTAGTCCTGACGCTGGCATGGCAAATGCTTTCCACACCAAGCCATCTTCCTAGGCCCCAGTCTGTGATAAAAAAGCCCCTGAACATACATACCTTGCTTACGGTCTCCTTTCTCCCAGAAGAGGTGTGTAGGTATCTCTTAGATCTTCTCTCAGGCATTGTTTTTTTAAATTGCCTTGTTGTCTACATTCAATTCATTTTCCTACCTATATTAATATTCAGCTATTGGATGGTGGAATATCCTTGGAAATACAAAAAGAAATATGTATCCTTTCATTGTTTGAGTATGGCATTAAATGGGAGGTTTGTGGCTGTGTTACTGACATCACTCCCAGGACAAGGAGAGGAACCACTACCTACTTGCTGTTGGCTGTGAATTAGGATCCGGACTCTGCACATTTTCATGCTAACTTGTAGAGGTTTCTCCGGCAAAAATTCAAATTATTTTTAGCCAAGGGAGAACGTAGCTCATAGAACAGTTTTGCTTCCGAACAGGCCATTAGTCAGTTTGTCTCTTGGTAACCTTGCTCCAGAATGTCTCTCCTGATAGACTCCCATCTCTGTCCTCCAAATGCCCTCCAGACCATCTCTCTCATCCCTCTGCTCCCTCTCATCCCTCTGCTCCCTCTTTCCTGGGGGCTAGAAATCTTTGGTCCCTGTTCAATTTATTTTCACAGAAGAGCCCTGTTTTTTTTTTAAACTTTTTAACAGTCACATTTTGAAGCTGGAAGGCACATGTGTATCTATTGTGAGAGATGTTTTATTTTCCTCTGTATGAATGGACAGTTGTGCCAGATCCATTTATTAAATAGCATCCTTTTTACCTCCAATGAATGGCAATGCTTAATTATTTCAGCCCTCAGAGAAAACTTAGCCTGCATAGTACATGCAGAAAATACATATTTTGTAACTATTGTTTATGCATCCAGGTACCCAGGAGGCAGGGCAGGTGGACCTTTGTCACCAACTTGCTTTGTACTATATTCTGATGTGCCAAATGGTCACCTTTATTTACTTTTCTATCAATTGTTTGCCCTCGATGCATAAGTATTTTTCTTATAAATTTTAAGGCATTTTTCTTCCAATTCTAAAGTTAAACCTATTTTTGGAGTTTTACTGAATGTTATACACTCACCTGTTTCAATATCTTGGTGAAGTTGGTATTGTTCTGGTTTTGAGCCTCTCATCTTTGGCACTGATATATCCTCCCATTATTTCAGCTTTTGCTTTATATTTTTCAATAGCAATTTTATGGTTTCTTTTTACAGGACCCACATTTTACTATCATTACCACTATGTGTTCTGTAGATATTGAACATGGAATGTTATTTTTCTATTTCCATTTGCAGATGATTTTTGCCACAAGAGAGAAAAACAAATTATATTTTATATCTCTATCTCGTATACAAATGCCCTAATAAAGTCTCATTATTTTTAAACAGTTCACTTGATTTCACATTCTGGCCTGAAGAGCTTCTAGAGAGAAAAAAATTAAATATAGCTAGCCCATATGATCTCCTGTCTGTCTCTACATAGTTTACTTCAGCCAGCAACCAGTCCTTTAACACGTTCCATATTTTTTCCTAATGCCATAAAACTGGCCGTGGGCATGCTCTTTAAAGTCGCTGTTTAAGCTCTTGCTGAGAGAGAAGGAAGAGCCTTGCAGGAAAACAGTCTACCAGGAGGCTCTCTGCATGATACAGGTCGTGGGAGAGAGATCAGACCTGGAAACGATGTGACCCACAGGCTCAGAGCTGCACAATACACCATCCCATCTGCTAGGAAAAGAGCCGTGTGCCAGTAGTGAGGGCTGCTTTAAAATCTTAGACACCAAGTACGATGACAGGAAGTGAAGGGGCAGGTTAGGATGGGGAACAAGAAAGAAGTCCTGACAAGAAAAAGTTTTATAGAATTGGAATATTTACAAGGCAGCTCCCGGGAGCTGAATTTGTGCGGCTTTGATTGTAGCATTAGAAACCCAAGCATCCAAACGCTTCTGGGGCACTGAGCGCGTGTTTTGTAAAGGGTGCAGTGGTTTCACGTGAGCATGCTCAGAAGCTCACACTCACAGTGCAGTGGCTTCACGTGAGCACGCTCAGAAGCTCACACTCACAGTGCAGTGGCTTCACGTGAGCACACTCGGAAGCTCACACTCAGTGCAGTGGCTTCACGTGAGCACACTCAGAAGCACACACTCACAGTAGTAAATAACCTTTCTTCGTACCCCCTGCTTTGTCTAAACACTTCCCTTGTGGTGTTCTTGACCATAAAGACTGTTTTATCTTTTCTGGGGGAGAATAGTTCACTTCCTACCACCCTTTAAAATAAAGGGAAGGGGGAATATGGTTATCCTCTTTTTATGTAGTAAGATAATAAGGTGCCAGCACTTGGGGTTTTTTTGTAATTTAATCAGAGTGTTTTATAGTCCGTAAAATCAGTGGCCTTCCGAATTCAAAAATGGTGTTTTCCACAGGAAAAAGATTCACCAAGAGCACATATGCTTTTCCAATCCATTTGTTCTTGGTGCCTGCAGTGTTGGAGGAGGCATTTATGGCTAGCCTATGCTTGTTCTAAATGTCATGAGTGACAGACTCTTAACATTAGAGAGAACATCTTCATTTACCATCATCTGAGTCAATATTGTTGCAAGAGACATTTGCTCAATCTAATAAAACACAAACTCCTTCGGCCTGGAAAAACAAAAAGGCCCTGAAACACCCCAAGATCATTTTTCATGGGACTAAGAAGAAAGAGTCTGCAGACAGAACAGCTGGATCCTCTTTAGGCTTTGAAAAGAACACACCGAAGGAAACGCGGTCCTTGTTTTCCCCAGGAAGCTGGGTAGAAGCCCACAGTGGTCGTCCGACATCCTCCCTCTCACTCCCAACAAATTCACTCTGAAAGACAGCCAGTGTCTCTCTGTCGTCCTGGGTGTGCATGCGGTCTTTGGCGCCAAAGGCCAGGAGCCCTGTGGCATTGCCTTACACCTCCCTTCTCTCTCTTGTCTCTCGCTTCCTGACTCAGCTAGTGAGGAAGCACTCTCTGGCCTGCTCATCTCAGTCCTGGGCTATTTCACAGGTAAATTGGCAGGCTTACTGCTCACCTTGGGGTAGCCATGTCTGTGACAGAGCACACAGCATTCACCCCCCGCCCAGCTCCCACACACTTCTAAAGAGAATGAGAGCTGACAACCCTAACTTGACAAACCACTGAACGGTAGTGATGTCTAGCTCAGGGCTACCTTCCTCTCAGGATCTACAGCCCTGAGTGGGACATCACTCATTCATTCATTCATTCATTCATTCATCATAGAAATGGAAAGCAATTGAGCGTCTCCTGTGTGGCAGATAATACAAGCTAACGGGCCACTGTCACACGGCACACCATCCTCTGTCCACTCTGTACTAACACAGAATAGAAAGAGAGGGAACATTAGGGAGGGGAAGGAACCCCTCTCCTAATCCTATAGTCTGGTTGAAGTCTCTCACAAGCTGAGGATCAAGAATTCCAAGAGAATTTACAAGTTTTGCTGTGCAAGCTGCTTGCAAGGCAACACTATTCTTTCTATACTGGGATATTTCAAACAGGTGTAAAGCAACAGCTGAGCCATGCTCACAGCCTAAGCACATCTGGCCTTTCTCCCTCTCCGGGTGCAAGCCTGAAATTTTCTAGGAATCTCACAAGCCTCTGCATTTACAGTAAGAACTCTCTCTCTCTCAAGCCTCTTGTGCAACCTTGATCCCCATTATTTTATTTCATCAGATTGTAATTCCATCAAGGTACCCTCAGGAACCATTCTATGATCTCATTTATCAAAGAGAAGAGGAAGGAAGATCCCTCAGAAAGCCCCGTGGTTATAATTTCCGAAGCTGCAGAAGTCCTTAAGTTTGCAGCTGCACTGCGAAGCCCATGGCTGTGTCTCCCTATTAACTTCCACACCGAAATCTATGCTACGTATCTTAATAAACACTCCAACTCTGAAAATCCTTTCTGCGCTGAAGCCAAGAATCCCAGCTTTATCTGAATAGAAAGAAATGTCAGAAAAGCCATTGAGAAGGCGGCATGGAGCTGTGCTCCGGACCCCACGGCCCCCAACAGCACTAATGCCTATAAGGTTGTCACTGACACTGTCTTCCAGCTGCAGACATGGCGTGAACAAGACAAGCCTCTGCTTACACTTTCACAATAGAAAAGCCACACTGGCTTCTTTTTTAGCCTGGTGGATATCACCATTGTTGAATAGAACATTGGTATATACTGTAATCAATGATGGCAATGCGGAATCCATCTCTGGTTGACGTGACTGAGATTTGTCACCGGAGTCTAGGAGGCAGAGGCAACAGATGTTGTTAAGCACCTGTAGTGTGTATGGCAGCCTCCAACAGCGAGGGAGTCCTAATGTTAGCAACTCCTGCTTAGCCTTCTGTTATTTTATAATCAGTTCACACACAGGGGCCTCTAAGATCCAGACAGGTCAGTGTCTACGAACAGCATCTTATTACTGGGGATGCTAGGGCTTAGTCCTGGTTACAAACCCATGAAACCTTTTAGAAACAGAGGCATGTCATAGGGAGTAAAGCTGAAATTAATCCATCATCTTCTGTGTGGGGGGAAGAAATGGTGTGGTTCCGGGGCTGGGAAAGAGCAGCAGGTCATATACCAGGCCTGGGCACACATGCTAGACGTGTCCCTCACTCTGACACTCTAAACCCTACTTACAATCAAAGCCACAAAGCAGTGAAGCAAAAGATTTAATTAGCTCTGGGCACTGGAAAGAGCCAACTCAGGCTTTTCCAGGAGCAACTGGATTTGCAAATGCATGCATCAAACTTTAATAATAAATTGGAGGAAATGAGTTCAAGTCAACTTAAATAGCATTCCAAGTCCATAGCACAACACAAGGTGCTCAGAACGCCCCACCCACTTCGGGGGCAACAGAGTAACACCAAGTTATGGAAGCTGTTACGCCAAGAACAAGACCACACTTGGAAATGGCTAAACTTAGCTTTCTTTTATACACACCTACCCACGCCTACACACACACACACAGAGAGAGAGAGAGAAAGAGAGAGAGAGAGAGAGAGAGAGAGAGAGAGAGAGAGAGATTACTTAGTGCCACTGAGTTGTCGGCAGAAAAAGGATACACTATGATATACTATCCTACTCAGAACCCTTTTTGGGAAAAACAAAGCAAAACGAAAACTTTCCTGATACATCTTTCAAAAAAAAAAAAAACAGATTTTTTTTTCAGTTTCATTATAAAAGAAAGAGTAATGACTTGTGATCTTTAGGAATGGTGTTTTGTCTCTGTTTTCGAAGCCCTTTAGGTCTGGGGGGTGGATTGTTCTTTGAGAAATGGGCTGTGAAACACCTCTCTGATGGCCATACTCTCCCCTGCTCTCGTCCACGCCTTTAGTTCTCGGGCAGAACTGTAGGAGGCGCACGGACTAAAATGCTGGCAGATAAAGAACTGCCAGAAAAGCCTGTGCTGCCCCTGCCCTCCTTAGAGTAGGACGTCCCACCACACGTTAGCCTGAGAACTCTTGCCCCCAGGATGTAAAGCCCACGGCAGGCAGCTCTTCAGGGTTTTGCTTACACACACGCACACGATCAGGAGTCCATTTGCCTCATATCATGCCTGAGCCTTGGGAGAGCCACTCACCACGGACTCCTAAGCCTCCGCAGCCCCTGCTGGTCACATCTGTAATGAATCAGTCTGCCTCGTGCACTGTGCACGTCTGCTCTGTCTCACCAGGATGACAAGACTCAGCACCACCCATAGTTCAGCCGGTGTGGTGGTCTAGGGGCCCTGGTGGAACTGATTTCCGTGCGCATGAAGCCTGTTTCCCGTGGGCTGACGCACCGGGTGTGAGTTTGAAACGCTGTTCCCAGGAGTTTTCTCTCCGTTCTTGCATCTTGATAACTCTTGAGTGGAAATGTCCATTTCTACTAAATTAAATTTTCAGCAGCGCCTGTCTTCCTGAGAAACCACTGGAAATTGACCCGACTTTTCAAATGCCTGTGTTGCTGTTGAATACATCATCCCTCCTCTTACTCCCAGCATGTGGAAAGATGAGCATCGTATTTAAAGCCTAAATACAGTATCTGGCACCAAAAACACACACTGCAGTATTCTGAAGATGGGGCCTGTTTATGGCATCGCCTCTCTGAGGACAGGCTATGAGACTGGCTGGCAATTACTATTCCTCTTCTGGCCTCGGGGTCCCTGACAGAGCGGCACAGAGCAGAAAGCAATTAGAAAAGGCAGGCAGAACGTCAGCAATGTGGCACTGTGTGGCACCTTGCAGACTCTCCAAGGAGAAGGATTAAGGAAAATCATCCAAAGTAATTATCCCAAAGACTGGGAGGACTGAGACAAATCCCCCACAAGTTCTCAAGATGCATCCTAATGCTCTCATACCCGGGGATGGGAGAATGTTTGCCCGAGTGACTTCACAGAACAAAGAATACTGTTCAGACGATCACCAATTCAAGGTAAACCTGCAAGTGTGCCCTGCTGCCCTCCTCTGCTATTTCCACCTCAGTTTCTTCTGCTCTGTAATTTCCCCCTCTCCTCTTGACCTCTGCCTCCTCCCTTCCCTCCCTCCACATATATATGTACATGTGTGTTATATGCATGTATCTGTACATGCCCAAATGTAATACGAATGTATACACAAAAAGGTTTTAACTTTTCATTCTCTGTGTGTATTTGTGCACTTGTGTGTGTGTGCACACGTGTGACGGCACATACTTGAAATATGAGGACAACCTGTAGGAGTCAGTCCTTTCTCTACCATAGGTGTTCTGGGGATCAAACTCAGGCAGTCAGTCCTGGAAGCAAGCACCTCCACCCACTGAGCCGTTCTGCAGTCCCAAAGCTTTTAAATTTTAAAAATGTGCTAGATGATATCTTAGGGTTTCCACTGCCATAAAGAGACACCATGACCATGGCAACTCTTATGAAGGAAAATATTTAGTTGGGACTGGCTTACAGTTCAGAGGTTTACTTGATTATCATCATGGCAGGTGGCATGCAGGCAGACACAGTACTGGAGGAGGAGCTGAGAGTTCTACATCTTGATCTTCAGGCAACAGAAGGAATCTGTGTATCAGACTGGGTGTAGCTCAAGTATATAAGACTTCAAACCCCACCTCCACAGTGACATACTTCCTTCAACAAAGCCACACCTCCTAACAGTGCCCCTCCCTATGGGCCAACATCCAAATACTTGAGTCTGTGGGGGCCACATCTATCAAACCACCACTGACGCAGTGACAGAGGCATCCCAGGTGGTAGAGACAGGGGATCAGAAGTTCAAGGTCATCTTCAGCTACGTGGTGAGTTCAAGGTCAGCCTGACCCAGTCTCAAAACAAAACAAGGGCTGGTGAGATGGCTCAAAGGCACCTGCCACCAAGCCTGATGACACTAAGTTTGAGTCCTGGGACCCACATACATTGTCAAAAGAAACTGACTCCCATAAATTGTCCTCTGACTTTCAGGGGATTCAGTGGCACAAGTGTCCCGGCGCACTCCCACATAGAAAAACAAATAAGTTAACTAATTAAGACAAAATTAAAGCAAAACTAAAAATGAAGAGCACTTTTAAGCTGGCGTCATCTTGCTTAGCCCAGGTTCCTTTTGTTGATAAGACTATTCTGAAATGAATTTGAATAAACTTCCTTGTGAATGCAACACTTTTCATTCACCTGGATATGCATGAGTAGATGTTATTGGTTATCCAATTTTAAATATTCCATATAAACAAACTACAGAGCAGTGGTATTTATATCTGTTGGCTTCCCTCAACCACTAGGTGTAGTCATTCCATAAATACTCAGCAAAGGAAACCATGATTTAAAATTGAAAGTAACACCAGGTGGTGGTGGCACACACCTTTAATCCCAGCACTCAGTAGACAGAGGCAGATGGATCTCTATGAGTTCAAGGCCAGCCTGGTCTACAAAGCAAGTTCCAGGACAGACTCCAAAATGATACAGAGAAACCCTGTCTCGAAAAAGAAAGAAAAAGAAAAAAGATTTGGAAGTAGCTGCTGAAATGTGAGACTTTTGATTCAAAGGCTTTGGCAAATTATAAAAATTCCTTTGGTTAAGAATTTGTCGTTTTCTGCCCACTCTCTCTGTATCTCTTCAACATAGTTCCTGAAGTTCTGGCTATAGCAATAAGAAAACAAAAGGAGATCAAGGGGATTCAAATTGGAAAGAAAGAAGTCAAACTTTCGTTATTTGCAGATGATATGATAGTATATATTAATGAGCCTAAAAACTCTACCAGGGAACTTCTACAGCTGATAAATACCTTCAGTAATGTGACAGGATACAAGATCAACTCAAAAAAAATCCAATATATATATACATATATATGTATATATATATATATATATATACTGCCCTCCTATATATAAATGATAAAGGGGCTGGGAAAAAAATCAGAGAAACATCACCTTTCACAATAGCCACAAACAACATAAAATATCTTGGGGTAACACTAACCAAAGAAGTGAAAGACCTATTCTGTGACAGACCAGCTCATCTGGGGCATTGGGACTGATGGAACCAGATCTCAGGGATAGGTTGGTAAGAAGTCGGCAAATGACGAACAGACACAAGACTCAGAGGAACAGCATCTGAACACATCTTTACTAGGTATGAGGCTCATCTTCTATACAGAAAAGATTGCTTTACACCATGTATTGTGTTTTCACGTGGTACAGATTATTCTTAGAATCATTGTATCAGATATATGAGAATAGAATTTCATCAGACAGATGTCCCTGGTGTGAGTCTGTGATTGGTCACACTAGACATGGCTTGGCATTAGTTTCAATATAAATCTTTATCTTCATGGCATTTTGAGCTAAGGGCAAGTGGTTGTGGTTAATAGTCATACAGTCTAGTCTTTTTATATTTCTGCCATCTATGCAGAAGAACTTCTTTTTTCCTTCTTCTCCATATTTCTAACTTTTTTTCAAACCTTCCCCAAAACCAACCTCAAAAAGTTACAGGCATTTATTTCTCTCTTCTATCCTTATCCCATCTTTGCTGAATCTGTCTTAATTTTAATAAGCACCAGATTAAACCTGGAAACCTTTTTCCCTTGAATGTTAACCCATCTTCCTCCATTAGCATCAGTACTCCTGTATATGGCAATGGCTCATCAGTAGACTCTGGAAACTTAAACATACTCTTTTCCCTTCTGGAAGAAGCCAGACTGCATTCCTTAGCACATGAGCAGGGAATGCCAACAGTGCAAGGGCTCCAATGCAGGAAGCACAGCACACGCACACCTTCTCTGCGGGCACTCTTCCTTGAAGTTTTTGCCACAGCCTACATGAGAGATCACGCAGACTCTGCAGGAGGTGGCATGACACTATTTGACAAGAACTTTAAGTCTCTGAAGAAGGAAATTGAAGAAGATACCAGAAAATAGAAAGATCTCCCATGTTCTTGGATAGGAAGGACCAACATAATAAAAATGGCAATCCTACCAAAAGCAATCTATAGATTTAATGCAATCCCCATCAAAATCCCAACACAATTCTTCACAGACCTTGAAAGAACAATACTCAACTTCATATGGAAAAACAAAAAAAACCTAGGATAGCCAAAACAATCCTGTACCATAGAGGAACTTCCGGAGGCATCACCATCCCTGACTCAAGCTCTATTTCAGAGCTACAGTAATGAAAACAGCTTAGTATTGATGTAAAAACAGAGAGGTTGACCAGTGGAATCGAATCGAAGACCTGGATATTAATCCACACCTATGAACACCTGAGTTTTGGCAAAGAAGCTAAAATTATACAATGGAAAAAAGAAAGCATATTCAACAAATGGTGCTGGCATAACTGGATGTCAATATGAAGAAGAATGAAAATAGATCCATATCTATCGCCATGAACAAAACTCAAGTCCAAATGGATCAAAGACCTCAATATAAATCTGACTACACTAAACCTGATAGTAGAGAAAGTGGGAAGTAGCCTTCAATGCATGGGCACAGGACACCACTTCCTAAATATAACCCCAGCAGCACAGACACTGAAAACAACACTAAATAAATGGGACCTTCTGAAACTGAAAAGCTTCTGTAAAGCAAAGGACACAGTCAATAAGACAAAAAGGCAACCTACTGAATGGGAGAAGATCTTCACCAACCCCACATCAGACAAAGGACTGATCTCCAAAATATATTTTAAAAACTCAAGAAATTAGACATCAAAATTCCAAACAGCCCAATTAAAAATTGGGGTACAGAACTAAACAGAGAATTCTCAACAGAAGAATCTCAAATGGCCAAAAGACACTTAAGGAAATGGTCAACATCCTTAGCCATCAGGAAAATGCAAATCAAAACAACTCTGAGATACCATCTTACACCTGTCAGAATGGCTAAAATCAAAAACCCCAATGATAGCTTATGCTGGAGAGAATGTGGAGTAAGCAGAACACTCCTCCATTGCTTGGGGGAATGAAAACTTACATAACAATTTGGAAATCAGTATGGTGGTTTCTCAGAAAATTGGGAATCAACCTACCTCAGGATCAAGTAATACCACTCTTGGGCATATACCCAAAAGATGCTCAAACATACTACAAAGACATATACTCAACTAAATTCATAGCTGTATTATTTGTAGTGGCCATTACCTGGAAACAACCTAGATACTCTCAAATGAAGAATGGATAAAGAAAATGAGGAACACTGACTGAGGTTACAGACATTATCTACCATGCCCAGATTCAGGTATTCATTTACAAGTTTGAATGAAGACTAATTTGATCATTGAATTTCCTTTGAACACAAAAGAATGTTTGAGCTCAAATGAGCCATTAAAAAAATGTGCTCTTAAAATAGTGGAAAAGGTTGTATTTTAGAAGGAAGCCAAGAGCTTTCACCAGAGATCCACAAGGACCACTCCATACCTTCCCTCTGCGGCAAGGCGGTACACTTTCAGAGACTGCTGGCTAGTTCCTGCAATCCTAGTCAGTCTGCTCAGAACAGGGGCCTGGAGCCCAGCTGCTCCCACACACAGTTCCTTAGGATTTTCCAGAAAATTCCTCCGTGTTTACCACCTATTTGGATTTTACATACTGACCAAAGCTGAAGTGAGTTCTGGACTCCATGAAACCGCTTGCAGGCCACGACACTAAACAGGTCTATCGACCTGACTGTGCTTGAGAAATCTGAAACCATTTACCTGTTATCTTCATTGATAAATAAAGCCTGCATAATGACTGCCATGGTTGGAGCAGGCTCTGAGCACATCTTTGTGCTCCTGTTATCAGCTCAGCTCTTGGTCCCTGAGGTCCCTTCTGCACACTCTACAGCCATGGCTGGATTATCCTGTCCACTGTCAGTCATGTTTAGACATTCACCTTTGTAACCACTGTGCTGTGGAAACTCCAGGACAAAGTTACCATGTCAGCACAAATTGCCTTCCCTTGATCAACCAGACATCCTGTTGGCCTCCCAATCCAAATAAGTATGCTGACAAATGGGATGCATTAAAATATTGGGCTGAGATAGACATAATTATAAAACTAAAGCTTTGTGGGAGCAAAACAGGATATAGTCCAAAGTTAATTTAAAAAAAAAAATAGAAATTTTCAGCTCTCTCAGTTCCAGGGGCAACTTTCCCAAGTCAGCGTTTCCCTTTGTGCAGCCAAGACAGGGTCCAAATGATGCTGAGCCCTGCAGCATTGCTCCCTAGAAAAAGATCAAGAATAGGCTGTCCTTTCTGAAGAACGATTCCCAATAAAAAGCCAGAATCATGTCAAGAGCGTTGGGGTCATGTCTTCCAATAGCCCCCACCACCGTTGTCGGAGTGAATTTCTCCTTTCACGGGCCATTTCCAGCCCCATCCTCCTGTAGCTAGGTGAACGGCAGCCTCCCAGGAAGCATTAGCATCCTGTTCGTCTACTGCACTGCGAACGGCTTGAAACACACCTCATCAATTTCCTGTAAATTCTCCTCACCCCGCCCTTTATCGTTCCTCTTCTCGGGATCTGCGTGGTGCTGCCGCCGAGCCGTCACGGCCACTGTCCCTGGAAAGCCTCTCATTTTTCTTTTAGTGTTAGTTCTTACGAAGCCACAAAGCAAAACAAATTACCCCCATAAAATTATAATGGAGAGCTGGAAAATTCATGAGAGCCCTCCTCCAGGATGACAGTCGCCACAACTCATGCTTGCTCAGACCCTTTAAGCACCCATCTCCTCGGCCCTCCAGAGCTGAGGGATCCTGGGAGTTTGCTTCGAGACCTTGGAGGGCAGCAGGGGCCTCTCCAATCTCCCAAGCCACCCTAGACTCTTCTGACCATGCTGCTGTATCACCAAAGCTGTGCCAATCAACATCATAAGTGGTGACCTACCTACCAATCTGGATAACCCAATAGCAACAATTCATTTATTCTTTTTCTGCTCTCTCAAAAGGGACGAGCACTCTTGATTACCTCTTTCTACCAGAAAAATGTCCTCATCAGTTGGAGTCCAAAATATCTCACCCTGAGTCTGGTTTTCTTCTCATTCTCCTTCGTTGTTTCTGCTCCTCCAGCCTCTAAAACCATCAGGCCCCTCCTTGTAGCCCTTCGCACGCCTCATTCAGTAACATCCACCTGGATCAGGTGTCAGATAACCAATCTACTTCTTTTTATAAAGAACCCTCCCAGGCAGAGAGTAGGGGAGAGGCAAAAATACGTGACAGAAAAGTTTCTGCCTGAACCCACTGTTCACCGACATAGAAGGATGCAAGCCTTTTTTTTAACCAAAGGACAACTTTCAGAGCCATTTCAGAGCCTGTATCTGCAGAGGTCTGCAATTTCTCTGAATAACTAACTTGAAATATACCAAAGAAATATATTTAGGCTTAGATCTTTTACTCTCCCATAGGATGGACAAAGATAAATTGAATGTAAAACACATCATTTTTTTTCACTAGTTGGCATTTAATAAACAATAGCTTTCACTACTGTACCCAAACTAGATCAACTGTAAAAACCTTAATTATGCCTCTGACAAAGCAGGAATTACTAACTGAATGGCAATATATACATGCCAAGCAGCACTATAAATTCATCTGAAGCGCCTTCAAGTAATATCAGCTACATGGAGTAATGTTGGTACTTATAATGTTATTGACAATAGCAAATCTAATAATGATGTATCAGGCAGGTCAGGGTGTTAGAACTGAGAGCACAAAGTAGCAAAAGCTGCCATATGGCTCCTGGTTCATGGAACTCCAGCCTATGTGGAGTGAGAAAGTAGAGTCAGAAACAGGACCCTGTGTAGTGTCATGGGCAGTATGTGAATAGATGTGCCATCGTCGGGACCCCATCTAGGAACTGTAGGGTTGTGGCTGATTTTATAACCCGAGTTGTATTTATATGGTATTCTCCAAAAACATGTGCTGATTACTTAGCTGAAACCACTTGTACATTTTTAGGAACCTGGCTTCTCATGGAGGACCTTGGTAGAGAACTTCTAAATCCTCTCTTTACAGTTGGTTTTTTTTTGTTTTTTTTTTTGCATTTGTCTTATTTAGTTCTTATAACAAAGTAATAAGTAAATCGGCTGTGAACTACTTCAGTTTCCTGCAGTCTGCATCTGTCTCCTCTTCCCACACTCCAGCAAGGAGGTGTCGGGCAAGCAGGTCAGCCCTCCTTTGCTTTCTCCACGCTCCTCTAGGTCCAAGCCATTCTTGGCCAGCCCTCCTGTCTGCAGGTATAGCCTGTCCCTCCTCCCTCATCCTGCCATGTGGACCAATCCTGACTCCTACCTTCTTTCTCAACAGACAACGTTTTTAGGAAAGGTCTAGACACTTCCCTCCTCTTTATCGGCTCCCGGTCACTCTTCAACGTGAGTTCAAGTATACACTGCACTCATTGGGACAGCCTTGCAAGCGTCTCCAGGAACTATTGTCACATACAGAGACCACCTCGCATTTTAAATTTTAAAGCCTCTTTGGTGACTTTTGCTAACTGGTTAGCCTGGAACGCTTTCCCCTGGCCAGACTAATGCCATCTTATTTTTATTAATTCTAAAGTCCCAACTCAAATGACAGTGGCCAAAGAAGGCCTCTCCAATCCTCCCCTCCATCCATACCCACTAAAGGTGAGCTGTCTCTTACACTGTATGACTCTCTTACATCCCTGATGGAATTGAGAAGTTTTTTTTTCCTTTTGTGCTTTTATCTTTTTTTTTATATAGCCTTTCATGCATTTAGATCTTTAGTTCATTTCAGCAGTGATTTAGAGGTTTAGTGTCAAGGTTTTTTACAGATTTTATGAGTGTATATACGCATCTTGTGACAAGGCAGATTTTATCCTTATTTATGCTCTCTTATGCTATTTTGATCTTCTAAAGTATTTCTAGGAGCTGATTATTCACTGCTAGTGTATAAAAAGCACTTGATCTTTGCATATTGAGCTTCTATTCTGAACTTTGAGACCTAGATACCTCTTTCATCCCTAGCAGATTCGTTGGATTTCGTGCAGAGATGATCATTTTAGCTGCTCTCAAATAGCTTGACTCCTTTGTTTCAACCACAGTCTCTTCCTTCCCAGTCTGGATTCATTTTGATTTTCTTGCCCTATGCCACTGCGCAGAACCTCACTTATAAAGTGGGGCAGTTGTGGTGTGAGAAGCCATTTCCTTATCCCGTGTGAAGCAGTAAAATTGTCTTTGTTTTTAATTTGCTATGGAATCCTCGTCTGGCAGCAGCCACACACACACACCCCAGTACCCCCTCAACACCCCTCAAGTGCCCCCCCCAGTTATTTAAGACATTTTCTTACTGTTTTGCCCTCACTGTTTTTTATAAATAATGTGCTGCCATCCTTCCCTTTGTTTTCCTGTGCATAGCATCTTTTCTTATCATTTCTTCCAAGAAGTTCCTGTCACTGACTTAAAAATTTGACGACAATGTGCCCTAAGGGTTTGTTCCTTTGTTTTACTGTTTTGTGCATTGAGGCTTTATTGAGATTCTTAAAACATTTTTACATTTCTCCTCTAATTTGGAATATTTTCAGGCATTACTTTTTTGAGTCACTTTTTCCTTTGTGTTTTGTTTTCCATCAGACATACACGTATAAACGTGTCCCTTCTTTTGACAGACTCCAATCAGGTATAGATTACATCGCTTGAAGCTATCCCAAGATTGCTCATTATTTGATGATTAAAAAGTAGTTTTCTGTGCTTCCTTTGGATTGTATCTATTGCTAGGTCCTTTCAGAATTTATGTACATGTGCATGCACACACACACATATGTGTTTATATGAGAAGATGTGCATTGCGTAGGTGCAATCACCTGTGCGTGCAAAGAGAAGCCAGAAGAGGGCATCAGACATCATCCTCTCTCACCATCCATCACTTTGAGGCAGAGTCTCTCCTCAAAACTAGGGTTTGCTTGTGTTTTCTCAGCTACATTGAAAACCAGCAAACCACAATGATCCTCATGTCTCTGCCTCTCAGAGAGGTAGAGTTGCAAGTTTTTGCAGGAACACCTTGCTTGTGACATGGATGTCGGGATCCAGGCTCCAGTCCCTAAGATTGTGAAGCAAGTTGTCTTACCTGCTGAATCTTCTCTTCAGCCCTGCTATGATGTGGGAATCGCCTCTATGTACTGTGATTATTACTGATTAATAAAGAAGCTTCTTTGGGCCTATGGCAGGGCAGAATAAGCCAGGCAGGAAATCAGAACAGAGATATAGAAAGGAGTGGGCGTGGGCGGAGTCAGAATGAAACCATGCAGTCACTGAAGGAGACAGATGCCTCCTGGTAGGCTATAGCCTCATGGTGATACAGAGATTAATAGAAATGCATTAATGTAAGATGTAAGAGTTAGTTAATAAGAAGCCTGAACTAATAGGCCATTGTTACAATTAATATAGCTTCTATGTGACTATTTGGGTCCGAGTGGCCAGGAAATGAACAAGCAGTCTCCACTTACTCTGCTGCCTCTTAAAGCTCACTACTTATTTCTACAATGTTTATTCTCCTGTTAATATCACACAATGTATTTTCCATCTTACACATTGCAATTTCCATGTCTAAAGTTCAATGTGCACTTTAAATATCTTCCATGCCTTTACATGGCTTTTTTGAAGAATGAGGGGTTGATTTTTCTAGACAGTTTCTTTGTGTAGCTGTGGCTGTCCTGTAACTAGCTCTGTAGACCTCAAACTCCCAGAAATCAGACTGCCTCTGCCTCCCACGTGCTGGGATTAAAGGCGTGTGCCACAACCACCTAGCTCTACACAACTTCTTAAATACACGGAATATTAATATAGCATCTATTTTAATGTCCTTGTACAAATAAGAACATCGGCCAGCTAGATTCAGATAGCCACTCAAACACTCGCCCAGTCCCAGACTCTGTACCTCAGTAAACTTTTACTGTTGGGGTTGTCGTTCCGAAGCCACGGGGCTTCTCTCAGGGTTTTACATGTTCACTGACCATTAAGTTGTACGCACTTATCACATAGGAAGCTAAGAAACTATGACACAATTGAAACAAAAAAAAAAAAACCAATTAGCTTTATGTCCTCATCCATCCATACCTTTTGTTATTTTACCTGCATTCCATCCTTACTCACCATCAAATTCATCCCACCCTTTCTCGGTCTCCTTACTAAAGGTTATACTCTATCTAGCCACACCTCCAGACATACATGTATACATTATAGACTGCTGTCACCTGTGGGGAAGGGAGAACGGGCAGTTCTTGTCTCTCTGAGTCTGAATCAGCTCACTTAATACTGACTCAACCCACCCGTTTCGCTCCTGCAAGCTTCATTATTTCATTTTTACACTACATGAAAGCCCATCCTGTGCATAGCCCACATTTTCACTACACAGCACCTGCTGATGGGCATCTAAGATGGTGTATTTCCTCGCCCCAGTAAACAGAGCAGCAGCAGACATGGGTGTACAAGGTGTGCAAGTGTCTGTGTGGTGGGACGGAAAGCCCTCTGGGTATATGTTGAAAGGAAGAGTCGGGTCCTATGGTAGACAAAACATTTCCTACAAACACAGATTATTTCATCTGGTAGTCTCACTCCTAGGTATTCATCAAAGATAAACAAAAGCCTGTGCCACCTGAAGGCCTAGACCCAAACATTCGCAGCGGCTTTATTTAAAATCACCAGCTCTACCAAGGCAAACAGCCCTGATGAGTAGGTAAACAAACCAGAGGCGTGCACTCAGCGTTAAGCTAAATTCAGCCCAAAGGGATAAAAGCAACTGTCACCTGCAGCAATGTGGATGCATCTCAAAAGAAAGCTGCATTAAAAAACGCTAATCACAGAAAGGTAAAGCCTCCTCCATGATCCAATCCACAGGAAGCTACACTGCCGAGGAAAAATCAGGCCAGCGGCTACCAGGGCCAGGAATGAAGGAAGTGATTCACTACAGAGAGGCTCCAAAGAACATCTTAAGGTGTTCTACCTGTTAGTTGTAGTCATGATTGTGGAACTGAGTGCATTTGTTAAAATTTGCTCCTCTTGTACATTCCTCTAAGGACCGCTGCTGAGAAACTGAAGTAGAACTCGAACCAGACTCAAGAGAACCAGAGACAACGTTGCTCAAGGGTTTGGCACTGGGCTTCTCTGGGGCTTTTGTTCTGAATGGTTGGGAGGTAAGAGCAGGGTCAGAAACGGGGCAAACATACAGAGTATTTCATCACTATCACCAGATGAACTCGGATACATGTCTCGTGGCCAAACAGGTGCTGTCTGCAGAATGCCCGTAAGCAAACCAAGCTGACTGCTGAGGTGTGGGAGAGGTCTTGCTCAAGGGTTACTTCCAAAGGGAACAAGGGCACAGCCACAATCTGAACAACGCAAAAGCAACTCCAATTGTGTAAACAACTTGCTACCCAGTGTCTGGGATCCACTCATGATCTTCCGGGCTCCTCCAAATGGTTTGCGTCACTTTTCTGGTTCCGCCCTCTGCAGCACACACAGCCTGTCTTCTAGGCTTAGGCTGTCTCCCCTCCTGCTGCTCTTCTTGGTGGTTGTCTCACAGGACTGGCATCTCCACAATGCTGAGATGGCTTGTTAACACCAGGCT
Organism: Alexandromys fortis; assembly: GCF_014885135.2. Classification (NCBI taxonomy): domain Eukaryota; kingdom Metazoa; phylum Chordata; class Mammalia; order Rodentia; family Cricetidae; genus Alexandromys; species Alexandromys fortis. The sequence continues at coordinate 43,498,053 of NW_026067949.1, forward strand.
GCACTTTCACCAACAGCCTCCCCTAGGCTCTCTTCAGGAACGCCCATCCTGCCCACGGTGCCAGGACTCAGCTGCTCTTCATGACCCCTTCATGCCTTCAAAACCAGCACCACCTGGGTGACTCTTACACTTCCAAGCACAATGGCCACCCTGGCCACCCCTGGAACACAGCTTCTGAGTCCTGCCTTGAGGAAACACTTCCCAGATGTCCTGCCAATGATGCTGGTCTCTTCTCGGTCACTGCTGACTTCTCAACCCCAGATGACCAGCATCCGTTGTCCCAGCAAAGCAAAGGTTCTGGTGCTTCTGGTCTCTTGTTAATCACAGCCGATTCTTCAGGTCCAGCTAAAACCAGAACCACATCTCAAAATAACAAACAGCTCTGAAAGAGTCACTGACTCTGAAACTTCCAAAGCCAGGCCTCGGTGGTCTGCATGGCTTTCTACGTTCTTTTCTTCCAGGCTCCCACAGGAAAGCTCACCAAGCTTTGAACCCTCAATGGCTTTTCTACCCAAATTTCCAAAGTCTTTCCACAGTCCTTCCCAAACAGCATGGCCAGTCATGGTCTGTCAAAGCAGTATTCCTTTATCTTGGTACCAGCGTGTCTTAGTCAGGGTTTCTACCACTGTGATGAAACACCGTGACGAAAGCAATTCAGAGAGGACAGGGATTATTTGACTTATACTTCCACATCTGTTCTTCATGGGAGGATGTCAGGGCAGGAACTCAAACAGAGCAGGAACCTGGAGTTAGGAGCTGATACAGAGCTGATGGATGGGTGCTGCTTACTGGCTTGCTCTCCATGGCTTGCTCAGCCTGCATTTTTATAGAACCTAGAACCACCAGCCCAGGAATGGCCCCATCCTCAATGAGCTAGTCCCTCCCCCATCAAATCACTAATTAAGAAAATGCCCAACAGGCTTGCCTACAGCCAGATCTTATGGAAGCATTTTCTTAATTGAGGTTCCCACATCTCAGATGACTTTAGCTTATGTCAAGTTAAGTAGCCAGCACACAAGCCAAGAGTGAAGACAGAGAAAAGAATCCCATAATTTCACTCAAGGCCATACACCCAAAACCCTAGAGTCTTCCATTATACCCTACTTCCCAAAGGCTCCCATGCCTCAGAGCAGTATCTGGTGCAGACCCAGCCTTTAATGGACCCTTAGGGAACACTCAGATCAAGCCCCCAACCATAGCAGTGCTCAAAACAGCATTTGCATTTTTACATGTCTGGCCCCCTGCTGGGTACTGAGCTCATTAATGAAAGGAACCGTATTTTATTTATCTTGTCTCCCTCTCCCACCCTCAAGCTCCGACCTACTCCCCCCAGCTAGCGCATTGATCAGTTGATGATCAATGACATCTCTCCTCTGTTCTGCTTAGCGGGCTATCTAATGATGTCCCCTGCTAAGTTCAGAATCTTGCCTCAAACGTTGCCTCATCAAAATCCTCTATTTTCCTTTTTCTTTCCTTTCAAGCTAATGCGGCTACATAAGTCTTAATATGGCATCGGTGGCTAGTGGTGGGCACAGAAATTTTAGCGTATATTCTCAGTATTTATTTATGTGAAAGATAGGACCCTAATGGTAGGCTTGGTTTTTTTCTTACACAAACTAACAGCTTTGTTTCTGGATAGATACTGATCAGTGTCTCTTAAATTAATTTAAGAAATAATTATATAAAAACACATTCGCATTTTAAAGTCAGGAGCTATGAGGTATTTCATGTGTTTCTTTATTCCTAGTGACTTCTAAAGAGCCTGTTACTTTGTACAGGGAAGATGAAATATGCCTTTTGAATAGGAAAAGAAGTCGGGACCCCCACCACACCCAAAGCTGCACCTGAAAACCAGAACTCGGTGGCATCACTGACTCAAGATAACCATACACAGTCCAAGACCCCATGAAGCTCACTGGACAGTCTATAAGCAGAGACCAAAAGCAATGCTCTGCTCTGCACATCTGGAGAGACGCCATCTCGATCTGCTCCGAGGCTAAAGGTCTCCCCAAGATCCTGACCCTCAAATCAAAAACTTCTGTTAAAAACTGGGTCTAACCTTCATTTAAAATGTGTTCCACAGGTGGGCAGCCTTGGGGAGAGAAGCTTAGGGCCATAGTTAGTAATTTAAAGTATGAACCTTGTATGATGACCCTCAGCATAACAAACTATAACTTCCGTTACACAGCTGCATGCATCTACCGTCTTGCTCAGAACAGAAGGGCAGATGTAACCTTCTCTACAATGCGGCTGCATCTGGTGCCACTGGGGTTTCTTGTCACACAAATTATAACACAAACTGAGCTCTGAGTCTCTTTTGCTGAGACTCCTTCACTGAAAGGAGTGGGGTCATAATTCGAGGGAGGACATCGCTGGAGAGCAGGCTGCTGCTGTCCTGGGCCACCCCTTGAAGACCCCTGCCACACATACAAGCTGCCTTTCTTTCAAGGCTACCCACTATTCAAGGTTGTGTGGCTTCTGAAATGGTTCTCACCTACAATCAGGTCGTTCACAGTAGCAGGGAAGGGGAGAAAAGAATTCACAAGTCCTGACCTCTGACCTCGTCTTTCCTTACACTCTTGAAAACCACCATGCATTTAATCCAAGCAAACTTTTCCTACCCAGCTGGCTCACCATTTTCTCTGCTAGTTTCTGCTGGTCACAGTTCAGGGTCAAGACAGCGAGAGAGAAAGGTTGACTGGGTGGGACATTTGCTGTCCTGGCTAGATTTTTTTGTCAGCTTGGCACAAGCTAGAGTTATCTGGGAAGAGGAACCTAAGTCAAAAAAAAAAAAAAAAATGCCTCCATTGGATTGCCTGTAGTCAAGACTATAGGGCGTTTTTTTTTTTGTTTGTTTGTTTTTGTTTGTTTGTTTTTAATAATTCTTATGGAAGAGTCAAGCCCTCTTTGAGTGGTCCCTGGGCACGAGGTCCTGGGATGTATACAAAAGCAAACTTCTATGTCCATTGGTGGGGGAGGGGGGGTCAGTCAGTAAGCTGCATTCTTCCATGGCTTCTGCTTCAGTTCCTGCCTCCGGGTTTTTTCTTCCCCGTTCCTGCCTTGCTTGAGTTCCCGCCTTGGCTTCCCTCTATGGATTGTGATTTAGGATATGAGTCTGATAGAAGCAGTAGACAGCAGATGAAGACACTTGCCTGACACCAATTCTAGGCATCAAAATCATGGATAGGATTATCAGTCAGAGGCCACCTCGTATAAAAAAATTCCTGGAAATGGGATTTAAAAAAAAAAATCCAATTCTAGGACATGCCTGTTCTTGTCTGTCGTTTCCTGATTACAAGCAGCTTGGGGAGAAAAGGGTTTCTTTGGCTTTATGGTCACATGAAGGAAAGCTGAGGTAGGAACTCAAAACAGGAGCCAGGAGGCAGGAACTGAAGCAGAGACCATGGAGGAAAACCCTTTTACTATCTCATCCTCCACGGCCTGTGTTCATCTCTCTTTGTGATACAAGCTGGTCTATACCTGCCTAGAGATGGCACCATTCACAGCAGACTGGACCCTCCCACGTCAATCCCTAATCAATGCCCCTAGGCGTGCTCCTAGGACAATCTGACAGAGGCAACTGAAAGCCTTGGTTAAGGACCCATCTTCCCAGGCAACTCTAGTTGGTGTCAAATTGCCAAACCAGTGAGCACAGTGCCCTTATTTTTGACAAGTATTTCATTAAAACACAGTATAAGGGCATATATTAATAAAATTAGTATAAATAAGTAAATATTGAGCACATTAACAGTTATGCTATATTTGGAACCACAGAATAGCTTTTTAGAATCTACTAGAGGGGTAGAATCCTTCCCCTGGACAATGTGTGTGTGTGCCCCTAACCCAAACCTATTGACAGAATACCAAACTGTCTTTCCTGGTGGTTTACAAAACATTTCCATCTCTAAGGCTCCCTTCCGTCTTCTTCATTAGATAGAAGAAGAATTTGCACCACTGTCTCGCAAATGAGAAACTGGAGCTTAAAGAAGAAGTTGTGAGAAGAATGCATAACTGCTATTCATTTCTCTTCCATAGAAAGTGGCCTGCAGTTAAACATTAAACTACCTCATAGTCAGACGTGATAGGACATTCCAGGTCTTGACTCAAAGTCTTCAGGCTCCTAGCTGCCCAGTGTTTGGCTTCTGGATTCTTTCAGCATAGGGAAAAGAAAGTAAATGTGAATTTCAGCTCCTTGAGCCTCCTCAGCACCTTGTCAGTCACCCCACAACACCCCATCCTGCCATACGGTTCCTGTCCCCTCAGCCTCAGCTCTGGAGGATAGATCCATGAAGTCATGATGACCCTGGAAAAAGGAAAAGATTTTCCACCCTTGAGTGTAGGTCCCGTGCTTCTCTGAACATCAACTGTTTCCACACATACCACCACCCAGCCCTGTGTCGTGTGAGTCTTGTCTCACAATGAGTCCCAATCTGCCTTAAGTACAGATCGCTGGTTGGGCCACCAGAGTGGCCTTTTTTTCTCTTGGCCCTTATGATAAAACTGATATTCTTCAGCAAGAGAATCCAAATGACTTCTGAATCTTTTTCCATTAGCAATCAGTTGAAATTCACTTAATACTGTAAAAGCAAGAAACGCTGTTTTTTTTTTTTAATGCCATTTAATAATGAGACTTGCTTGGAACTACTGTCAGCAGAGACGATGCTATTTTTGTCACAGAATTAGCATACATTCTGCCCCATCCAAATCACTTTCTCTTTCTCCTCTCTGCCCTTTTCCAGAACCCCCCAAATTGGCTGGAATATAGGACAGAATTTCCCACAGCTCACAGACACCGCCCATCTGTCTCTAATTTCACAAAATGACAAACCAAAATGGCCCTGAGAGCCAAAAATGTTATTTTCTTCTTCTCTCTGGTAGCCCAGTTAGGCCAATAGGTTTTTATTTTCCTTTCATATAAGGAAGGCATTTAAAGCTGAGTCGAGAAAAGAGAAAACAGACTCCAAGCAACTCACAGCTGTGCTATTGATGAGAACTTGCGAGAAGCCAAACCCTTCGGATCAAGGTGAGGGCAGTCAGCCCAGTGTCTGAGAATCGTAGAGACTACTGCACTTCCCCCTACAAAATATAAACGGAAAGATTTCATCTGAATCTGGGAGCAATCCTCTAACATGGGGCACAGTGTGTGAAACATGTCTCTCCCCCCACTGACTTTTATTTGGCGGCGGAAGTCAATGACTTTGTATCTCAGGACAAGGACTTTTTGAGGTAAACCATTATCTCCCAAAGAAAACGGTTTCTGGGTTTGTTTGTTTCATCTTCCACAGGACCTTAAAATAAGCTGAGGTTGTAAGAAAAACAAATGAAACTGAGACAGACACAGAGATTGAACACAGCTCCAGAGCATCACGGAGGGCAACCAAACACCAATTCCAATCGCTTTGTTTGCCTGGACGCTTCCTTTGGAAGGACACATTCTGACAAAAGACGCAGATTCAAACTCAGGAAACGAGCACACGGAATTAGTCATATTTTTGAGAAGTGGGCACAACAGAAGGTCTTTAATTTAAAGTCAGAAATCCTTACTGAGCTCTGATCCCAGGCTTAGTTTGAGGTCAGCTGAGACTTGCTCTTCACCCAGTTCCAAACACCAGTGATCCGCAAGCGTCCCTCTGGGAAGGGGACGTGAGAACTTGAGTCGCGATAAGGATGCAGCACCTGGAACAAAGAGAATATCATAAAAAGTCAGGGAAAGCTCTGACATGGCGCAGAGCTGCCCATTTCCTCTGAGGCTCCCAAGAGGGACACATACTCCCAGAACGGGTTGTCGGTAGGATAGCGGAGCACCTCCCTACATGCAGGCCCCCTTTGCTACTATGTAGCCCCCGGGGCACGTTCCCTTGCTTTAGGCCCAGCAAACTCCTGCTGCAGTGGGAGAAGGGCATGGAGTAAAAGAAGAGAAACAAACCAAGGCCCTGAGATGAGTTTTGACAACTCCCCCTGCTGGGAGCTCTTGCGGAGTTGCCCACAGACCATAGCAAGGCGAATACCTGTAGTGGTCTTGGGGGCTTTGATATGGGCACCGGAGTGTTGAGTATGCTGTCCCGAGACTGTCTTACAGTGTTCCTTTGTTTATTCTAGCCTCCAAAATGACCAACACTAGCCGCACATCACTTTCTTCATTCTAAGCCGCGCAGCTGTGGATGAGTCCGTCCTTCCTGAAGAACCGCAGCCCTTTGCAGCGGTTAAGGCTGACCTTCAGAATGCTCCCGTGCCCGCAGCCCCCACCGGCTCTGCTTTGATACCTGCTCTCAACTTAAAATCATTCAGTTCAGGAAGTTTTTTCTTGACCTCTAGGTCAGATACTCATATGTGTTCCCTAGGAACAGCATCCGGCTTCTGGGTGCTATGTAATCATATCCTATATTAAATGCTTCCTGAAATATCTGTTCCTCTAGACACGCAAAATAGACCATTCAGTCATCGGTTCAGTGAGATCAAGAAGGGTTATCCTTTATTGATAGATGTGGTCCCAAAGCTTTGCACACTGCCTTGCACAAAATTCTAACTAATAAGCTTTTGTTCAGTTCACCGAGGAGTGGGTGGATGGAGAAAGGAATATGTAAAGAAGTCAGATCATCGGTCGCAGCTGAAATCTGCCTGCAAGTCTTTTCTTCTGAAGGCCAAGACTCTCTTTCTTGATAGATTGTCTTCAGAGTCATGGTTCCAGAACGTTCTCTCTCTGGAAAGAAAAAAAGCTCACCCTTTGCTGGGGTTGCCCTCGGGATTTCTCCCTCCTCTGCACCTCTGCCCTCCTCCTGGCTGACCTCCTTCTGAGGATCACTGTTTGTTTTGTGGTTAGCACACCAAGAGCAAGCAGTGTTGTTAGACCTGTCCTGGCTTTATAGATGGTTTTCTTCTGAGTCTGGTGGCCATCTTTCCTTGTGGCTAAAATCTGGTGCGACTTCTGTCCTCGTGAAGTGGGTGTGTGTCCTCCTCGCGTCTCATCTCTATGACTTCAGCATTCTCAAAGGACGCCAACCCTATACAGAAACAGAGAAGAAGGTAATGGAAGCCGTCTGGTGAGTTGAGCTTTACCCACCACGAGAAGCCAAGGACATGTTTCCTTGGGGAGCAATCAGAGTGAGGGCTCCTCTGAACCTCAGATGACTTCATAAACAAGCAAGAAGAACATCTCCAAGTCGGCCAGTGTCCTCGTGAGTTAGGGAAGGATGCCGGGCTGTCTCAGAGGAGACTTCAGCAGACAGCAGATGCTTCCATGTTGGCATACAGCCACCGGAGTTTAATAACTGGGAGAATAATAGATGAGCTCAAAGCTGTCTCCAAAGACCAGCAAATCTATGTAAGGGCCGTTAGCAGAGATGAGAGGATCCACATTCGTGCGCAAAACTGATGGTGGATAAACAAAGCCCACCCCAGTCCCCAGATGACGGCAGACTGCTTGGAGCTTGTTCACACCATGATACTTCTTACCTCTTCAGTGCCCACCACCTGTGCTGCCCAGGGGCTGGTCCCCACCCCTTTCATCTTGCCACCCATGTTTCCTAGGCTTGCTTCTATTTACCTCTCCTAGGAGGTGTGCCCCGAACCCTGGAGTGGGTGGAGGACACCTTCCTCCTCATCCCTGTCCCTGCAGGTATCCTGTTGTCTGCCCCTCCTGCTACTCTAGAGGAAGGAGAGAGCTTGTTTATGTTTGTATGGCCATCTCTCTCAAATAGCACCTTGCCTGTACAAGGTCCCTCAGCCAAACTGAGAAATACGCTGAATGAATGCATAAACCAGGAAGAAGTAGTTAGGTTCAGATCTCCGATGTAAGGCAGGAGGATTTCTTTGTAAGAACAAGCACAAAGTATAGGCTGAGATTGGCTCCCAGTCCTGGACCATTGCTTTCTAAAACCTTGTTACCAGAAGTCAAGATCAGTATAAGACTTTGATATGAAACCAAGTTCATAGATAAAGGTCTGTGGTGGTTAAAAGAAAACGCCCCCCAAAGGGAGTGCCCCAAAAGGCACTATTAGTAGGTATGACCCTGTTGGAGTAGGTGAGGTCTTGTTGGAGAAAGTGTGTCACTATGGATATGGGCTTTGACGTCTCTATATGCTCAAGTCATGCCCAGTGAGACAGTTCACTTCCTGTTGCCTTTGGATCAAGATACAGAATTCTCCAGCCCCATGTCTGCCTGCACACTGCCATACCCCCAGCTGCCATGCTCCCCGATATGATAATGGACTAAACCTCTGAAACGGTAAGCTTCCACCTCAGTTAAATGTTTTCCTTTATAAAAATTGCCGCGGTCATGCTGTCCTTTCGCAGCAATGGGAACCCTAAGACAGGGTCCTTCAGACTCCAACTCTGGTGGCAGTAGAAGAATCTAGAAAAGCTAGCAGTATTTGCAGTGGGTGGATGAAAGCCCTGCTCTGGATTGGCAGGGGTTGAAAAACTTAGAAAGTGGCAGATGGGTGGGAGGAAGTAGAGAGGCATTTATTTGGGGAGAGAGAATCAGTACACTGTCCTGATAGAATCTCCCCAATCCAATCTGCCCCTCCTCCCTCAGCATGCGCCAACCTCCACCCAGCCCTCTTTACATTTGTTAACTATGCCAAAACCCTTCTTGCCTCCAGGCCTTTGCGCATGCTCCTTCCTCTGTCCTGAATTTATATCTACCTACACCTTGAACTATAAACTCCTTCTCCTCTGTAGATTTTAGATTAAACATTAATCTTCAGTGAGGCCTTTGATGGTTACCTTATTGGCTGTATATGTCCCCCATCACAGCCCATTAATCTCAATATTTTTTCCTTTCATCATAATATTTATACAGCTTGTAATTGCTTCATGTATCTATCTATTTACCAGTGGTGTTAAGAGGGATAGTGTTCCTTACCAGAGAAAATTCCAGTAGGCCACAGGGGCCTTCACAGCGGGTTCGCTGGATTGCCTTTTGCATTTCATAGGTTACCTGGCACCTAGCAGGAGGTCATTGCTGCCAGCCCTGCTGTTGCTGTAGTTGTTATTTTCAACAGAATTCCTTTAGTATTTATAAAACCGAGTAGACCCATCAAACTATTGACTGGACCATGAGCTGTTTCATTTTCTAGATATTTTATTTTTAATCTAGAACAATCCATTAACACATTCAGGACCACCTCAGAATTCAGCAATATGTTTTAAAGATGACTTGTAGGTCCTAGTTAACTCATGAATAAATCCCTCTTAATGAAAGAAAATGCAATTTCCTGATTAAGGGGTTTAGAAATAATCAAAACAGGGTTAAAAATAAAACTAGTGGGAGCCAAGCACTCCAAAGAATAGCTGCTGGCATTAGAATCTCCCAAAATAATGTTCCAGACTCTGATTTTACATGAAAAGATAAATAAAATAATTGCTTGCCAAGCTACATAAGACATCATAAGTTCTCAGAGAATTTAGAGCAGGAACTAAACCTCAACAGGCCTACAGAGTCTAGAACTTTCCAGTCCCAGATTTTTCCTAGCCACTTTGCTTATTCCCTCATCTAACTTTTCATCATTCTTGAGATGAGGCGCCATCAGTGGTCTGGTCTTAATTACCCAAACCAGGACTGTTAAGTTAATTGAAAACAAAATAAAACAGAAAATATGCCCTAAGCTAAGTTTTTAAATGAGCTTTGGTGTTTTTGCAAAACCATGATACAGTCCCTGCTCAGTCCCTAGGCAATCTAAACATTAGCACTGAATGTGTGTGTGCATGTGTGCGTGTGTGTGTCTCCTCACAGCCATGTCCCATCTCCTTTAAGCTAGCTTTTAAAACTAATGAGTTATAAAGAAAATTTTGCTTCCTACATGGAATGCTAGCGGCTTTATTGTCAGCTTCTGGAAGCTTATCATTGGAAAGAGATGGTTAGAAATTATGCAGATACAGTACTCATGTATATATTCTTGAAAACATTTTTAATCAACATGACGTTTGAAGGCAGAGGACAAAACTTTTCTAGTCATCTCTCTTCTCCCACCCACTCCCACCCAATGTTCCTACACACATCCTGCCGTGTTCTAGAAATCTATTACTGTTTCACCTCATAGAGATTATCCCAAGATCTCTATAGGAGAACCTGGTGCTCCTTTGTTTATTAACGTCTGGTTGCATAAGATAAAGAGCAAGAAGGAGAACTATGGGAGAAGCCAGAGAGAAGAGACATTAATTGTGACAAAGCCAATTTTTTTTAACAAAGTATCCCACAGGCTGTCTCTATTAATCCGCACCAAAAGCCCATGAATACAAATTCCTTACTGCTTTCCAGATGAGGAAACTGGAGTTCCGTTCATGAGAGGCTACAAGACTCAACTGTACTCCTGAACCAGTAAAAAGTAAAACTGGGCTTTGAACTCAAGACTCCAGCCCCGCAGATCATTCTCCATCCTCCACACTACGGAACCAGTTCCACCTCTTCTGCAGCTTCCTCACCAAGGCACGGGAAATGGACCAGTGTTGCCAGGGAAACGAGGGTTCCTGTTAGGATTTTAGCCTTGCTAATAAAATAGAATTTAAAAAGAAACTCAGGATAACACTTAAGGACCACGCTACGAAGATTTGGGGGTACCCAATCAGGGATCACAACAGGAACAGTTACTAGAGAAATTAGGGTCCCGTCGGGATTCTGTGCTGGTTGGTTTTTGTCAACTTTTGACAAACTAGAGTCACATTATAAAGGAAATATCAGCCGAGGTATCGCCTCCATATGACTCGCCTGTGGGCTCGTCTCAGGGCATTTTCTTGGTTGATGGTTGGTGTGAGAGGACCCAGCCCACTGTCAGCAGTGCCACCGGTTGGCAGGTGATCCTGATGATCCTGGGTTATAGGAGAAATTAGGCTGATGTCTTAGTTAGGCTTAGTATTGCTGTGAGGAAGCACCATGACCACAGCAAATCCTACAGCCCTCAGAGGCTATCTGCTGGCGTTCTTAGCTTTTAAATTGGTAGAAACTAGGATCTCTTCAGTTAGTAAATTTGAAAAGATTTTTATCTGTTGATTATGGAGTGTTGGTTCTGACATAGAAGTGGGCAAGGAATGGCCATTTAGAGACCTAAAGCTAGCCCGAAATAAAGTGCAATTAGACTCTGGACCTGCAGCGTTCCAACCGTCCACATCGCTGGGGCTCCACCAGTCAGTCTGTCTTTTCAGACACAGCTTCTTCCCACGAGTTCTCATTCACAGAAGAATTTGTTAGAAAATGTACAATGTTATATGACGGTAAGACAATTGTAATTCTTGTACAGGTGTCTATATAGGGTTCTTGAAGGTCTTGGCTATGGGGTCCCTTTCTATAGCTCTTTGAAGAAGGAAGATCTCACAGAGCGAGCCTGTAGCCAGGCTCTCTGATTCCTATAGAGGACACAGGGAAGGGGTGAAGGTCAGGACAGGTGGCTTTTTATCACTCTTCTGATATAAAATCAGGTTCATGTACCCACTCTGATGTGGGATTCCTCTCTGTATGCTGTGAATATGTTTTATTATCATTAGTTAATAAAGAAGCTGCTTTGGGATTATGACAGGCAGAATAGAGCAAGGCGGGAGTTCCAAACAGAGATAGAGGAGAAAAGAAGGTAGAGTCGGAGAAGCGCCAAGTAGCTGCTGAAGGAAAAAGACACCTGCCTGCCTTACTGATAGGCCACAGCCTTGTAGTGGTACACAAATTAATAGAAATGGTCTAATTCAAGATGTAAGAGTTAACTAGAAATATACACAAGCTATTGGCCAAACAATGTTATAATTAATATAATTTCTGTTCCATTATTCAGGTCTGGGCGGCTGGGAAATGAACAAGCAGTCTCCGCCTACACCACTCCCATCCCCGTCCCTGGGAAAAATTCAGGCACCCTCAAAGTCCATTAGCTAGAGATTCACCACATGCAATGCCCTCAATAGGAGCCTGTGGGCATCTTTGAGAGGGGAGAGGGCTACAGGCATGGTGGCCTGAGCAACAGTCTGGTCTGGATTCTAACATTACAGGAACCACACTGAACAGGCTGTACAGATGAAGGCAGCAAAATGAGGGTTGTGGGTCCTACATTTTGAGAACTATTTTATGAAGAAAATAAAGAATGTGAAGGACAGAAAGAAAGAAATGCAAAAGCTTGAGCTGTTAAAAATTAAAGTTTTAGAAAATGTTCTTGCAGAATTGGAGAAGGTAACAATGTGCTACTTTTTATCCTGGCCTGTTTTAGAAATAAAATCTTCTCTCTGAAAATGGATGCTATGTTTATACTGCTGGCATATTTTAATATTTAACATTTTAAGTCCATATAACATTTATTTTAACCAAATTTGATACTTTAAAAATAATAAAAGGCTGTTCTTCACTTTGCAAAAGAATTCACAACCAAGTTGCATAATCTCCACAGGCCCTTTGGGAACTTCCAGGGTGGTTATACTTATTCAAAGTGAAAGCATGTACAAATTTTCCTGAGTTGATCTTTTGTGTAAATTGAGATACCTCTCCCTGGCAAGGGCTATATTCATTTTCAATTTGTAAAATGCTAAACCCTCCTCAGAACCCTCCACTGCTCCTCATCCTAAATCTAGACGTCTCCTACACCAAAACCATAATTCTTTTCCCAAGTATCAGCCAAAGAAATTCCAAAGGGCAGACATTTGCTTAATTAGACAACGTGGCACCATCAGCCGATCCTGCAAACTCTGGGCTTCGAAATCATCCAAACGACATGAAAGTGCTGACAGCCCTTTATTAATTTTCCCGTTGACAGCAAATGAATTGTCTCAATGATCTTGTTCTTTTAAGAAAGTTGAACTCCACTGCTCACTGGGTGATGTAAACAGCATTAGGGAACCTGTGTGACTCCATGAGCAAAACATCAGCCTCATGGGCTCAGCTAGTAAAGTGCTGCTTGCCACCTGTGAGGCCCTGACTTCAGTCCCCAGTATGCAAGCAAAAAGCCAGGCGATCCTAGCACTGGGGTGATGCAGGCAGACAGACAGGCAGGCCGGTGATTCTGGGGACTTACTGGCTAGCCAATCTAGATTCATCTGCTGGCCCCAAGTCCCATATAGGGGCCCTGTCTCAAAAATTAATGTATCCAGGTCCTGGGAAATACACCTAATGTTGACCTCTGGTCTACACATATTTGGACACACACACACACATAAAGAGAAACACACATGCACAAGCACACAATGTATGTGTGTCAACTCATGATAAGGAGGGAGATAAACCAACTTACAGCCATTATTGCCCTTAAATAAACCCATTTCACAGCTACCTCTAAGCGGCATGGAGACTGACACCTTAACCTTGCTTTTTGTTTGGTTTATTGGTTTGCTTTTGTTCTTGGAAACAGTCTCACTATGTAGCTGCACCTGGCCTGGAATTCAATTCTTGAACAAGGCCGACTTTAAGCTTACAGCAATGCCCCTGCCTCTGACTCCTAAATCAGAGATTACAGACTTGCATCTCATACTTAACTATGTCTATCTTCAGGAGAAACCTATGCTCTGTCTACCCTCCCAAAGGCTTCTCTAGTTCTCAGACTGATCCCGCCATGTTTATCTGGGATGACGACCCATGAGTACTGTCTTGCTTCCAAAGGATGCGCTGATGCTCTCCAACAAGCTCATGTCTGCGAGCTTTGTTGTGAAGTATGTTCTCACTTCAATTAGAAGAAGGATAAAGGAGGGGTCATCAAAGAAGCTGGTAGACATCTGAAGCAAGTGGGAAGAAAGATACCAAGATAAGGCAGAGCCTGGTGCTGATGAGACAGAGAGTGAGAGCAGGGAAAGGAAGATCAGAACGGGATGTTCCACAGGATGCTCCACAGGATGCTCCATAGGATGCTCCACAGGATGCTCTATAGGATGCTCCATAGGATGCTCCACAGGATGCTCTA